>NC_090278.1:66577103-67177103 GCF_040414725.1 Anabrus simplex | reverse complement strand
TAGACTGAGGGACAGAACGGTATTCACTTGATATGGGATTTCCTCAAGCTCTTAGTTATAGGAAGAAAGCGCACAGTGGGAAGATGACGCTACTGACCTGGTGTACATAGATGAACACGGGTTGCCATGGTTACAATAGTGACGGCAAATTGATGACGCTTATTCGAGATAGACCTCCAACCCCAAAACATATCCATGTTGAAGATAAACAACAAAACATGATTATTATTGTAGGTTTTGCATCATGGCCGAAGCGTCATGACAATCTTAATTCACCAATATAGCTGATTGACTATACTTCACCATTCTCTAACCCAGGTCCTCTCAAACGCCCAAAATCTCACACGTGCAAACCGAGGCGCAGAGGTTCTGCGCGCCGTGTATCAATCAAAACTCTGCTAAGTTCGGCTCAACTCGGCTCGGATGGCGGACTGCTGCTGAGCAAGTGTGGAAAGGGGGGGGGTCAGGCGGAGTAAGAGAGAGAGAGAGAAAGAGAGAAAGAGAGAGGCGTAGGGAAAGAGAGACAGCGGTATTGCTCAAAATCAAGGAGTGGGGAATCTGCACTCTGGTCAAACTACCGAAGTCGTCTTTTGCACCTTGCGCCGTGCAATGCACCTGTGCATGCACCCTGAGAAGCACTGCTCTAACCAAAGCTCTGCGTCTGGTAACTCGAACGGAACTCTGCCACTTGTTTTAAGGTCACACTAACACGACGAAGTTTTTGGGAAGGTAGGGGGCTGTGGCCTTAAAGTACAGCTCAAGCATTTGGCTGGTGTGAAAAAAGAAAACTACGGAGAAACACCTTCAGGGCAGCCGACGGTGGGATTCGAACACAGTATCTCCCGAATGCTGGCTCACAACTGCGCGGCCAACTCTCTCTGTGAGAGAATTCACTACGGTATCTTGATCCATCGTGTTGGTATTAAAGCAGTCCTTGTCTGGTTTCTTGAACCTTGTCCTAATCAATCAACTTTTGAAGGCTACCTGTTCGGCGCATTACATGTCCAAAATAATGGATTAATTGAGGCTGGTTACTAACCTAAACAATAAATGTCAGGATTATTGAAAATCACGTAGGTATGTCGCAACCGAGCAAAGTGGGTTGCGTGTCTTCAGGCGTTAATGAACCAAGCTGCGACGAGTTTGTTCACAACCCACCGTCGACTCTCCTGAGGAAGGTTTTAATGTTGAAAGCATTTCTTAGCAGAGTATGGGCCCCCAAACTATGAAAACCGTAAAATTAAGCAATTTTCTCAATATTGGCCAAAGTTGAGGGGATAAAGAGCCCGGAGAGGTTTCAAATTGTGAGTCTTTGATAGCTCTATCAAAGTTTTAAAAAAAGCAAATTTTGAAAATCACTTCCGGCTTGAATGCAGTTCCAGAAAAATCAGCCTAAAATCGCTTGTCTCTTTACTCTTTATTTTTTATTCAAATCCTAGCCAAATTAACTTATTTACATATTTCTTTCTGTAATGTGCTCCTCGGTTCCATACCCACAGGTGCTTTTTTGATTTTTTTAAAAATGTCCACACCGAATGTAATTATAACGGCTGGATACCGATGATTAACGGATGGATTGTAATTTTTAGGAATAAAAAAATATGAGAATATATTTCATTATATTTTATTTACCTAAAATTCGTAGCTCGTATCCCTAGGATGTTTTCAACATTGAGGTGCTTGTCTGAAGGGCTAGAAATGTGGAATTTTTCTTTTGCAATTTCCCATTTTCAACTCCAGGCACATATAGGGAAAGTTCTATACATAGGCCACAGTAGATTCTTTCTACCTCCCTACCCAATCCATCCCTCATTTCATCTTAATTCGCTCAAGTGAGGTTTGCGTAAAGATGGACATCCAGCCGTAAAAACATGCCATGTAATTTCCTCTCATCTCACCTCTTCTCCAAGAAACAGGACTAAGAGGTAGACACACACATTGCGTCTAAAAATTCGGTGAATGATTCTATAATTCGGAAAAGGATTTTCGGGCACTAATACAGGAGGTATTAAATATAAACAGAATTTTATTTTCTATTTAAGTTCATTTAATGAAAAATAGAAGGCAATTACAATTTATTTTTCCACATAGTTTCCTCCTGCTTTGGAAATCCATTAGTCCCAGCATATGGGCAGCTTTATCATGCTCTCACCAGCCAGTTGCGCACGAAGTCTTCCACACTCTCGCCATGTTCAAATAGTTGCCCTCCTAGAGCTAAGTCCGGGCTGTAAGGAGGATGATCAAGTGTAGTCCAGTGAATTTCCTGCAGTATGTGGCCGCGCACTGTCGAATCGGTCGGTCTCATCTTTTGCGGCGATATACAACTCTCGCCTTGTTCAACAGCTCGTAGTAGTAAGCAGCAATGATTATGCGTCTCTCATGCAAAAAAAAAATCAATAAGAAAATTGCCTGGCCGATCGAAAAAAAAGGGCTATAAGAACCTTGCCAGCAGACAGTCTAGTATTGGCTTTCACTGGTGCTGCCTCCCCTTTCTTCCGCCACTCGTTACACACACGCGCCCTTGACAATGTTTGATCACCGAACTGTGCAGTCAATTTCTGGCAAATTTCCGCCGCTGTAACTCCTTCACGAGCAAGAAATTTTAGAAGTATGCGTTGCACAGTGGAGGGGTGCACCTGTTGCTCCGACATCGTGAGCGTTACTCATGAAACGACGGGAAGTGCATCTAACAGCACGCTCTCCCCACTCCTAACGGTCCCGCCTAAGCATAGCAGAAGCGCGGGACCAGTCATACCAACTGTTAATGTTCAGGAACAAAAACCCCGTTTATATTTGATCGACCTTCGTGCGTTAGAATGCGAAGTATTTGAACAAGGCGCAAGTGTTATCTACCTACTCTACATTTATGTAAGCGAGTTGCAATTCAGATCGCTTAATTCTGCCGTAATTAGTAATTGTACTACCCACATAATAGTCATTACTTCCTCTAAGACGTCATAACCTAATCTATTATTTCATGCAACTGACTTTGTTCGATTGCACTCCATTACTTTCCTATTTCGGACTTATTTCCATCTTGTATTCCTCCTTCCCCTTGAAGACTGTCCATACCATTCAGCAATTTCTACAAGTGCAACTTACTTACGCGCAATCCAACTCCCTTATACAGATTTTCTCTCCATTATCCGTATGAAAGCTCGAAGAAAGTGGTCAACGGAATGGAATACAAAGGATCTGCACAAAAGACGATATTATGCCGCACTTCAAGCTAATAAACATCCCTAACAAACCATGGTTCGACAGCATCAAACTCGCCAAACGTCATACTACATCCCTGATACGCATGAGACTTGGACACGGATGTTACACAAACCATCACTACCGTACAAAAGTGTTGGACCGTCCGTGTGACGCAGATTTGAACCACGCTGTATTTGTTTGTTCGAAGTACAGTGCTGTACGAAAATTGGAACTCCATTTCCTACCAGTGTGCCAGTTTTTCTTTCTCCTGTCAACCAGAGAGTATATACCTTTAGCCCAGTTTCTGAAATATAGAGTTTTAATTTGTCTTTTTTTACCTCTCTTACTTAATCAGACATTTGTAATGATTTTAGTCATGTTCAAAAGAAAAAAGAATAAAAGTGCAAATCATGAATTGAAGACATGGATGGAAGAAGGGCATAACTCAAAAAACACTCTTTTGAGATTGAATGTGTTTAAAGAATTACAACATCAAACACTTTTCTCAGAAATACAAAATTTTGGTATATTATACTTAACTACATTCTTGATTATTTCATAATATGTACATCAAAAATATTTATAAATTTTTTGGTTTGTTGTCAATTTTGTATTTTGGAGTTACGTCCTTATTCCATTTTCAAGAAACATTTTCATTGAAAATTAATGTTCTTTACATTGTTGGAAGCATGTAGACAAGTTTTACAGGTAAGAACATTTGACAGGCCACGACATATTATTAGGGGAGTCACTATATGGAGAATTTCCTACTCCCACAGATTCAGCTCCCCGGAAAATATTTTCAAACCATGCACGTGCACCTGCGCATAGAAAGCTTACTAAATCAAATCTTTAACAACTTTTAATTTCCTGGGTTCAATACCTACACGTGGGACTGGAAAGCTATCCAAAGTATCTTACAGACCATATATCCTTCAATAACTGAAACTTGTCATGAAACGTAATATTATAAGTCTGTCTTCCTGATACAGTTCCTTCAGGAGAGTGACATAATATGACATACTTTGGAATTGAAATATTAAGTCCTTTTGTTTGTGGTGTTGCAAATGACACTGGGCTGAGAACGGCAGATCATTCTGATAGAAAGGATTTAGTATCCGAATCATCTGAGGTTTCATTTGGTAAATATTCACTGTCATCTGTTGAAATATCAGATGTTTCTCCTCCTGACATTACTCCTGCGTCAGCTGTTTCGAGTCTGATGAGTGATGATTGCTGGCTCGCCCTAAGTCAGCAATGGAGCGTATTTTAAGTCGGACACGAGCAATATTTGGAAGAACGGCGCAACTCAATATAGCACATCACACGCCATCTATTGACACTACCGATAAGCCATTTAGGTAGTATCTAGAAAAGCCTCCAAGGAACGTATATATGCAATTTACCGAATAACGCCACAACCTGACTTACGCCCTTCTTCCATCCATGTCTTCAATTGTGAATGACAGAACATCCAGAGAGTATGTACTGTGAAAGAGACCGTTTCAGGTGATATTTTCTGTTCGCCATTTCTGTCATTTCTTTCCTGTGTCTGACATATGCACATATACATTATTGTGTGACTTGTAAATGTTTAATGGTTTACTGGCTTTATGGTTGACGGGGCCAAAACCACATATTTTTTTTTTTAATTCAGCAACTTCTCCAGATCTTTTGCAAACTCAGAAAAACAACAATATCATTGACAAATCTCAGTTTTTCATTTTCTCTCCTTGCATTGTGATTCCTTTTCCCAAATTCCCTATTGATCTCCTTTACTGTCTGTTATACGCATTGAAATGGAGGGGGACGAACTGCAGCCTTGTTTCACTCCTTTCTGGACTTCCTGCTGCTTTCTAATAGCCTTAGATTCTTATTACTGCAGAGCGATTTTTGTACAGATTCTAGATAATTCTTCTTTCTCTGAATCTGATACCGATCACGTTCAGAATCTAAAACAGCTTGGTCCAATCAACATTATCGAATGTATCTACTAATGCTATGTACGTGGGTATGTTTTCCTTAATTCGATCCTCCTCAAAGATCAGACCAAATACAGCAGAGCCAATACGCGACACTGAGCGAGATATCGAGGGACAGCTATTGGAGCTCACTCTAGCGGATAGACCTGAACGGTACTGATTCTGTCATAAGAACACGTATTTTTGTGTGAAGTTTTTGGTGTTATTTATGCGTTTTCAGTGAGTTGACATAATTAAATAATAGCGTGTGTCATTCCTTGATATCTCCTCTCAACATGAGGGGAAAGGTATGTGCTGTGTTTGGCTGCAGTAATTACGAAGTAGAGAAAAATGCGCGCTCGTTCTTCAGGTTCCCTCGTGACAAGAACATGTAAGTAATATTGTGTTTGCATATATATTCTTCCAGTGACAGATTTTTATAGTACTTCATAATCTTCTGACCTGCTCGACCCATATTTTAGCGGGCTTAAAATATAATACGCATATTTTATTGTATAGTGCAGCAGTTAACCTTGAATACCGATGTGTTGTTGTAGGTGTGATCTGTGGGTTTTGAAATGTCACAGAAGCGATTTGGATAAAGTGTAAAAGAAAGAAGGGACGTTACGCTTGTATAAGAATTATAAGATCTGTTCAGATTATTTGCAGGCCAGCGACTTTAAAAATCCTCGACTATACAGCCAAGGGTATGTTACATTTTTACACTAATTGTACGTAAATATTCCTCAAAGCATCACTATCGACAACATTTGCAAACTTTTCTTTCTTTTATCCCTCTTCTCAGATTAAAGCCGGGATTTTATAGATTTTCTTTCTGTTAGTAGGCTTCATGTTAAGAGGAAAATTGTCCAGCTATTAAATGTTAATTCATTGCATCATATGTGTAAGGAATGTGCCGATATTTTTATTGACAAATGTCTTAATGTGATGATACATTGTTTTTAAATGAGGAAAGAAGACAAATCCAACCGTAAGATTTCAGGCAGGTATGCTAAAGCTAAAAAAGTAATGCATAAATGAAAGATCAAGCCATTTCACAGCAGTCCATTTCACACCTTGTTTATATGTCTAATTTCAGTCTTTGAATAATAACCTTTTAAATGATTCTTCATTCATTTATCCAGAATTGCTTTAGCAACTTCGAAGTTAATATCTCAATACCACTGTCTTTCTAGACGTAATTTATTTATCCATTTCCGTATATACATTTCCATTGATATTTGAATTTAGCGCGATTTGTTCAGGTCAAGTCACTAGGAGCGCCACCGTCGAATTGTCTCCAAATTTAGCAAGGCGAAATCCGTATGTGTCGTGTATTGTCTCTACTGTATTTGATCAGACTTACAGCCAGGATAGCTTCACGGGTTCCTATAATTCTGCTGAAACCATTACTTCTGTAAATGAGTATTTGTAGCATCTAGGTAATCGCCCCCCCCCCCCTCCAAATCAAAAAACCCTGCCTCCGAACTAAAGGAATTGACCCGACTACTGTGATGCCGTGTACAACGACCTGACGCTACACTTAATGAACTCCAACACGCGCAAAAGGGATGTGTTCATGATATATGTGACCCACGCTACCATGACCATGTTACATCAGCTTACGATGCAACTTGGTCGCTTTAACGATTTCTGTTCGGGTTTTGATTACTACATCGGGGTCCCACTGTGCGTTGAGAAGTGCCTCCTGCGAAGACAAATTTGTCAACTCTCCCAAATTCTTCGATTCCTGCCGTCTGCTCTTTCTGTGTGATCTCTACGTAAACACTGCCTATCCTGTTTATAAACATGGACTGGCTGATTCGTCATCACAGAGCCAAACCTAATGGACATATATAACTGAGCTTTTGGGGATACATTTATGTGTAGGTGCTCACTAAGGAAGGATTTTTGGATATTCCGTCGCTAAGGAGGTGAAAAGGGGGAGGGGGTGAATATTTTAATTAAGTACATCTACAGTATATCTCGAAAGCTTAACTTACTGACGTGAGAATTTATTTGGAAGAAAGAAGTAAACCTACGACTTGTTTTCCAGTCAGTGACCGGGTCAGGGACAGAATAAATGAAGCCTCCATCTTGCGGAGAGGATTGGAATAGTGCCGGTTGCCGAAGCCTGTCACACTCGTCTGGGGCAATGATAAATGAATGATTAATGAAATGTTAATGGAGAGTGTTGCTGGAATGAAAAACGACACCGAAAATTGGAGTACACGGAGAAAACCTGTCCCGCCTCTCCGCTTTGTCCAGCACAAATCTCACATGGAGTGACCGGGATTTGAACCACAGAACCCAGCGGTGAGAGGCCGACGCGCCGCTGCCTGAGCCACGGAGGGTTGGTATTTGGAATCTTCTTTAAAAATAAAGAAACACCGTTTTCTTTTCGATTAGAGAGAGGACTGTTTCTCACATGTACAGTTCTATGTGGCATGTTCCAGATTTAGCTCTGCCAGTAGCCTGGTCATCTTAGCCTCAAAAGGCAATACCACAAACGTGGTTTACAAAGAGGTTCTGGGGTAAATGAAACTACACTTTTTGGCGAATTTTTATACTTTAAGGATTTTAAGGAAATGCCACAGTACAGAAGCGATGAACAATTATTTTATCAAATTATGAAATCCACGCGAGCGAAGCCGCGGATAACATCTAGTTTATAACATACGTGTCACAGAACCTTTTCCCTAACACTCATAGTAATTTTTACATGCAGGGCACTACTAGTACTGAGGCAATGCAACGAATCTTCTACTTTAATATGCACGTTGTTCCTGCATGCCCGGAGGGCTGATACGATTCAGCCTCTTTTTGCGACGAGGAGAAAGGGAAACCAGGGAATGCAGCCTCAAGCCTTGGGGATACAGAAGATCCTCGGGCTATACAAACTCTGATACGAAAACAATCTCACATTATTGAAATCCGGAACGCTGAGCCCAACATGTACTATTCAGCAAGTCCTGTTCCTTTTTCAAACATACACACAAACTTCTGTTCGACTGGCAAGCGATGATTATCATTATCATCATCATCATTATTATTATCATTATCGTTATTTCTCCGTTAGGGTCTTTTAGGGACCACGTGACAATTTGTTGCTTCTTCCTCCTAGAATATTCCTTCGTCTGCTCACTATGCCTGCTTTCCCTCTCCTCAGACCATTTTGACCCTGTTTTCTTTCCCTCGCGACCTTGGAATCCTTCCATTTTTAACACTTTTTAAAAAAAAAACTCTCTCTGTTGCTTCTTCCTTTATGTTGTTTCTTTCCAAATATTTCTTGACTTCAAGAATCCAGGGGGGTACGATGCGCATTGGTATCACCCAAATATCACTGTAAAATTTGTCACAAATGGAACATAACAATTGCTTTTACACATATCAAGTGAAAAATCCCTGGCAAATTAAGAAATACCGTCGTTATTTGAGAAATATGAAAACATACTTAAGGCTTGTAGACAGGACTGGTTTATGTCGTACTACGCTGCTGGTGCCATCTTTTGTTACTTTCTTCAGGTCCAGGGCTAGCACCGTGGAATGGGAGTGCTATGTCTGTGGATTCTCATTATCTTTGTCCATATGACTAGAGCGGCCAGTTGAAACAGCAAAATGGAGGTCAACAGAAAAATAGCATGATCCCTGGACCTATAAATACTTGTATTTCTGTTCGAACGAAAGTAGCTCGATCCCTGGACCAATAAATCACCAGTCCACTGAATTTTTCTTATGTACATTGGCCATACCATTTTGTCGCCTATTAAATATAGCATATCGCGATACAATTCATGAAATGATGATGTTTGACAAGTGAAGCAATGAAACGAAAGCAAAGAAAAAGCAAAGAACTTCAGTGAACACAGATATCACACACGAAATTGTTGAAAGTGTAAGACAAAGGACATACGTGTGTCACTGTGAGCGCAACACCAAATGTACTTGTAAAGTGGTAAAGTACGTATTCATAATATTCTCCAAACATCAAATATTTCTTAATTTGCCAGGGATTTTTCACTTGATATGTGTAAAAGCAATTATTATGTTCCATTTGTGACAAATTTTATAGTGATATTTAGGTGATACCAATGCGCACTATACCCATCCAGGGTTTGAATTGTTCGAAATATATTTGAGGATTTGTTTGGTTAACCTGTTGTCATCCATTGTGTGTAAATGTCCCCCCCAAAAATTCAATAGCCTCTTGCGCATTGTATCTTTTATGCTTTCTATGTTCTGGTGTATTTCATCATTACTTCATTTCCAGAGTTCTGTATTTCGTAGAGGACCGAGTACTTTCCGTATACTTTTTCTTTTCCAGTATTTCTAATTTATTCAGCTTGTAATTCAATAGTAGATATTCAGTCGCGTATAAGCATTCCGGTTTGACTGTGTTTTGGTGTTGTATTTTGTGGCTTTTAGATAAACACTGTTGTAGATATTCCTAGTTATACCGTATGCTCCTTCCATCTAGTGTATCCTTTCTTCTACAGCGGAGTTTCCCAAACCATTTTCTTGAAGTGTTTATCCCAAAATATTTGAATTTCTCTACCTTTTTCATTCGAGCAATTTCTGTTACTAAAAATTCGGGAGCATTTTGCATGTTTGTCATAAATTTGTTTTTTCTAAAGATATTATTATTATTATTATTATTATTATTATTATTATTATGCCAACAGCCGTAGCCGTGTTGAAACACCAGATCCCGTGAGATCTCCCAAGTTAAGCAACATTGGGCGTGGTCAGGAGTTGGATGCGTTGCCACGCGCTGTTGCTGGGGGGGTAAGGGAATGGAGGAGCGGAAAGGAACTGGCCACCCTACTGCACGTAAACTCCGGCTCAGGAACACCTCTGCGGAGGTTCGGACCTGCCTTCGGGCAGAATAACCCTTACCTTATATTATTATTATTATTATTATTATTATTATTATTATTATTATTATTATTATTACAACGTTGTGCCCAACTAAGCATCATGAAGTTATTTAGCAGAATAATTTATTTATTTATTTATTTATTTATTTATTTTTTTATTTATTTTTTCTTCCCAGAATCTCTTCATAGTCTCGCTGTTTTTTCTTCCGTTATTCCGTCCATGCAGTGGTGATTCTTATCTTGGGTTTTTCGGCAAAATGATGTTTGCTTACCAATGTTCTAAAGTTAGGCCTGGCCCCTAAAATTTCGCCTTTTATACGTATTTCTTGAAAGTCTTTTTCAATATCGATTATCCAGTTATTATTGACTTTTAGTGAGAAGCCATAATTAGATATATTTTTACTGTACATTCTTTGAATATGACCATAACATGTTCAGTCCTCTTTTGCTAACAGTATCCGATATTTTCTCCCATACTCTTATCCATACTGGTCTAAAGATTTTCGTAATAATTTCCTTTCTTGTTTTTATAAATTTTTAGTCAGTGATCTGCCTTCAATGATAATGTTTCTTAATTACAGTGTTAAGATGTTTTAATTTAGCAACACGAGATAATTTTTTGGCGTACCTCTTCCATGAGATCCTATAGGCTTTGTGTAATTTATAAATTCTCTCCCTACTTCACGATTTAATCTGGACAGTTGGACGATTTCCCCTAAGTATTTGAAATTATTTATCTGAGTGGTTTTGTCAAACTGAGTTACTAGAGGTTGTTCGTCTAAGTATCGAGGATATCCTTCCATGTATCAGATTTTATGATACAAGATTTGTTTTGGAGTCCAGTTTTAGAAGCAATTAAATGAAGTTCTTTCTAGGGAACTGAATTGCTTCTTGCCTATTGTTGGATAAAATTACCAGATCAACGATGGCCAAATATCTTTAATTAGCTTGCCAATATTAATCCCTCTTGTTTGGTTTTGCCAGGTTCGGACTGCTTTCTCTAGCACAAGATTGAACAGTAATGTTATGTTGCATCATCAACCAAACTGTCCGCTTTGAAAGCCGTAAGTCGCAGCCCTCAGACGTCAACCTCGAGAAGAGGAGTATTTACTAACCAACAATTTTTTATCAGCCTACAGAGGTAAACGGCAGCTAGAGGAAATGGACACAGTGGGTCTGATGACTGGAGCAATGGAAATAATTTCAGTTTTTGACGCCAATTTTTGGAAACAGATGTCCCTGCCAGTTACAACATTAGGTGAAATTGCCATCATTGCTTTAGGGGAAAGTCGCAAAGTAGCCTTTACACGAGAGGAAGTGTTTCGTAAAATAAATTATTATTATTATTATTATTATTATTATTATTATTATTATTATTAATCATCAAGTTTGAGTTGTTAAAATACGATTTCAAAAATAGCCTGTACCTCCACTTGTACCCCTGTGGGTGGGGGCAGTAGAATAACACGCACGGTATCCCCTGCCTGTCGTAAGAGGCGACTAAAAGGTCCCTCAGGGGCTCTTAACTTGGGGGCGTTGTTTCGCAACCACACGGCTTTCAGCTGAGTCCTGGCATTGCTTCACTTTCTTGTACACGATTCCCTCACTTATCTATCATGTCCAACCTCTCTTGGTCAACACTTGTTATTTTCCGACCCCGACTGTACTAGAGCATCCGAGGCCTAGGGAATCTTTCATTTTTCGAAGTGTCGGATCCTTTCCATTCTTTCCCTCTGGTTAGTGTTATGGAGAATGGTTGCCTTGTTGTACTTCCTCTTAAAACAATCACCACCACCATCACAACCTCCACTTTTATAATTAGTTACCATAATTACCCCGAAGGAAACCGCTTTCACTCTACATCAGATGAAAGTACGTCCATTGTCTTGGCCGAAATATTACATCAGGAAGCTTCCGAGCTGGAGAATAATAACCTCTGTAATCGCTGACACGAGTTCTGCAGAGTTCACCCGATAACGAACAGATGATAGGGGTTATCAAAACAGCACAGTTGAGAAATTAACACGCTGGGCACTGAGTTCAATATTACTTTTTATCTGTTCCTCTCTGTCATACAGGGAATTTTTTCTTGTTTATTCTATGTTATTGCATAGATATAAATAAATTACCCAGTTTTAACAGCGCTGACAGTCCAGTATCCTCTCCACCCCTGTCAATCACTTCCCCAACATTAAGATGGTTAGTAAAAAAACAGAAACCTTTGATAACATGATGTTTATTCTTCTAGTTTAAAGGGGCTAACATCTAGGTCATCGGCCCCTAATGGTACGAGTGAAAAAAAAATGTTTTTCAGGGATTGCAATGTTCCGTTAGTTCATTCTTATATGAACACTTCAAGGAGATCCGGTGATACTGATCGTAAACACAAAAATTTCGCACACCACGACCATCGCGCAGGTTTGACATACTTTTCTGGGTGCGAATGTCACTCGGAAAACAAACGTCGTTAACATTAATTAATATTTCACGTTTTGGCAACAAGTTCAATCACTACTGATCTGCATTTAGGGTAGTCGCCCAGGTGGCAGATTCCCTATCTATTGTTCTCCTACCCTTTTCTTAAATAACTGCAAAGAAATTGGAAATTTATTGAACATCTCCCTTAGTAAGTAATTCCAATCCCTAACTCCCCTTCCTATAAACGAATATCTGCCCTAATTTGTCCTCTTGAATTCCAACTTTATCTTCATATTGTGATCTTTCCTACTTTTAAAGACACCACTCAAATTTATTCGTCTACTGATGTCATTCCACGCCAACACTCCACTGACAGCTCGGAACATACCACTTACTCCTTTCCCCTAAGTCTTCCGAGCCCAAACTTATGAACATTTTTGTAACGCTACTCTTTTGTCGGAAATCACCCAGAACAAATCGAGCTGCTTTTCTTTGGATTTTATCCAGTTCTTGAATCCTGGTAAGGGTGTGCGACAAACCACGCGTAACAGATCATTTTTCCAAAAACCTGGCGCTTGCAATCGATTATGATTCAATGCGTGGATTTTTATTGCATGGCGTCTAGTCGTGATATCATTTTGCTGTGCAATGAGTGTAGAACAAACGATGTTCTAAAGTTCATTTACTGGGCAGAACATCAGTAGACCGGAAAGAACAACGATATTTCCAAATACATTCGTGTAGTAATAGTCAACGGACAAAAGTAAATAAAATATAAAAAAGCAAAACATTTCATCAGAATTTGAACACGGGGCGCAAAAGTCATAAGTCGCAGCGAAAGAGCATTGCACGGTGTTGCCACAATCCTGCATTAGTTTCTCCTTCCGTTCGCTTGCGGATCACTTGTTCAGCAACACCAGCCGGCCGGCCAGGGGGCTTATCTCCATAGCGACCGCAGTAGGTCCGCCCACGTTTCCATGGCAACCAAACCGCCCTACTCCCTTCTCCCCCTCCCAGGCAGGCAGTACCACCCTTTAAGAACTGTCAGAACGCATATTTCAATATTACGACTACGGTTATACTGTGGCCGATTTGTAGACGGCACACAGCCAATAATACTATCTGAGAATCTCTAAAGACAATTCTTCTATACCTTCGTGCGTTTTCTCATTTCTCTCAGCTTGTTGGAAGTAGAAGTGACCTGCCACTCCTCTTCCCAATGAAATATTATAGTACTGTACGTCTCAACTGATAGGTCAGAACTCTGCATGTTAATAGAAGATGGTTGCCCACTTGTTAAAAAAACGATCACCAATGTCGACTACCCGAACAATTTAAGAACAACCGCCTTGAGAGTGAACAATAAGCCTTGGTAATGAATGAGATGAGGCGAGATAAGATAGGTATGATAAAAATAATTCCTCAATCTTGCCAACTGTATAAGTGATACTAACCTTGACTTATCTCTCGGAGTGGACAACAACATCTTAAGAGAGGTGGGCCATAACAATGACAAGACGGGATTTAATTACTGTGCTAAAAGAGAGTTTAGCCATTCTCTGGCCATGAACTCGTTACCTGTTTCTGTCACATAACACACCTCGAGTTCAACCTTCAAGTGGATTAAGAAGAAAAGCCGGTTTACAATACACTCGCGCTCACATCCACCCACTGCAGTAGCGTGTGTAACAAATCATCGACACAGTCATTACATCATCAGTCAATCAGGTTTATGTCACTTTGTATTACAAGGAGAAACACATTTATGATCTATCAGCCTCTGCCGACATATCAAGGTTTTTATCGCGCCTGATGAACGGGATAGCGTACAGTTCAGCAGGGTTGACCTGTCAGAAACTGAAAAATAATAGTTCTCATCTCGATGGATACGAAAGCGAATGCGTCTCCTTTCATAAGCAAATCATACCAAACCCTCTGAGGTGAAGACTGAACAACACTGCTCTCCAAAGTAATGTTAATATTATGCTCCCTTCTTTTCATATTCAAATAGTGCTTTCGTATACAGTAAAACCTCTGATGTTTGGGTCATCAGTCCTTACACTGGTTTGATGCAGCTCCCATGCCACCCTAACCTGCGCTAACCTTTTCAGTTCTAGGTAATTGCTACATCCTGCATCTTCTCTAATCTGCTTGTCATATTCATACCTTGGTCTAACCCTACCGTTCTTACACTTCCCTCAAACACCAACTGCACAAGTCCTGGGCATCTTAAGATGCGCCCCATCATTCTGTCTCTTCTTCGTTCGGCCCCACAGCAATTAGGACTGTCGCCCAGGTGGCAGATTGCCTATCAGTTTTCAAAGAACTTTGAGGATGAATGCGTAGCAAAATTTTATGGATCGCCAGGGTGTTCACAAACCACAATTTGGGAAATGATGCAGTATATAATTCCAGTCATTATTTGCACACAGAAGAAAACTTTTCAACTAAAACGTAAAAATATCCCCCCCCCCCCAAAAAATGTATTGAAACTTTTGGTTACAGGGGTTCCGCTTTCGATTCCCAGCAGGGTCGGATTTGCCATAATTAGTCATTAATCCCACTGGCACGGGGGCTGGGTGTATGTGTCGTTTTCATCACCATTTCATCCTCACCACGACGCGCACGACGCATACGGGTTTCAAATCATAAGACCTGCGCCTGGCGAGCCGAACTTGTCTTCTGACAATCCCGGCAGTAATCCTCCTGTGAGCGGGGGCGGTACAATAACACCCAAGGTACCCCTGCATGTCGTAAGAGGCGACTAAAAGGATCCCGAGGTGCTCTTAACTTAGGAGCGTGGGTTGGCAACCACGGAGCACTTAGGTGAGTTCTGGCATTACTTCCACTTATATGAGGCTCCTCATTTTCATTTATCCTTTCCGACCTCCCTTGGTCAACTCTTGTTCTTTTCCGATCCCGACGGAATTAGAGCACTCGAGGAGTATGGGGTCTCATTTTCATACCCTTCGTGGCCCTTGTCTTCCTTTCGCCGATACCTTCATTTTTCCAAGTGTTGGATCCCTTCAATTTTTCTCCCTGATTAGTGTTTTTTTTTTTTTTTTTTACAAGTTACTTTGCGTCTCACCAAGAGATAGTTCTTAAAGCGACGATGGGACAGGAAAGTGCTAGGAGTGGGAAGGAAGCCGCCATGGCCTTAACTAAGGTGTGAAAATGGGGAAACCACGGAAAAACATCTTCAGGGCTGCCGACTGTGGGTTTCGAACCCACCATCCCCGAATGCAAGCTCACAGCACGGCCAACTCTCTCGGTAAAATTCAGTAAGGTAAGTACAGTGTATACATTACATCATTCTTGTAGATTTAAATGACAATGTTGTACTGCTGTAATTGTCGACGCACTGACACACCTTTTCTTAAGCATATGGTTGGACATGAAAAAACGTAGCAAGTTATTTTAATTAATTCTGACATTTATTTATCCTTGGCTGTCGGACACATTGTTTGGAAGGTTATCGCTGAGGTCTTCGGTTCAGAGGGTCCAGGGTTCGATTCCCGGCCGAGTCGGGGAATTTAACCGCGTCTGACTAATTCTTCTGACCCGGGAACTGGGCGTGCGTTTGTCCCAACACTTCTCTTCATCTTCAGACAACACACTACACTACCAACCACCACAGAAACACGCAACTGTGATTACATCCCTCCATATAGGGTTGGCGTCAGCAAGGGCATCCGGCCGTAAAACAGGGCCAAATCCACATTTGGGGGGGGGAAGCGGAAGAAGATGATGTATCCTCGGCTTTGTCATTATTATTTCATTATCCTGAACCTGCGTCCTTTTTCCTACATATTCCAACTCTCAAAACCAGGATAAATCCACCCTTTCATATTCAGTATTCCCGCCTCTCTCTCGTTCAAAGAACTTCTGATAGGAACTAAGACGTTTTTTCTTCGTACGCCTCCTTTAATGAAATTTTCCGTAACTTAACCTAGCTCATTTTCTTCACATTCCTTTTTTTTTTTCCTACCGAGCTCGATAGCTGCAATCGCTTAAGTGCGGCCAGTATCCAGTATTCGGGAGATAGTAGGTTCGAACCCCACTGTCGGCAGTCCTGAAGATGGTTTTCCGTGGTTTCCCATTTTCACACCAGACAAATGCTGGGGCTGTACCTTAATTAAGGCCACGGCCGCTTCCTTCCCACTCCTAGCCCTTTCCTGTCCCATCGTCGCCATAAGACCAATCTGGGTCAGTGCGACGTAAAACAACTAGCAAAAAAAAAATTGTTTTTCTCTTCTCACTGCTGTCCCCTCTATTGTACCTAATGTAATATGTATTTATTTCTTACTGTACTCTACCGTCACTTTTGCCTGTATTTATCTCACATCGCCTAGTTATAAGTTCTTCTCTTTGTTTTTATTTCAATTTTCAATTTTCCTCGTTCTTTTTATTTGCCATTAATTTTATTGTTAATTTTTGTTTCCTTACAGTTATGTTAGTTTTAAAATGTCTTCCGCTATATTTGTAATTGTTGTTCTTTGCTCTTTCATTAATTTTCTTTTAGTTCGCATTACGCTACTCTACTGTAAATATATTCTTCACCGCGCAAATCTGTAATTCGGCATCTCGCTCTCTTGGTTTACCAAACAAACAAACAAACAAACAAACAAGCAAACAAACAAACAAACAATCAAACAACAAAGGCTATGTCTGAAATGAAAACTCAAGCAGAATGCAGTCTGGGTGGAATACTAGGTGAAGGAGTTCCAGCGTGTCGTGTGACAAAAGGATTCCAGCAAAATTGGCAGAGAAAGTACACAACGTACTTGTGAGACCGGCGTTCATACACGGAGCGGAAACCTGGCCTGTCATCAGAGGGCTGCTGAAAAGTGTACGTGTTGCAGTAATGATACAGAGTCCACATATTTTCTACTGATAGGTTAGAATTCAAACTTAAGCATGTAACAAGTGTACTCAACCCTGTACAACGGTTATGCTACGAGATTTGCATGGACATTAGAGGTACGGTATATAGAACTCCTAGAATTTATGTTACTCTTGCTACATTATGGAAGAACGGGTTGCATGACTCTTCCTACTAGCCAAATTAATTTTCATTCTAACCTATTACCATCTTAAACTCCGAGGTCTACTGATGAAGATGCTGAGATATTCGTGTCGATTAACAAGGAGAGGGGGATGATGACCACGATGTTAGGCCCCTTTAAACAAGCAAGCAAGCATCAACAAGGAGAGACAAAGTAAGAAACAAGACAATAAGAGGAACACTAGATGCGGAGGAGTTAGGCAAAAACTTAAAGAAGCAATACTGAAGCGTTTTGGCCATGTTAAGAGGACTGAAGATTATGCAGGAAGGAGGGTAATGGAGATGCCTTTGCCTGGTAAGAATGGAAAGTGGAGACCGTAAAGAAGATGGCTAGACTGTATAAAGGAGAATATGACAGATCTGGACCTACAGGAGAAGCTGATTGAGGACAGGAACATATGGAGGAAGTGAATACGCATCAGCGACTATTTGCTTTACGTCGCACCGATACAGATATGTTTTACGGCGACGATGGGATAGGAAAGGTCTAGGAATTGGAAGGAATCGGCCGTGGCCTTAATTAAGGTACAGTCCCGGCATTTGCCTGGTGTGAAATGGGAAACCACGGAAAACCATCTTCAGGGCTGCCGACAGTGGAGCTCGAACCCACTATCTCCCGATTACTGGATACTGGCCGCACTTAAGCTATCGAGCTCGGTAGTATGGGAATAATAATAATAATAATAATAATAATAATAATAATAATAATAATAATACAAAGAAGGGAAGAACAACAACAACAAGAAGGTTGAATTCAAGGGGGAAATCTCAGATCCCTTTGAAATCAAAACGGGCGTAAAACAAAGAGTTGGGCCCTCCTCTACTCTTCAACTGTGTTCTTGAAAAAGTGATACAAGAATGGCGCAAAGCGTAGCATTTTTTTCAGACGACTTAACAATATTAACTAGACACATTTCATCAGTCCAAAAATCAGATTAAACTGCGGAAACAAATCTGCCTTCAGATATCTTTGGAAAATATATAATACATGACCTTTAACAAACATGCACCAAAACTCACTAAGACAAAATATGGCAAAATTAAACGAGCATCTCAATTTAAATATCTTTGTGAAATATTTCAGGAAAATGGACTCTGAGACAAAAGCCAACGAAATTACATGCTAAAAGATGGAAACTGCGTACAGACTAACCCAAAATCTATCTCGAAACACACAAAATTGAGAGATTACAGTACAGTTATTAAATCAGAATGCCTTTATGGATCGAAAACGCTAATTTTGAACATGAAAGCAGACACTGAAAATGAGAAAGAACTCAAATTCATAACAAAAAATCATGTTACAAACACACAGCCGAACAATACCGACTCAGAGGGGAAACAGGAAATCAAACAAGACAGAAATATTCACAGTGACATTAGAAAACGCAGGATAAAATTTTATGGGCATATTAAAATATTGGGTCCAGACAGACTTACAAAACAAAGAGTCGAATTCTATGAAAACAGACACAATGAAATAGATTGGCATTTTTAAGCTTTTTGGCCCCTGAGCCGAAATTTCGAACCTCAACATCCCCAACTCAGTTAAGCCCCTCGAAAAATTTTGCGAACATTATTTATCTAAGGATCTTGGGAATATAAGGCTCGGTAACCCCATGTTTTATTTTCTAGGGTGTCTGGAAGTACCTCATTAATTCTTGTACGTTTTCATTTTATAGATCGCTACACTTAGATGTCTGTAAAGGTTACGTCGCGCATTCCTATCTACAAAATGTCATTGTCAAATTTGTCACAAATGGAACATAATAATTGCTTTTACCTAAATGAAGTGAAAAATCTGCGGTAAATTAAGAAATACCGTCGTTATTAGAGAAATATGAATACATACTTAAGGCCTACAGGACTCCTTTATGTCGTATTCCGCTGCTGGTGCCGTCTTTTGTGAATTTTTTAAGGTCCAGGGCTAGCACCGAGGAATGGGAGTGCTATGTCTGTGGATTCTCATTATCTTTGTCCATATGACCAGTTGAAACAGCAAAATGGAGGTCAACAGCATTCACGATATTTCGTTCTTCAATGTGGCAAATGACCATGTTATAGTGATGTGGCTGGAACTCTACGGAAAAACAACTAAGGACGCATTCAACAACTTGGGGCTGCACATTACAGAGAAATATCGTAAGTACCACAAAAATGAATTTTTGTTGAAAAAAAAATAGCATGATCCCTGGACCAATAAATCACTAGTCCACAGAATTCATCTTATGCACATTGGCCATAGCTTTTTCTCGCCTATTAAATCTTGCATATCGCGATACAATTCAGGAAATGGTGTCATTGACAACTGAAGCAATGAAACGAACGCAAAGAACTTCAGTGAACACAGACATCACACACGAAATTGTTGAAAGTGTAAGACAAATAAAGGACATACGTGTGTTATTGTGAGCGTAGCACCAAAAGTACTTGTAAAGTAGTAAAGTAGGTATACATAATATTCTCCAAAAATAAAATATTTCTTAATTTACCGCAGATTTTAGACTTCAACTGTGTAAAAGCAATTATTGTGTTCCATTTGTGACAAATTTCACAGTGGCATTTCGTAGATAGGAATGCGCGATGTAACCGTCTGTAGATATGAAATATGAAGTGTTTGAACTAACTCTTCAAGGCAAGTTAATTGGCAAGGTCTTTGTTCAAAACCATACAAGATTGGACATCAACGAGCAAAGCTGGTGAACTGCTCCATGCAACCTCTGGTCGAATGAAATTCGTACATGTGTGAGCGACAACATGTACTGTAGTAGTAGATAATACAGTTTGCGGGCGTTATTCGAAAATGTACCGAGGTCGAACGTGTATCACGCGCGGCTGGTCGGTCCTGGAGGTGTTAGAGAGGAAATTTTGTAGCGTGATAGGAATACCATGAGATAGGCCCGAAATTACAGGTACTGGTAATTGTAGGTGAATGCGGCAAGTCGTGAGTCAGCGCGCACGAGGTCCATTGTCCGTAGAAGTGGCTCCTAGAGTAGCAGATCCCTCCCGGCAGTACCACTAATTACCAACACTTTGTTTATTTTCGGCGAATGGTTAGTATCGTTAATCTTGTCGTACGTATTAACACGCATGTTTTGTGGCTTGCTGGATTGTACTTCCTAACTGGCACGTGGGAAAAGGTTTATTCTATAGAAGTGACAACATTTGCGACCAGTATGTCTGATATGAAACTTGGAGAAAAAAAGTGGTAAACCACGCGCCATCAACGAACTGAAAGTGTTTCTATACGGAGGGCATGGTGAGGATACAGCTTTGTCAACTGTCTAGAGAGCCGGACGTACTATACCGTTCCAGGGAAGGCGGCTTCGTTTTTTCCTCACCGGGGGGGGGGGGGGGGGGGGGCGGCACGGCCGGTCGGTAAAGTAGTTATAAGGGTGGCGCTTACATGAGAATAGGTTTCCCGCCCATGTGAGCTTCCATGTAATAGATTTAGTTTATTTTTATGTTTTAAGGGTGGCGCTTGCTTGTGACCCGGTTATTCGTCCATGTGAGCGTCCACATTGTAAATTTAGTTCATATTTTTTATATCTTTCTCTTTGTAACGGGAACATGTATTTAGGCCGAAAACCTGTAATGTTCTTCAATAAATACTACACTATACGGAGGTTAAGGGAAGTCGTAAAGGCCCGATTCGGCAGATTTTGTAACTTTCACTTTTTCACATTTTATTAACTGTTCTGTTTAATGTAGCATTTTTGTTCTTCAAATATTTGAATTTTTACTATTTTAAATGTATTTCATATATAGGTGCACTTCTACTTCAACACACGTTTTGTGCTATGTATCACTGATTTACACATACTGTATCTCAGGGACTATTCACTCTGGTTTCGCGTTTTTTGAAGAGAAATATCTGTTTTATTAGTTGGTCACACTCAAGGTTGGGTCACACTGCTTGAGCTGCAATCCCAAGATGCAGTGTTGTTTCGGCGGAGAATTTTAAAAGCTTCTGTTCTGCAGGAGGCGCGCTTTATCGAAACTTATACTTTTAAATGAAATTTACTCAAAGTCACTTTTTCTGAAACAAATGTTCCCTTTTCTCAGAAACTACGGGGTGCATTTCAAAGAAATGTTTACCAAATATTTGTGATACTGTTGTGGTAGTGTGGATCTACTTTGGTTGACATTTCTTGAATAGTTTATTTTTTATGATAAAGCATTTGCAGAAATTAATTAAAATTGAGGATTTAAATAATCTTAACATTTTTGTAGCATATATTTTAAAGCTATTATAGATCAGTGTATGCAACAGACATTAAACAATAATACAACCTGTGACAACAAAGAACGGTCGATCCGGCAACAATGGCGACACACAACGCTGCACCTGCATAGCAGCAGGTTTTGACCACCTGCTCCCAACGTTGTTCAGTTGATCATCGTGTGTGTGCCGTGTAAGACCTGCTTGACACAGTGCGTGTTTAGTGCGTTGGTTCCGAACTGCGAACAGGAACATGAACATGAACATGAACGACCAAAAGATTAATTTACAGTCTTCTTTTAAGCTTGGCAAGACACCTAAGGAAACGCATGCGATGCAGTTACGTGTTCATGAAGATCAAGCACTGTCCTTGATGTGTGTGTACGAGTGGTTCGCCCGTTTTCGAGGAGGCCGCGCAAGTGCTTTTGACAACCCCCGTAGCAGAAGACCAGCGAACGCCGTCAGTGACGAAAACATTGAGAAAGTGAGGACATTAATCAAGAACGATCGGCGATTAACTGTGCGCATGATAGCGGATGAACAGCACGTTAACCGTGAATCCATGCGACAAATCGTTACCCAGAAGTTAGGGAAGAGGAAAACGTGTTCTCGTCTTGTGCCACATCACTTGACTGACGATCAGAAGCAGGCACGTTTAGAGGGTTCACAGGATTTTGTCGAAACGGTGGATGCGACACCAAATTTCTTGTACTATATTGTCACTAAGGATGAAACCTGGTGTCTCAGGTACGACCCTGAAACAAAACGGCAAAGCATGGAATGGCGTTCTCTGCGATCCCCTCGTCGGAAAAAGGTCAGAGCCCTAAAAGTCACGCAAAAAACGACAACTCGCTTTGAAATGAAAGATTTGACGATATTCCCGACATCCAACGAAACGTGACGAGCCTTTTCAACACCATCCCAAAGGAAGCGTTCTTGCAAAGTTTCCAAGACATGTATCGCCGATCTCAGCAGTGCATAGTTATGGGAGGGGACTATTTCGTAGGACAGTAAGGTCACTGTCGTGCATTCTTCATCTGTTTTGATTGTACAGGACTATTCACCGAACTTCGTCACCGGTTGTATTTATACATTCATTGGCTAATAAGAAAGAGGTTCATTTATTCAGCTATTTTAACATTGACGAGATACAACATTACGACTCCCCTTAAACGCCGTACTAACATACTGAATATATTCGGAGACTAAGGATAGGGAAGGGCTAGAAGTGGGGAGGTAGCCTTAATCTGCCTGGTGTGAAAATTGTAAACCACGGAAAATCATCTTTAGGGCTGTCGACGGTGGGAGCACAAGCTCACAGCAGCGTGGTCCGATCCGCGCAGCCAACTGATTTCTACGAGGGCTGTAAATAGTGGCAACGTAGTACAGACATTCGCAGCAGATCGGACATGCGCAAATAGGATTTGGGAGCGGTCAGGTGGCGCTGTTGTCTGTGTGTATTGGGCATGGCGTTGCTGTGTGGCGTTGAAGTGAAGAGTATCGATTTCACCGTTCTAAAGTATGTTTTTAAAAGGTGATCGGCGTTCGTGGATTAAAATCGAGGTTGCCCGCGTCAAATATGAATCAGATTAATGAATATTGAATTTTCACGACCGCATAGTAATCGAAACAGACTTTCAACGTATTAGGTCGTGTTACGTACCTGTAGTGCGTGTTGAAAAGATGTTAAGTACAGAACAAAAATGGCCAGCCGGACACCAGTGGGATCCGAACCCACAACCCACTGGTGTCCGGCTGGCCATTTTTGTTCTGTACTTAACATCTTTTCAACACGTACTACAGGTACGTAACACGACCTAATACGTTGAAAGTCTGTTTCGATTAATCAGATTGTTATAGAAGATAGTGTGAAGCTCGTGGCGAGAATGCATTATTATTATTATTATTATTATTATTATTATTATTATTATCATCATTATTATTATTATTATTATTAATCGTATGGCTTTTAGTGCCGGGAGTGTCCGAGGACATGTTCGACTCTCCTTATGGAGGTATTTCTGTTTGACTCCCTTAGGCAACCTGCGCGTCTTGTTGTGGGATGACAATGGGGTAGGGAGAGGGTGAAACCCGGTGTCGGCATGTAGCCTACTCCTGTCGAATAACACAAAGGGGTCTGCTCAAAGCTTTACGTCTCAATCCGCCGGACGAATCACCAACAGCGACAGATGCCCTCACTCAATATGAGCGCTGCGGAGAGGTTTGGATTTGAATCCAAGCTTTTGGCACGCAATCTGTTGATTAGAAATGGTATACCACCCTCTCCCCTACCCTGCCGGCCAACATGCTGTTCGTGAAACTTTTATCGACCAACGGGACTCGAACTGGCGAACTACGGTGTCAGACCTGATAGACTTTAATGCATTAATGATCACGGCCACCAGGCGCATTCTTCTTCTTCCATCACTCGTTAACAAGCATGACTCGTCCAAAAGTAAAGTTAAATTTATTTTATGGCTGTATAATCCAATTCTACAACCACAGACTCTTCTACAATGTTGGCATACGGTGTGTTTGGTAGCTTGAGGGTTGATACGTCTGCTATTCATACGCTCTTTCCTAGCATTGGGTTTGTCAACCAGAAGTTCTCTCCGCTGTAGTTCAAAGGATAGATGCCCTTGATGGACGACGCGGCACCATTCTGGACGAGCAGAAGCCACAACCTCCCAATTTTCAGGGTCAATTTGACATAGTTAAATTGAAAAAATAAATATGGTAGTTCAACCTATTCAATACAAGTAAATAAGATGTAGAGATTACATTCTTATTTAATTAAAAGAGTGGAAATTGTACCGGTTTCGACCCCAGTCTGTGTCATCATCAGCCGATTATAACTCGAAAAACAATGCATAAGTAAGAGTTGCTGATGATGACACAAACTGGGGTCGAAACCGGTACCATTTCCACTCTTTTAATTAAATAAGAATGTAATCTCTACATCTCTTATT
The DNA here is from genome assembly GCF_040414725.1 of Anabrus simplex. Lineage (NCBI taxonomy): Eukaryota > Metazoa > Arthropoda > Insecta > Orthoptera > Tettigoniidae > Anabrus > Anabrus simplex. Next base: position 67,152,390 of record NC_090278.1, on the reverse strand, counting down.
TACTTGTATTGAATAGGTTGAACTACCATATTTATTATTTCAATTTAATCTTTAAATTCAATTTGACATCTCATTAGATTCAGAAACGTCTTTTTAGTGTTTTTGTTGCCCACCCTGTTTTCTCTGTCCGACCTTCAACTGACAGTACATGATTTGTTTTGGGGGACGTGACTCAGGCATTCGAGTTGCATGACCTGTCCATCGAAGCTGGTGTTTTACTATGACAGCCTCAACGCTGGTTGTAATAGCTTACTCCGAAACACTTATGTTATGCATCTGTCTTACCACTTTATTCCTAGGATTCTCCTAATGCAGCGTTGATGGTTATTTCTCCAGATATAGTGCCTTCTGTATGTAATACAAGTTTCACAACCATGCAGTAGAATTGGAACAACAAGGGCTTTAATTGGACGTTATCACTACAGAATATCTAGTGTCCCAACACAAGTTTTAACCAGCTGTATTTTCTTATTCACTTACAGGAATTTCATTATATTCCCCTCCCAGTCAAGTGGATAATTTGACATTCACAGGGTAGATTGCTATTCTCACTTTAACTGTCCCCCCCCCTCGCCCCCCCCCCCCCTTATTACCACCAGTGATCACCAGTTTTCCAACACACTATATACTTATTAAGTAAATATTTCATTATATTTATGTCTAATTGGAGGTTTCTATTTCTGGCTACCCCCATTTATTTATGTCTGTACGGTCACAACTACTACTTTCATCCACTGATACGAATAATACGTTATCGAACGGAAGCACCTTAATGAAGCTCCCGGGATCTGTTAAATTATATCAGAGAGATCTTTTCTGGGTTTGAACGCTTGTTTATGTACAGGTTGCCAACGCTTCGAATAAGTCACATTTTTTTAAAAAATCAAGGCCTTCGACGTACCCCTACCCCGAAATTATGGATACTGTCCTACATAAAAAATCACGACAGCGAAATCGGGAACGTTTTAAGTAACTATAACATTGGGACCAATCGCAAGCCACTAAGGAAATTAGTTCCTTATTTGCAATACAACCAGCCAATAACAACAATGACCTTATATACACGTACAGCCATCTTGTGGTGAATTTGTGAACTTGTTATCAACGAGCTCCAATATTTAGTTTTGAATTGTCTCAGTTATCAATATTACTACCTTCGTGATCTTTCTTTAAAATGTGCCTGTGCGCTATTAATGCTATTTAAGTGTCTGCGTGCTGATGATTGCTCCAAGAGCCGAAACATGTCCACTTTTCTTTGATAAATAATCTTTTTAATTATAATATTGTGTATTTATTAGGTGGTTTATATGTATATATACGGGGTGGTTCTCCAGCCCCTTATATTTCGGAGATAGGCAACCCAAATAACGTGTATAACCTAAACATAGCTTGTGATTTAATTTTATTAACACCAAAATAACTTGAAATTTCTCAGTATGGTCGATAAGGCTCTCCCCTACGTGTGTGTCATCCCTGTAAATAGACCCATGTACCTATCAAAGGAAAAACTACTATGCATGATTCCGCGCCAAATACTAAGAATCAGTATGCAAACATGTGCTTCATTAAAGCCTTGAATTAACACAGGTACCCGTAATACGGTCGAATTGATAGGTTATGACACATGATCTGTAAAGTAAAGAAGTTTAAAAAACACTGTAAACCAGGGCCTCTCAACGGGCCCAAAATATCACGCGTGCCAACTGAGGAGCAGCTGTTCTGTGCACAGTGCATCGGTCCCACTCGGCTCCGTTCGGACCAGCGCGTCGTCTCGGGGTGACTCGGCTAAGCTAGGCTCAAACTCGGCTAGGATTTGGAGCGCTATGGAGCATGTGAGGAAGAGGGAGACAGGCGTGGGGGAAAAAGAGAGAAAGCGCTATTGCCCGAAATCGAGGAGTGGGCTCTGCATTCTGGTCAACCAATTGAAGTCTTCTTCTTGCACTATGCACCGCGCAATGCACTGGTGCATGCACCCTGAGAGGCCCTGCTGTAAACCATCATTGAAGACTTTGACACGGATGTTAACTTTCGAGGTGGAACGGCCAACCTCTAGCAAGCGTCATGTATGTTGACTTCGTGGCTGAATCAGTTAAGGGATGGAGCACAAGATGTGTATCGCCAGCGTGGTGGTTCGAATCTAGCATGAGGGAAATTTTCTGAACGACAGAGGTGCTCCATTCTAGCGGGAATACAATAATAAATATTGTTTTGCTATCGGCATAAGTGTTGCACTCTTATTTGGCGTCTTTCCCTTAAGGATGGGTGGGAGAAATATTGGGAAGGAAGTCGGCCTGATACCGTTGTAGTCCTTATAGACTCTTCCTGTACAAACGCGAGGCAGTTATTCGCAGCTGTGATCATTTTACACATTCAGTGCAATTAAGTGATAGAAAAAGCGCCGCCGCTAGTGATCTCTGCCTTATTCGCGAGCCTTATATAAACGGTATAATTGTACTAAGGCCATAAGGAAGCAGGTGATGTTTTTCGGCGACTATGATAGACTCTTTAGTTGGGTTTATCTACCTCCGAAAAAATTAGGGGCTGGTGAACCACCCGGTATATATATATTTCTTAGGTTACTTAGTCAATACGGACCAATATGAGCGTGATTACTTGTAATGAAATGTCGTATGGCTTTTAGTGCCGGGATATCCCAGGACGGGTTCGGCTCGCCAGATGCAGGTCTTTTGATTTGACGCCCACAGGCGACCCGTGATGAGGATGAAATGATGATGAAGTCAACACATACACCCAGCCCCCGTACCATTGGAATTAACCAATTAAGGTTAAAATCCCCGACCCGGCCGGGAATCGAACCCGGAACCCTCTGAACCGAAGGCCAGTACGCTGACCGTTCAGCCAACAAGTCGGACATTACTTGTAATTATAAATGGAGACTGGAGTCGACATGAGAAATCGTTATTATCTCGTGACCGCTCGTATCCATGACATCGAATCACAAAACGATCTATCTTGGTGCGATCTTTTCTCCGTTAATACTTTTTTTTTTACTATTTGTTTTACGTCGCACCAACACAGATAGGTCTTATGGCGACGATGGAATAGGAAAGGCCTAGGAATAGGAAGGAAGCGGCTCGTTGGCTGAACGGTCAGCGTACTGGCCTTCGGTTCAGAGGGTCCCGGGTTCGATTCCCGGCCGGGTCGGGGATTTTAACCTTAATTGGTTAATTAAGGTACAGCCTGGTGTGAAAATTGGAAACCACGGAAAACCATCTTCAGGGCTGCCGACAGTGCGGTTCGAACCCACTATCTCCCGAATACTCCCTTAATACTAGAGGTAAGCAAGAGAATATGAACTGTTTTTCTGATGCCTATATTGTTACCTGATTTTTCCAGCTCTGAACATAAGGTACATAAAGGTACAGTCCAACCTAGAAAAAAAGAACTTCACGGTACGTAAATGAAGAAACTTGAATGAAATTTCATGATAAGTTTTCCACACAGTCGGCTATTAGAGTAAATCCAAACTTCTTAGAACACCTCCACCTAAACGTACAATACTTTTAAATATGCCAAGAATGTGTTAGTTTGTGGTGTTAGTGGTCGTATTACCTGTGCGGCCAGTGGTCTGGCACGAAGATGTTCCACCATGATGGTCTCTTGTGTCGTTCGTTAAGCAGTCTAGTAACGGGCTCGGTACCAGCCCCTGGGGCACCTCCACTTCCAAACACCCCCTTGCGTCGCTTACGTTCCATCTTAATGTGCCATGACCTCCTCCGCCCCCGCTTGTCCTCGGGGGTGGAGCCATTAGGAGGAAACAACTCCGTCTCCATCATTTAACACAAGACATGCTCCTTCAACACTGCCATGAAACAACCTGAAAAGTGAATGAACGTCCAGCTTGTATCATCTTCTACCAATACCTGTTTATCACGAGACAACCTCCTCTGAGTGAAGATACCGTGAAATATCACGATTAAAATATGGAATAAAAACTATTTATATAGGTCCCGGATGTTTATTTAATATCAGTACATAAAATGCAGTAAATATCATTGAAATATGTAATTAAATATGTAATAGTATTACTCTACTAAATTTACAAAAATGTTCGTATATTCCTTTTATTATGACCTATGCCATGAAACAATAACATTGTTTTAAATACTTCCATATTATATGATTATGGCAACGTAATCGTTATTGATTTTGGCTATATAAATTTTCTAATGTTGACAGCATTAAATAATGTTAAAAGAATAATCAAAATACTTCAAATAATTAAATTCCGAAGTATATTACACACTATATTGTTGTAGCTAATTTCCTGTTGCCCTCATGACTCGAAAATGAAACAAATTTTACTAAATAAAGTTAAATCCCTATTAATTAACTCAAATACTACGGTATCACTTTTATCGTGATGTGCAGTGTGTAACCAAGTATTTCTCCATGATTTCCACTGTGATATTTTGGCGCCGATCCAAATAAAATCTCTTGTAGGCGAAGGAGGACATCGCTGGACGTCACCGGTACATGTTTTTGAAGATAAAACTAGCTGGGCGACGACGACGAAGGCGTTTTCATTCCCCGCCTAAGGGTGGGGCGGGCCACCTAGAGGGTAACGCTCTCTATGGCCAGATCAGTTGATGTGCTGGATGAAGGAGATGGGAGAAAAGAAAATAGTTAGTGGAGGAGGAATGAGGGGGGGGGACGAACTCTTGGCTAGGGAGATGTGAATTATGGAGGATGTATGAAAGGAGTGTAGTTTCAGACAGGAGTTCCATGGGGGGGGGGGGTGAAGTTAAGGTTGAAGTGAAGGGTGAGGATCTGGATTGTTGCTGCTATATTACAGAGAAAAGTGGTAAGGAGTCTTATGAGGGTATCTGTCGTGGGTGGTTTCAAGAAGGAACGAGTTGGGGGAAGGGGTGGACGGACATGATGACGAGGTTGATATGGAGGAGGGGCTGGCGGGGTTCGACGATGTGTGTTAGAGGTGGGATGTCTGGTAGATGGTTGAGGAGGGGAGCGAGAGGGTTCCACTTTGTGCAGATGTCGACAGATGTATGCTCCATTGATGATGATGCGATGGACGTCTTCAGTCTGACCAGAGGTGTTCATGATCCAGAATGCTCGCCGTGCTGGGATGCCTTCTGCTCGGAGTTTGGAGTACTTCCTATTCGGAGATAACACAACTGAACATGGCGTGATGAGATTGTGTTGGCTGTGGTGACTGCGTGTGAGCCGATGTTGGTGGTGCGGCTTTTGCGGTGGGAGTTGAGTTCGTAACCATTGTTGTGGCAGATGCGTCGTCGGTTTGCTGTTGTTTAAAGAAGCGGGGTGGGATGTATAGTAGACTGAGTTGTCCAGGGGTTGGTGGCATAGCAAGTGGTGATATCGTGACTGGTGAAGGAAGTGAGATTGTAGGAGTGGTGATGGAAGGGTAAGGGCAGATGTTGTTGTTGTTATGGTGGTGGTAGTCGTGGCGAAAGGTATGAATACATGATGGGGAAGCTAACTTCCAATCGTGGAGTCCGCTGCTTACTTTGGGCGAGTCTGGCAGGCAGCTTGGAGTACACGATGCTGAGCCACCCAGCCGGTCAAAAAGAGATGAGTTGCTTCTGCTAGGTAAAGAAGTTCGGAGTCGCTAATGATCTTGCAAACAGATAAAGAGCGTGAATAACTTAGATTTCGTTCCAAGACTGCAAACTCTGACCAATGAAAGGAACCTAGCCACGCAGGATTCTGAGAAAGGATTACTGGTGTTGTACGCAGTCGAGGCAATCGGACCTACCGTATTTTACAGACGAACGGCTACAAATAATAATTTAAAAGCCAATTTTAGGAATTAAAATATATGCTATACGAGATGAAATTCACCAATTATTTTACTATAGTCTAAAAATTTTGAATTTTGTTTTCGTAATTAGCTAGATATATACAAACATGTTTCATTCTTCACATGTATATATATTCAGTATTCAGCCCGAAGGCTAGTTGGATCCTCATCCACACCTTTCATTTTCAGTTATCTACCATGTAGTGTCGTCTAGAGTACGACTCATTGGCTGAATGGTCAACGTTGAGGCCTTCGGTTCAGAGGGTTTCGGGTTCGATTCCCGGCCGGTTCGGGAATTTTAATAGCCTTCGATTAAATCTTCTGGCCCGGGGACTGGGTGTTTTTTGTTTGTACCAACACTTTCCTCTTTATATTCAGACAACACACGCAACATTGATTACATCCTTCCATATAGGGTTGGCATCAGGAAGGGCATCCGGCCTTAAAACAAGGCCAAATCCACACGTGCGACCCCACAGGTGTGGAAAAAAAGCGTAGGAAGAAAAGTAGTTGTGTCGTCTAGCCCGCTCATCGGTAATACAGCGAGAGTAGCATAACTTATAGGGGTTCTAACAGGCCAGGCTCCTCATACTGACGCACATCTCATATTCGGGCTAGCGCATACCTGTCACTCGCTTCAGGCAGTTTGCATTCTAACCTATAAACGCCTCAACATCCCGGCTCTACGTAATTACAATATTTTTAAAAGTAAGAATACAATGTCATCGCTGTTCCAGTAGACTCGACGAACGTCTTCATCGATGCCCCGATCATCAGGATCAACGCCAAGCGGCTATGATTAGTGTGGAGTAATGCGAGATATGAAACTCCACCATACCGTAGTGTCAAGAAAATTGTAACTCAAGTTATTGGATTATTGATGCGGGCGAGGGGAAGAATAAATAAGGAGTTCGCCGAGTTTTGTGAACAGTTTGCTCTAAGACATACTCTCATCATCAACGATGTAAGCATATCACTTTTGAAAGGTTCTTCATATATTCACAAAAATTAGTTCCACTTCACTTCCCTTCAACAACAAAATTTCAGTTCTAACAAGTCGGCAACCTCCGACTGGAATAAGCAGAGAACGATTAGATTCTAAATAAAATATTAGCCTACACATTCGTATAAAGAAATTAAGCATGTCCGTTGACGTGAATTAGAGATCACTGATAAGAGGATCTAGATGTCAGTACTGCTGCATGTAGCTACCTCTCAGAAGGCCATGGAATTGCTTATCATAACTGTCGTCTCTCAAAGAACAAAGCAATATTCAGTTCATCTCTTCATGCCTGATTTTGATTAGTAAACAATGAAATAGCGTATGGCTTTTAGTGCCGGGAGTGTCCGAGGACAAGTTCGGCTCGCCAGATGCAGGTTTTTTGATTTGACACCCGTAGGTGACCTGCACGTCGTGATGAGGATGAAATGATGATGAAGACGACACACACACACCCAGCCCCCGTGTCAGCGGAATTAACCAATTATGGTTAAAATTCCCGACCCTGCCGGGAATCGAACCCGGGACCCTTGTGAGCAAAGGCTAGCACGCTAACCATTTAGCCATGGAGCCGGACATTTTGATTAGTTACGGCACTATAAACTAAAAAGTCATTGTTTCCTGTCAAGCACATTTAGTATTTTAGAAGTGATCTGATTTAGAAAAAGAAGTGATTCAGTTTTAATAAATAATAAATAATTAATAAATAATTAATTAATATTTACACCGTTTGCTAATAATGTTAATGGCTCTACGTCCCACTAACTACTTTTACGGTTTTCGGAGTCGCCGAGGTGCCGAAATTTTGTCCCGCAGAAATTATTTTATGTGCCAGTAAATCTACCTACATGAGGCTCACGTATTAGAACACCTTCAAATACCAGCAGACTGAGCCAGGATCGAACCTGCCAAGTTGGGGTCAGAAGACCAGGGCCTCACCGTCAGAGCCAGTTAGCCCGGCCACACTGGTTGCTTTTTTAACCATAATTTCTACATAAATTAATACTGAGTGGTGTATTTTTCTTTGAAATCATCTCTTATGTAACTATGCATGGTAGTAACTTGTTTTGATAGTTTTCTTCTACAAGAAAGAAACGACGGTTGCTCAGTTGTACCTTTTCATAAAATAGTAATCACCACCATAATCGTCCGGCCCCATGGCTAATTATTTAGCGTGCGGGCCTTTGGTCACAGGGTCGGGAAATTTAACCACCATTGGTTAATTTCTCTGGCACGGGGGCTGGGTGTAGGTGTCGTCTTCATCATCATCATTTCATCCTCATCATGACGCGCAGGTCGCCTACGGGAGTCAAATCGAAAGACCTGCACCTGGCGAGCCGAACATGTCCTCGGACATTCCCAGCACTAAAAGCAATACGCCATTACCACCACAATCACCACCATTGGAAAGGGGAGAATGATACAAATATTGAAATTTATCATCCATACAGATTGACTGAATTTTTGGAAATATTGTAACGAAGATTCGTCAATTTTTAAAACTATAATTGCAATGCCGGCCCCGTGGTGTAGGGGTAGCGTGCCTACCTCTTACCCGCAGGCCACGGGTTCGATTCCCGGCCAGGACAGGGATTTTTACCTGGACCTGAGGGCTGGTTCTAAGTCCACTCAGCCTACGTGATTAGAATTGAGGAGCTATCTGACGGTGAGATAGCGGCCCTGGTCTCGAAAGCGAAGAATAATGGCCGATAGGATTCTTCGTGCTGACCACACGACACCTCGTAATCTGAGCAGCGGTCGCTTGGTAGGCCAAGGCCCTTTAAGGGCTGCAGTGCCATGTGGTTTGGTTTGGTTTAGATAGCTAAGTATTATTTTATACAATATAAGTATTCTTCGGAATATTTTTCACCATTTTATGTATATAAAAAATAACATGTCCTGACCGACTGATTCATCATCGCCGAACCAAAACTACTGGACATAGAATAAATTTGGGGGAAACATTTATATTACAGTCTAGGATTTTTGGATATTCCGTCTTTAATGAAGTGAAAAAGGGAGTGAATTGTTCAAATGGGTAGGGCCTATATCTAAAAACTTAACAGTTTACAAGCGTGAAAATTGGTATTTGGAATCTCCTTTACAAAGAAACGCGTATTTCGTTTTCGGATGATCCCCTCAAGGGAGGGGAGGGTTAAAAGGTGTGGAAAAAAAAGGGGTTGAATACATTTTATGAGGATACTTATATCTCAAAAATACTGAAGCTGTTCCAATCATGAGAAATGGTATTTGGAATCCCCTTCAAAAATAAACAAACACGCATTTTTGTTTTGTTTTCGGCAAATCCACTTAAGGGCGTTGTAAAACGGACTGAAGAAGGGGTTGAATTTTCTTTATAAGGATACTTACATCTCAAAAACTGAAGATGTTACACAGATTGACATTTCCATTTGGAATCTTTTTTTTAAAGAAGAAACACGTATTTTTTTGTCATCGGAAAATCCACTTAGTGGGGGGGGGGGTAAGGATAGATAATGTCTTAGTGCACTACCGAGGAACGATTCCTTTTGTCGAATTACTAAAAACACGGGAATGAAGCGACGGGTAACAGCCAGTAGTCCATATTACACACTATATTTTAGTTGTTTTTTTTTAGCCCATATATATTTACATGTTAAGCTATTCTCATTTCACGTAAATCCTAGCCCTGATTTTCGAAAACTAAATTCCTCTTCAGTCAGAAGACATGTCTTTACATTTCAGTGTCAAGGCCGGGGGCACTGAAATCGCATCATGAACAGAGTCGTATACGCGGACTTGTTTGCGGAGTGTTACAAAAGTCGTGATCGCCGGATGTTGCCGGCCTGACGTAACTCAGTAGACCGCGGGCGAGCTTGTCTCTGAAATAAACGATCTCACAGCTGGCAGTACGAAAAAGAAAAAGTGCTTCGCCTACGTGGTCAATACGTCATTTTAATACAGACTGTGTCGGTGACGCAACTTAATGGATTACGTGGGTTTAGCAGAGAGCTTCTGGACAGGACATAGTGAGCGAGGTGAAAGAAAAAGTACAGAGATTTAATATTTAATGTAGGTGTCTCCCAAAATACCCTTTCATATTACTTTAAATGAAAAATGTACGCTCATTAATTTTATCATTCCTTGTACTTGTTAGTTCCCATATAAACCTATCTTTAAATAGTTCCATCTCTGTAGGACATTTGCAGTCTAAATTTGCTGTGAACTCGCATATCCATGCCTTGGTCTCTTCTACCACTGTCATATATATTCATATCTTGGTCTCCTCTACAATTGTCATATTGTTGTCTTGACCTCCGCTACTTTCGTCATATTCATGTCTTGACCTTTTCCACCATTATCAAAGGCAGAGAAGGGTCCACCTATTCAATACCATAAGCTTGTGTATTGTCTTATAAAACTGTTTACCGGGCGAGTTCGCCGTGCGGTTAGCGGCGCGTGGCTGTAAGCTTGCATCCGGGAGATAGTGGGTTCGAATCCCACTGTCGACAGCCTTGAAGATGGTTTTCCGTGGTTTCCCATTTTCACACCAGGCAAATGCTGGGGCTGTACCTTAAGGCCACGGCCACTTCATTCCAACACCTAGGCCTTTCCTATCCCATCGTCGCCATGAGACATATCTGGGTCGGTGCGCCGTATAGCCACTAGCAGAAAAAAACTGTTAGATTCAAGTTTGGATGTGTTGTTCGCTCTTCATCAATGTTTTAAATTAAGATTTGTAAATTGTGGCATACCAAAGTGTTTAATTTATTATTGGTTATATGCGTGCATATGTCTTAATTGTAGCGTGCCTGAAGATGACAATATATATGGGGTCGAAACTAGTCCCAATTTTATAATACAATATACAAGCTTATGGTGTTGAATAGGTGGACCCTTCTCTGCCCTTTGATAGTGATCAGTTGTCAATACGGACCATAATGAAACTCCTAACTTATGACTCCTCCAGCATCGTCATATTCATGTCTCGGCCTCCTCTACCACTGTCGTTCATGTCTCGGCCTCCTCTACCACTGTCGTTCATGTCTCGGCCTCCTCTACCACTGTCGTTCATGTCTCGGCCTCCTCTACCACTGTCGTTCATGTCTCGGCCTCCTCTACCACTGTCGTTCATGTCTCGGCCTCCTCTACCACTGTCGTTCATGTCTCGGCCTCCTCTACCACTGTCGTTCATGTCTCGGCCTCCTCTACCACTGTCGTTCATGTCTCGGCCTCCTCTACCACTGTCGTTCATGTCTCGGCCTCCTCTACCACTGTCGTTCATGTCTCGGCCTCCTCTACCACTGTCGTTCATGTCTCGGCCTCCTCTACCACTGTCGTTCATGTCTCGGCCTCCTCTACCACTGTCGTTCATGTCTCGGCCTCCTCTACCACTGTCGTTCATGTCTCGGCCTCCTCTACCACTGTCGTTCATGTCTCGGCCTCCTCTACCACTGTCGTTCATGTCTCGGCCTCCTCTACCACTGTCGTTCATGTCTCGGCCTCCTCTACCACTGTCGTTCATGTCTCGGCCTCCTCTACCACTGTCGTTCATGTCTCGGCCTCCTCTACCACTGTCGTTCATGTCTCGGCCTCCTCTACCACTGTCGTTCATGTCTCGGCCTCCTCTACCACTGTCGTTCATGTCTCGGCCTCCTCTACCACTGTCGTTCATGTCTCGGCCTCCTCTACCACTGTCGTTCATGTCTCGGCCTCCTCTACCACTGTCGTTCATGTCTCGGCCTCCTCTACCACTGTCGTTCATGTCTCGGCCTCCTCTACCACTGTCGTTCATGTCTCGGCCTCCTCTACCACTGTCGTTCATGTCTCGGCCTCCTCTACCACTGTCGTTCATGTCTCGGCCTCCTCTACCACTGTCGTTCATGTCTCGGCCTCCTCTACCACTGTCGTTCATGTCTCGGCCTCCTCTACCACTGTCGTTCATGTCTCGGCCTCCTCTACCACTGTCGTTCATGTCTCGGCCTCCTCTACCACTGTCGTTCATGTCTCGGCCTCCTCTACCACTGTCGTTCATGTCTCGGCCTCCTCTACCACTGTCGTTCATGTCTCGGCCTCCTCTACCACTGTCGTTCATGTCTCGGCCTCCTCTACCACTGTCGTTCATGTCTCGGCCTCCTCTACCACTGTCGTTCATGTCTCGGCCTCCTCTACCACTGTCGTTCATGTCTCGGCCTCCTCTACCACTGTCATATTCTTGTCTCGGCGTCCTAAACCATAGTAATGGACATGGACTGGTCTTCAAATATTCTTTCCCTTACAGTTTCCTCCGAAGTTAAGGGAGCGTATCTTGGACGTCTCGAAATGTATCCCAACCAACCTCACTCTTCTTCTAGTTCAAGTTCTTCGTGAGAATATTCAACGAAAATATTACCAGTCTTCTTTTCCACTAGTTGCACTATAGTGTTTGTTGTTATAGTTTGAAGAGGAAGTACAACTCTGCGAATCTATAGGTCGATGGCCCGAACAAATAGCATTAAAAAACTCAGCGAACATCCTCTCTTAGCACTTATCAAAGGAAAATGAAGAGATGAAAGAAATGAGGACGAGCGTGAAGGGCGTGAAAAACCAAAGATTCCCCATGACTCACAATCCTAACACCGTCGGAGTCAGAAGAAAACAAAGAGCTGACGGAGAGAGGTCAGGCAGAAAAACTTAAAACGGGAACTCTTGTTCAAGTAAGCGGAAGCAATGCCAAACTCTAGTTGAAAGCCAGTAGTGGATTCCCCTTTTAGTCCCCTCTCACGACGTACAAAAACCGCAGTATATGTTTTCTACAGAATACTAGTTGTCAATCACCAAATTGGAGAGAAAAAAAGAACTAGAACCAATGAAATCTGCATAGAAAAAAAGGCGAGAAATAATTCAGCGTGAAGATCATGAGATCGGCTAAATAAGTTCAGTTGTAAAGCTATTTTCAGACACACCACCCAATGGAGGTGAGATTCTTTTACCATTTTAACCGCATACCAATCCTCCGTCCACTGCAGTGTTTTCAAAGAACGGGCGGTAAGGGAAATCGAAGAAGAATTTGGATAAGAAATCACAATTCTAGGATACGAAATCAAAACCCTGAGATTTGCCAATGATATTGTTATTTTATCCGGGACTAAGGAAGATCTGGAGAAACTGCTGAATGGTATGGACAGAGTCTTGCAGAAGGAATTAAAGATGAACATAAATCTAAAACAATAGAAATGGGGGTGCATTCGAAATAAGTCAGATGATGGAGAAAATATTAGCTTAGAAAATGAACTCTTAAAGGTAGTAGATAATTATGGTTACTTGGGTATCAAAATAAATATGTTAGAAGAGATAAAATGGAGACCAGCACAAGCAAGGAAGGCCTTTCTCAAGAAAAGAAATTTACTCACTTCGAACACTGATATAGAATTTAGAAAGAAGTTCTTGAAGACTTTCGTCTCGAGCGTGGCATTGTATGGAAGTGAAAGATGGACGATAACTAGCTCAGAAAGAAAGAGAACAGAATCTTTTGAAATGTGTTGTCACAGAAAGATGCTGAAGGTGAGATGGATAGATCGAATCACGAATGAAGAGATACTGAATCGAATTGGTGAAAGGAGATCGATTTGGCTAAATTTGACGAGAAAAAGAGAATGAGAGGACAAATTTTAAGACACCCAGGTCGTCTTCAGATGGTTTTTGAGAGAAGCGTAGGCGGTAAGAAAGGTAGGGAGAGACCAAGGTATGAGATGATGATATTGGCTTTACGTCCCAAACGACTTTTTCGGTTCTCTGAGACACCGAGATGCCGAAATTTAGTCCAGCAGGAGTTCTTTTACGTAACATTCAATCTACTGACATGAGGCTGACGTATTTGAGCACATTCAAATACCACCGGATTGAACCAGGATCGAACCTGCCAAGTTGGGGTCAGAAGGCCAGCGCCTCAACCGTCTGAGCAACTCAGTCCAGCACCAAGGTATGAATATGACGAGCAGATTAGAGTAGGTGAAGGGTGCAGTAGTTATGTAGAAATGAAGATTAGCACAGGATAGGGTGACATGGAGAGCTGCATCAAACCGGTGTATAGACCGGATGACTCAAACAAAACAAATTTTTGACAGTACCGGGAATCGAACTGGGGCCTTGAACAATGGCAGGTAATAGTGCTCACCGGAGGTGGGCAGTTGGGCATTCAAAATAAGTTACGAGTTTTACAACCTCTAATTACTCTTACTGTTTACGGAGCCGCGGAAGTGCCGGAATTTTTTTCCCCTCGAAGTTATTTTACATGCCGGTAAATCTACCTTCAAATAGGTTATAAGTTGATATATTTTTTTGTTATTGTCCACTCTCTGTTTATCCTATAATTTTTCATCAGTAGTAACCTTAATTAATTGTATTATTGTAATTCCTTATCTGACTTACATATCTCAATAACAGTAATTGATTACAATGATACTTTAGATTAATACTGTAAAAAAAAAAAAAATGTATGTGGTTAAGTGTAAGAGAGGGCCAAGAGCCCTAACTTCGCCACTTAATAAAGACACAAATAAATAAATAAATAAATAAATAAATAAATAAATAAATAAATAAATAAATAAATAAATAAATAAATAAATACCCGGATTGAGCAGTGATCGAACCCGCCTTTTTTTTTTGGCTCAGAAAGCCAGAATTTTTACTCTATAGGCTATTTAGCGCGACGACCTACTTCTAATGAATACTTTAGCATGTGCATGTTACTGTAAGCTGGGCGTGACTACAGTAAATCGTTCGCGTGTGGCAGCAGGTACCTTCTTACGCACTCGTATGTTCAACATTAGAGAAGGCCAACATAAGCGGACTGATTGACAGCTTTCCTTGAACTGCTATTACGAAATGAATGGCTCTTAGTATTATTATTAAGAATGAATAAGAATCAATGTGATGTGCAAGGCGAAGCCCGCAGAGGAAATCCGACACCTACTAGTAACCTACTTCTGAAGGGAGACATGAAAATTAATATCTCCTACGAAGGCCAGGCGTACGACACACTGAGTACGCTGTACTGTACAAGTGGGCCTTGCCTTGCCAGACTGCAGAAAAGAGCAGTGTTATAGGAGACATTGGACATCGGTGATGCTGCTTGAAACCTGACACAGGAGGCCATGGGCGTGCATATCGCACAACAGGCGCCGACTTTGATAGTTTCACCACGGATGTTCACAAGCAAACTACTCTCACACACGAGTGTAAATTATTTCTTTTTTCTTGCGTTCCGACCTTCTAATCATCCACGTTACAATTTCAATTCTTCCTCCTTAGTTGTTCTTTCCTTTTCTTCCAGTATTATTTCATTGTTCCACTGTGCTTTTTCCTGTCTTCAGTCCACTCTGTTTTCTTTTCCTTCCTCCCTTGGAATCCTTCTATTTGTAAGACTTTCTTCCTAAAAATCCTTCTTTCCAATAATTCTTCTTCTCGTATGTTGTTTCTTTCCATGTCTTTCTTGATTTCTTGAATCCAGGTGGTGGTTGATTTCTTTTCCCAAAGGTACTTGAAGATTCTTTTAGTTAGTCTATTGTCATCCATTCTATAAATGTGTCCAAGAAACAGCAATCTCCTTTTTCGTATTGTTTCTAATACGTTTTCTATCTTCTGGTAAATTTCATTGTTACTTCTTAATTTCCAAAACTGCAATTCTTAGAGGACCTAATATTTACCTTATAATTCTTCTTTCTAATATTTCTAATTTATCAAGCTTGTAGTTCAGTGCTAGACATTTGCCGGCATACCGGCATTCTGGTTTCACTACTGTGTTGTAGTGCTTTATTTTAAGTTTTGCTGATAAGCACTTCTTGTTGTAAGTATTCTTAGTTATACCGTAAGCTCTTTCCACCTTTTGTATCCTCTCCTCTATAGCACATTTTTCTAAACCATTTTCTTGAGTTGTCTCACCAAAATATTTGAATTTCTCTACTTTTTTCTATTTGACCAATGTCCGTTACTAAAAACTTCGGAGCACTTTTTATATTCGTCAAAAGTTTTGTTTTCTCGGCAGAGATTCTGAAGCCTGTCATGTTGGCCGTCTTTTCAAGGAGATTAACTTGCATTGTTGCATCTGTAAGGCTTTCTGAAAGTATGGCAAAGTCATCTGCAAATGCTAGCCAATTTATTGCAACACTTTTGTTCCTTTTTCCCCCCAGCATGAGTGGCAATAGTTTGGATTTTTTCAGTTTTTAATTCCAAATTCTTACAATTTTTTCCACGACACAATTGAAAAGGAGTGTATTTATTTTGAAAAGTAGAGATATTTCACCCATAAATTTTACTTTCGAGATAGTGTCTGAATTATTTATTATTCATCAGACCCCATCTACTACTATATGACTCGAGTCAGCCTCTTCCTCAAAGAGAATCTTTTCTGTTATGACCCAAGCTGACATTCTTCTCAAAGAGGAAATAAATAAGTTGAACGTATTTATTGTATTAAATTATGTGCTGATCATTAGCCTATAGCACTATGTGTGATAAACACGAAGCGATTTACTTGCTTAGCTTAATAACTATAGCGGTCCACCCTTCAAGGGAAAGGAAATTCCTGCCAGACTGATATGTAATATCAGACATCAATCTGATGTGAAAAATAAACAGACCACTAGGTCAGGCCAGAGGCCGCGCACACGAAATTGTGAGTATATAAATGTCAATGTAATCTGTATAAGACCGTTCGGTGTACGAGCAAATCTACTGTAGCTTGTATGCTGAGAGGACTTCACTTCGTTCTCTAATAAATCATCCGTACCTTTAATCTTTAATAAATCTTATTCAGACGTTATCACAATACCATAACAGCTGCGAATACGTTAGGTATCACGTACTCTGAAGTTTCAATAATACTATCATCATTCTTCGACTTAAGATTTGACATCTTCTAATGTACTCGAGTTACGACTCAGGCCCGAAATCAAGATGACCTCATTCGAGATATAATTCAAAATTGATTATCGTCGCACCTTCGGCTACGCGACAAAATAAAACACTATAATCAAAGTCATACGGGAAGCGTTTTGTCCAACCAAGCGGCTGCTATCCCGACCAATCAATCATTATCCGGGCTGTCGCCGAAAGTGGCAGATTCCTTATCAGTTGTTTAAGTAGTCTTCTCTTAAATAATTTCAAACAATCGAACATTTCACGATTTATTGACAGAGGCATTTATTAACTATTTATATTAACAGTCCCGTGAGATCTCCGAAGTTAAGCAACATTGGGTGTGGTCAGGAGTTGGATGGGTTGCCACGCGCTGTTGGTGGGGGTAAGGGAATGGAGGAGCGGAAAGGAACTGGCCACCCTACCGCACGTAAACTCCGGCTCAGGAACACCTCTGCGGAGGTTCGAACCTGCCTTCGGGCAGAATAACCCTTACCTTACCCTATATTAAAAGAGTTTACTAAAAACAGCTTCTTTGGCAAATCTGTCCGTCCGTTCTACCAGACCAATTTGCTTCATGTTTGTTTTATTCTCTCCGCAATTACGTGCCAGTGAATCATGAGACACTGATATGTCTCCAAGTTCATCCAACTTTGAGTAATCATAAAATAAAATCATTGAATGATCACTCCAATAATTGCAGGCGAAGGCTTATCCTAACCCGCAATACATTCTGTACTTAGTAGGTTGCTAAGCGACTAAACTTTCATTAATATTCTGATGTATGTGATTTTCATCCTTAGTAATGCCATTGTATGCAGTCATACTTGATTACTACCTGCCAAGCCAGAGAGCAGTGTTGCCAACTTAATAATATTATTATTATTATTATTATTATTATTATTATTATTATTATTATTATTATTATTATTTAACCACCAAAGTGCTGTGAACCCTATTTTACCATAAGGTATGTTAGGGTTGTAGTTTATAAAAAATATACATATATATATTCCGCTAAATTTGGCGATATTAGAAGACTGTCGGCGGAGAAATATACCATTTAGCGGAATTCTAGATTTATTACAGCGGAATTTAGCGTTTTATCCATACATACATACGTACATACATTATCATTATAGACTTATGCCTTTCAGTGCTCAGTCTGCAAGCCTCTGAGAATTTACTAAACGTCGCCACAATCCTCGATTTGCAACTAGTGTTGTGGCCTCATTTAGTTCTATACCTCTTATCGTTAAATCGTTAGAAACCGAGTCTAACCATCGTCGTCTTGGTCCCCCTCTACTTCTCTTACCCTCCATAACAGAGTCCATTATTCTCCTAGGTAACCTTATCCTCCTCCATTCGCCTCACATGACCCCACCACCGAAGCCGGTTTATGCGTACAGCTTCATCCATCGAGTTCATTCCTAAATTAGCCTTTATCTCCTCATTCCGAGTACCCTCCTGCCATTGTTCCCACCTGTTTGTACCAGCAATCATTCTTGTTACCTTCATGTCTGTTGCTTCTAATTTATGAATAAGATATCCTGAGTCCACCCAGCTTTTGCTCCCGTAAAGCAAAGTTGGTCTGAAAACAGACCGATGTAAAGATAGTTTCGTCTGGGAGCTGACTTCCTTCTTACAGAATACTGCTGATCGCAACTGCGAGCTCACTGCATTAGCTTTATTACACCTTGATTCAATCTCACTATATTACCATCCTGGGAAAACTTTTTTTAATGTGTACTCCAATCTGCCTCTGAGCTATTCCGTATTTCTTGTCAGGAGCTAGCAGTCACATGAGGAAAAAAAACATGTTATTTGGATTTGATGTTATGAGATCGTGTTATCATACATTTGTACTTATCTCTCTTCGTTGACGAATGACGACAGATAATGAAACTGTAAGAGAGTAGCATTTATATTTATGCTATGAAGGAAGACCGTTTAATGAACTGGCCTATTTTGTGTGTGGCCCTTTAGGTAGGAGATTCAACTAGTTTGCACCCGGCAGTAAAACGCCTACAAGTTTTAGCTCGCCGGCAGATTGTTAATCCCAGTGGAACTCACAGACCAGGTGATTACAGACATTTATTATTATTATTATTATTATTATTATTATTATTATTAATGCCCATTATTTGAGATTGGATTTCTTGGCGGAATTTTAGCGGATTTTTAGTAGTATTTAGCGGATCTTGAAAATATAAGTTGGCAACACTGCCGGAGAGTATAAGCTTCCTCTGATCACGGTAGAATACTATACCTTGCTAGAAACTCTGATTCTCTAATCTTTCCCAGCTTCCAAATATGTTCACGAGATGGCAGAGCGTTCCTAATACCTTACAAACTGCAAAGAGAAAAGAGTCGACGGTAAATACATACGGGAAAGTATGAAGTCGATTATCCTTCCGTACGACCAATAATAAAGTGTACGGACAAACTCTTGAAAAAGTGAGTATCTACTTACCCGAGCCAGTATTCAGGTAGGGCCAATGCATGTTGCACTTACTCTGGCAAGAACGTTTCAAAATGTAAAGCTCCAGCCAGATACGCCCGAAAGGGGGACGCACAGTGAATAATGTTTGGGAAGAAGCGTAGTAAACAAAATTACGAAATGAAAATCCATAACCTGTATCCAGTTATTCGACTGGGTCAAGAATGGAATGAATGAAGCCCCAATCTAGCGGCGAGGATAGGAATTGTGCCGGCTGCCGAAGCCTGTCGCACTCCTATGGGGCAATGATGAATGAATGAAAGATGAAATGAAATTATATTGGAGAATGTTGCTGGAATGAAATATGACAGGTAAAACAGGAGTACCCGAAGAAAAGCCTGTCCCGCCTCCGCTTTGCCCAGCACAAATCTCACATTGAGTGACCGGGATCTGAACCACGGAACCCAGGGGACGGCGCACTGCCTCCTGAGCCACGGAGGCTCTAAACACAATTACGAATTAATCAGTTATTTTGTACCGGTATTAAATGTTCACAGCCGGCCCCGTGGTGCAGGGGTAGCATGCCTGCCTCTTACCCGGTGGCCCCGGGTTCGATTCCCGGCCAGGTCAGGGATTTTTACCTGGACCTGAGGGCTGGTTCGAGGTCCACTCCGGTCTAGAAAGCCAAGAATAACGGCCGAGAGGATTCGTCGTGCTGAACACACGACACCTTGTATTCTGCAGGCCTTTGGGCTGAGCAGCGGTCGCTTGGTAGGCGAAGGCCCTTCAAGAGCTGTAGTGCTATGGGGTTTTGGTTTGGTTTTTGGTTATTAAATGTTCGTAAAACTATTTGAAATGGACAGACAAAACAAACAACACCACGATAGGGAGATCAAGACTAGTCATCTGACCTATTCATAACTAATACTACGGAGCAGCGCGGGCCCTCTAGTATATATAAAATAGCATTTGCTGACTGACTTACTTATCATCGCTGAGCCGAAAGTACTCGACATAAAGAAATTAAATTTTTAAGATACATGTATGTTACATTGTAGGTGCTCATTAAGGGAGGATTTTTGGATATTCCGTCGCTATATGCATCTTCAGTCCTCAGCCCTAAGGCTGGTTGGATCCTCAACAGCTCTGCCATCAGCTGTCAGATGGGCTAGGCACAGTGTTGCCAACTTATATTTTCAAGATCCGCTAAATACTACTAAAAATCCGCTAAACTTCCACCAAGAAATCCGATCTCAAAAAACGAGCAACAGAAATGAGCAATAATAATAATAATAATAATAATAATAATAATAATAATAATAATATGTCTGCACTCACGTTATCTGAGAGTTTCACTGGGATTAAACCCCCTGCCTGCGAGCCGGCGAGCTAAAACTTGTAGGCGTTTTAGTGCCGGCTGCAAACTAGGTGAACCTCCTACCTCAAGGGCCACACACAAAACAGGCCAGTTCCCAGTGCATTAAACGGTCTTCCTTCATAGTATAAATATAAATGCTACTCTCTCACAGTTTCATTATCTGTCATTCATCAACTAAGAGATAAGAACCCTTTCCCCACTCATTACAAATTTATGATACCATAATCTCATAAAATCAAATCCAAATAACAAGTTTTCCTCATGTAATTACTCGCTCCTGATAAGAAATACGGAATAGCTCGGAGACAGACTGGAGTACATTTTTTTTTAAACGTAAAATTGATAAAACAATAAATTCCGCTATAATAAATCAAGAATTCCGCCAAAAGGTCCGCTGCCCGCTAAATGATATTTTTCTCCGCCGACAGTCTTTTAATTCCGCCAAATTTAGCGGAAAATCCGCTAAGTTGGCAACACTGCCTAGGCATCAATGAAGAGGCGTACTAGGAAAATGAGGAGTGAGGTGGTTTCCCGTTGCTTTCCTCACCGAACCACAAGTTGCTATTACATATAAGTCCGCCAAGCCCACTCCAAGGGGGGGGGGGGTAATTTTCTTCACCGTAGGTTGGCGTCAAAAAGAGCATTCCGTCGTAAAACATGTCAAATCTTCATATTACCTCATCTGCGACCCCGTATCAAGGAAATGGGGCTAAGTGTTATAATACTATTACTGTTATTGTTTTTTTTTTTAATTTTGGGTCCCACGGGAAGATCGTGGTACCGAGATTTCGTGAAGACAACGGGCTCTATTGATCGGTAATGTCAGGCAACAATTCAAATGGACTGGAAACAGAGGAACTATTAAGGCACCATAACGAAATATTAACTACGTCTTTAGGAGCGGTAAATGAATGGAACTCATAGAAGCTAACGACCAGCGAGTCACTGGCCCGCTCGCTTTATTAAACATTCTAGAACTCCCACTCAGTACAGCACAGCAGAAAATTAACCGTTATTGTTACGAAATTGTGAAAGTCACTTTCATAATTTCATTTTAACTTCGCTAATTAAAGTGGCAAGTCTAATGAAACACAACTGACACAACGTCCAGGAAAACAAGAGTGTACGAAAAACAAATTTAATTCAACGTCAAGAAAGTTTCTTTGCCAATTTTACTTTAAAATGTCACACACAAAGTTTTTATGAATTTTTAACGAATCAAAAGTTAGCAAACTTGAAACTCCTGATCAATGGAGATAGATGAGTACGCGTACAGACCTGTAGCTGAAAAACTTGCATTATTAGTAATAATAATAATAATAATAATAAGAAAAATCTTTCTTTCTTTCTTTCTTTCTCTTTCTTTCTTTCTTTCTTTATCCGTTTACCCACCAGGGTTAGTTTTTCCCCTCGGACTCAGCGAGGGCCTCAGGAGCAGTGCCCTGGAGCGTGAAACTTTGGGTCTGATGATGATTATCATGCTTGCTTTCTAAAGGGGCCGAACAGTTAGGTCATCGGCCCCGAATGATACGAGGTGCAACGAAATGAAACGATCATTAAATCTTCAAACTGTATCCACTGACTATAATCTATAAGTAACTATGATGAAATAACGACCATGAATCCAAAACTATCAGTGATCCAGTTCACAATGCCTTATTTTCTGGGATGATGCTTGATGTCCAAAGGGGTCCAGAATCCAGGTCACCAGCCACTGAATAGTACTAATCACTGGTAAAGTTCGACTCGTTAGCTGAATGGTCAGCGTACTGGCCTTCGGTTCAGAGGGCCCCGGGCTCGATTCCCAGCCGAGTCGGGGATTTTATCTTTCGATTATTTCGAAAGCATTCACAATTAAATTCTAATGCAGTTCCGAATGAATAATCGAAAAAATAATCGAACGGAAAATTCGCTATTCAATTGCCTCTTTCATTCGAATGAATAATCAAATAAGCGATTCTTTTGTATTCGATTATCCCATCACTACTGGAAGGTAAACCAAGCTGATCATCTACTTCCGGAATAGGACAAAATGCGCCTGGTTCTATGAGGTAGAGAAAGATCTACAAGAGGTGGGCACGACATATCCAGAAGGGCAACCAATTTAAGAAGAAACTTTAATGCTACAAGGTTTTCCAAAGAAAACCCAAGCTGAAAACAGGGAAAGCATGGACCGAAATAAGACAGTAACACCGGCAATATTACAGGCCGGGGAAGGGGACGGTTGAAATGACGTGGTCGTTAGTTGGCCGAAACGACGCGTATGATCAATTAATTACTTTCTTGTGTAGACTGCCTGACTTGAACACTATTGTATCTAATAAACTCTCCGGATTTAAACAAGTTACAAATTCTACGAACTATTCCAATTAATTCATAATTTTTTCGACTCTAAATGTGCATTAACTGCAATTCGAAAATTTTCTTCGGTCCATAATCTATCAAAGCAAAGCAAAGTCTTCTCCGTACAGGCCATGAAAGCCCTTGGAGGGGTGGAAGGTAAAGGCTTCCACTATCCGTAACCTCGGCACTTGATGGGGTAGAGTGGTTAGCTCTACGCCCGGCCGCCTTTGCCCCCAGGAATTAACCTGGTACTCATTTTTGGTGTAGGCTGAGTGAACCTCAGGGCCGTGTGCACCTCCGGAAGTGGAAATCTCCTTCCTTAAAGTTTACGACTTCTTGGCGGGGATTCGAACCCACGTCCTTCCGGGTAAACCGAGCACGCCTTTACAGCCTCGGCCAGGCAGCCCCTGGTCCATAATCTAGCAAAAGAAATTGATCTTTTGTCTCAAAAAAATCAAGAATGCAGGAAATGTTTTCACTATTATGCGGGTGCATTCACACATTGGAATCGAAGGTAATGAGTCGGATGATCAGGCAGCGAAAGAAACTACGAGGTATCCATTGAGTAACCCAACAATACCAATACCATACAGAGACATAATTAGGTATGTAGAAAGAAATGTATAGACAATGAAAGCTGGACTCTCTAACCACTTTACTCGACAGTAGGTAATAACAATAATAATAATAATTATTATTATTATTATAAGTTTTACGTCCAACTGACTACATTTTTATAATTTTCGGAGAAGCTGAGTACCGGAATTTTGTCCCGCAGGAGTTCTTTTACGTGCCTGTAAATCTACTGACACGAGGCTAACGTATTTGAGCACATTCAAATACCACCGGACTGAGCCAGGATCCAACCTACCAAGCAGGGATCAGAAGACCAGCGCTCTATCGTCTGAGCTATTCAACCTAGCATTTGAAAATATATTCTTGGATTTCCTGACATGGTCCCCTAGTACTGGACTGAAATTATAAACGTATTCCCGTCAATCCAAGAGTCATTGCGCAATGTTTCGTCGGTTCAGGAGTGGGGTAGCCGTGTGAATGAACTCCAGGCCCAAGCGAGTGTAATGACGCCGTAATACAATGGTTTCCTGTTTCCAAGGAGCTTGGAAGTACGCGTCTTCTGAGAGTAGCCTCAAGGCAGGATAGGGCTTAACGGAGATAGCTGTGAAAATTCATGGCCTGCTTCGCTGGTCACACCACTCGGGAGCACTTAATATTTCCATGGCCCTCCAGTACTCTTCTTTGGAGAAGGAACATCACTAGGGAACGCTTGGCTTTCCATGGCCCACAAGAATTTTTCTACAGAACAGGATCATGCTCGACGAGGCGTGATAAGGGACTGTAATATATATATTATGGCATTTTTGTAAAGACCGGTAACCAAATAAATATTGGGGCCAAATTCCCCTTTGAGAAGATAGATAAAATTAATCATAAATATGTATTTCAATAAATAAATATGACTTTCAATAAATGAAATTCAAACTGTTGATTAATTGATTTTTATTTAAAGAATCGTTTTCTGAGATATCTGTATGGAACTTGGGAGTCTAAAGAGTAGGATTCAGTCCATCGGAAGGGGGGGAGGGGTAGAGGACTGATTCAGGGCCTTTGAAATTACCACAAATGAAATAATCAGTTTTCTAGAGTTTGATGAGACGACGACTCTTTGATAAAAGAGCCTTGTATATGTCTCACAAGGGGACATTCCCTACTCGTCACCACCGATTTCGCTCAAATTTATAGAACATGCAGGGCTTGGCTAGAAATGAAAGTACCCGCAGTGGGAACTCCATATGGCCAAGCGTATAGAAAATAAAAATAAAAATAAAAATGTTGACGCGGCTCTCGCACCGTATAAACCACTTACGTTAGTGCGCAGTTGTTGGCGTAGCGGTAAGAGCTCGGACTGGTAATTCGATGGTCGTGGGATCGACTCCCCGTGTGGAGAATTTTTCATTATTCATTTCCCAATTATTTATTTATACGCAAAAGGCGTTGAAAAGGTAAACAATTGGGATTTCATTGTCAGACTTTTTTCTACCTGCGCCAAGAATCTATTCCTTATGTACAGCCGCCAGGAACAACCTTCACTCGTCAGGTGAAAACGAATCTTACAGCGAAACGACTATTCACGATTATGGCACATTCCCCAAGGAGGGGAGATAGCCAATAAAGGAGAAAAAAAGAAGAATGTCTGCTCGAATACATCGGGAAAGTTCGCAACTCCAAATTTTCTATAATTGTACGTTCATTAAAAAAAAAAAATGACGTCCTATATGCCTTTTGCATACAAATAAATAAATAAAATTAAATTAAATGAATAATATAAAAATTGAGAAAAATATTCTGAACACGGGGAGTCGAACTCACGACCATCGTATTACTAGTCCAAGCTCTTACCGCTTCGCCATCTACTGCTCGGCGTGCGCGCTAACGCTTATGCGATGCGAGAGACGCGTCAACATTTTCATTTTTGTTTGCTTGGCCATCTGGAGTTCCCGCTTTGCGTACTTTCATTCCTAGCCAAGCCCTACATGTTCTATAAATTTGAGCGAAATCGGTGGTGACGAGTAGGGAATGCTCCCTTGTCAGTCATGGCCATTCACCAATACTTCACATCACAGCCTGCAAGATCACATCGATTATCTGTACTATAACAATGGTAGTGGTGATTATCGTTTTAAGAGCATGTACAACTAGGCAACCATCCACTGTATAACACTAAACGGAGAGAAGAAAATGAACCGGGTGAGTTGGCCGTGCGGTTAGGGGCGTACAGCCAGGAGATAGTGCGTTCGAACTCCACTGTCGGCAGCCCTGGAGATGGTTTTCAGTAGTTTCCCATTTTCACACCAGGTAAATGCTGGAGTTGTACCTTAATTAACCTTTAGATACTCGCGCTCAGTTTTCCCCCGTTATTAGTCGCGTGGGGTCTTTAAGGCCTCCGGGACGGTATGCATTGAAAAAATACTCTAATTACAATAAAATTGCATCTTATTTTACTGCAAACACTGTATCACATTAAAAAGCATGTTTAGAAGAAATCAATGAACATTAAGTAACTTTAAGTTCATGACATTCTTTTTCTCACATTACACACAATTTTCACATATTTTCATCATGTGCTCTCCACAGACAGGTTCCTTGCATTTTTATTTTCTTCTCCTTTGACCTAGGACAAATCACGCATCTCTTTCTTGAAGTGTATGGATCCTCTACATCTTCCCTGCCATCATTATATGTACGTACAGTAGTCTTTTCTTGATATTTCTAGGCAGGCTAGGTATAGCAGCACGCGCCAAAAGCCATGGTTTCATGAGTTCTTTCGCCAACTCTTTCAAAAATACTCTCCTTGGCATGTTTTTCTCGTGGCTGTAATTGAATTTCCATACAACGAAAGCGTTGATACCAACCACATTGAAGAGATGATAGAAAACGAGTGTTCATCTGTTGGTTCGTCGTGCTACATTGTAAGTTTGGCATAACTTGTAATTTGTGTCTACACCTCCTTCCGTGCTGCTATCAAACACAACTATTTCCGATTTCTTCTTCTCAGCCTCTTCAATAGCTATCATGATGCATGCTGGAGATCAGTATTCCTGCTTTATGATTGCTGAATATTTCACAGTCTGGATCAGAATCAGAAGCTACTGGGACATTTTCTTCTTCTAAAAGCCACTGTTCAATATCCTGTACTTGACGACTGTGCCTTCTTCCACTCATATTCACCTGAAAGCGGAATACAAATAGAAGTAACCCGGAAATATGAGAGAAAATCGCTCTATTTGCTGCACTGTATCTCATGTCAAAGTAGAAGCGCCTTATACTGTAGGTTATAGGCTTACTTCTTGTATAATAACAATTCCCAGACATCACAGGAGGTTCAGATGCTGACCAAAATATGTTTATTACACGTTCACATCATCAAAACTAAATAAATAGTTAGTTATAAGCAATATGTGCAAGAATATGAAAAGAGTTACCTAATTTTATTTTCATACGTAATTACTCGCGTGGGGTCTTCCAGGCCTGGTCACTGCTCTCCACTGAGTACCTTAGTTGGCAACAGTGAACCAACTACTGAACTGAGCTCCCCTTCCCACTACATGAAGCTATTGCATGTGTCAAGGTCACACGTAGTCACTTCGGGAAAATATAACAATTTGAAAAGGAAGTGGAGCCTCAAAGACCCCGCGCGAGTAATTAAAGGTTAAGGCCACGGCCGCTTCTTTTCCACCCCTAGCCCTTTCCTATCCCATCGTCGCCATAAGACGGTCAGTGAGACGCAAAACAAACACAAAAAAGCAAAGGATCCTACACTTCGAAAAGTGAAGGTATCGGTCAAAGAAAGACGAGAGCGACGAAGAGCATGACAATAAAAGACTACCTAGGCCTCGAGTGCTCTAATACTGTCAGGGTCGGAAAAGAGCAAGAGTTGACCAAGAGAGGTCGGATAGGATAGATGAAAGTGAGGAGCCTGGCAGAAGTGGAAGCAATGCCAGGGATCAGCTGAGGGACCCGTGATCGTCAACTCACGCTCTCTAGTTCAGAGCTCCTGGGGCCCCTTTTAGTCTTTTACGACAGGGATGGGATACCGGGGACGTTATTCTACCGCCCCCCACCCACAGGGTGATGTATTCTTAACACTGCTCTTTGATAATATATCTCTCAGTCATGGCCATCAATCACTACCTCATATCACAGCCTGCACGGTAACTAGGTAACATGGCGTCACGCATTTTGTACCGTTAAGGTTCAGATGAGATAAAGAGTTCCGAAAAATCAAAAGATGAAAGAAGGCTAAGGCTGAATTGTGAGAAAATAACATTCTATAACTCGTAAATATATAACAACTTAATAATAATACTCTAGGAGAAATCATTGTACCATCCGTTTGGACAGGAAAGCTTAATTTAAAAAGAAATCGCCAAACTCCTGAAAGCATACCGAATAACATGGAATCACTACAATAAAAGAATGATGTTACGAAATGCGAAACTTCGGCATTACAGTAATGTTGTTCTTCCGGAAGCTTTGTATGCTTCAGAAACCACATCTCTAGAAGGCCACTCAAAAACGGATGAAACTGAAAAACAAGAACGAAAACTTCTTAGGGAAATATATGGCCCCCTCCATGTAAATGGTATGTATGTATGTATGTATGTATGTATGTATGTATGTTTAGTCCTCAGCCCGAAGGCTGGTTGGATCCTCAACAGCTCCGCCATCAGCTGTCATAGATGGCCTAGGCATCACTGAAGAAGCGTACTAGGGAAATGAGTGAGGTAGTTTCCCGTTGCTTTCCTCACTGAGCCAGAAGTTGCTATTACATATCAGTCTGCCAAGCCGACTGAAATGCACGCACCAACCGACCCTATGAGCAATATTTTCACACCATTCATAGCAGGGACTGGCTGCATAAGGAATGGCATTACTAGCATCACTCATACCTCAGTCACTTTCATTTTGTCAAAGCCAAGGATAAAGCTGAGACAGATCAATGAAAGTAACAAGATTGCTCTAGCCCATACCAGAAGACACAGTGCACTGTAAACACTAGGTCCTGCCAGGAAAGGCATATGTAAATGGTAACTTATATGGATCAAAAGAAAAGCTGTAGATTAGTAGCAATCGACAAGTTCGCCGATACCGTACGCAGGAGATGACTGACATTCCATAGTCACATCTGTACAATGGACGACACTAGATATGCAAAAAACTGCTGGGTATAATTAATTATTCAAAGAAGGTCAAAATCACCTGGTTAGAGGAAATAAAGCAGGACTTAAAAGAAATTAACATCACAGAAGATACCAT
Source organism: Anabrus simplex (assembly GCF_040414725.1). NCBI lineage: Eukaryota > Metazoa > Arthropoda > Insecta > Orthoptera > Tettigoniidae > Anabrus > Anabrus simplex. Next base: position 67,123,718 of record NC_090278.1, on the reverse strand, counting down.
CAGGGACCGCAAGGCTTTTGAAACTTTGCTAGGGGCTTTACGTCGCACCGACACAGATAGGTCTTATGGCGACGATGGGATGGGAAAGGCCTAGGAGTTGGAAGGAAGCGGCCGTGGCGTTAATTAAGGTACATTCCCAGCATTTGCCTGGTGTGGAAATGGGAAACCACGGAAAACCATTTTCAGGGCTGCCGATAGTGGGATTCGAACCTACTATCTCCCGGATGCAAGTTCACAGCCGCGCGCCTCTACGCGCACGGCCAACTCGCCCGGTTTGAAACTTTGGTTGCAAAGCACACGTTCACGGAAAAGGCTAAATGAACCACGGGGAAACAATGGACGGAAGAACGCAAGAAACAGCATAGAGAGTTCATGAAGAGTTTTTGGGAGGAGAAGAAGAAAAGAATACCATCATCAAGCTAACAAGTTCCAACGCGCTCTGTAAACGGGCATAACAGTGACATAATAATAATAATAATAATAATAATAATAATAATAATAATAATAATAATAATAATAATATCGTACTACAATTTATACCGTAATACGACGTTCTCGTCCACATCCTCTTCCCCGCTACATACGCAGCGAGTTCAGACCACCCTGCAGTCTCTACACTTCTACACATACGTAAAAACCACCTTCATGCATGTTCGGAGAACAAATGACCACAACATAAAATCACTTTGTACAGCCACTTTCCTCTGATGATACAGAAGGCTTGCTCTTCTTGAGTTTCCTCTTGCTGTGCTCGAGATCCGGTTTCCTTTTACAAGAAACTGCTCGTTTTTCTGTTTGAGTTAACAAATCTTTTGTTTCTTGTACGGTGATCTAGTTAGAACGGCGACCATCACTTGGAATGTGTTTCACTTCACCAGCGTGGAGAGAAATGATGTAACATCGGGGCAGGAGTTGGGGTAAATGACTTAGGAAGGGGGACCCAAAAACAACCGGACACCACTAGTAGTATATATATTTATTTCGATTTACAAACTTTAGTCACCTTCGAAGTACTCTCCATTAACACCTATACAATTGTTGAAACGTTTCTTCCCCTGCGCGAAGCACCTCTCGTGATAATGATGATGATGCTTGTTGTTTAAAGGGGCCTAACATCTAGGTAATCGGCCCCTAATGGTACGACGTGAAACTAAATGAAACGATAATTAAAGATTCAATATATATCGACTGACTAAAATATAAAGAGAATGATGGAAAAATTGGCCATGAACCCAAAACAATCAGTGTATCCAATTCATAATGCCTTTTCTGAGATGATGCCTGTTATAAAAAGGGGTCCAAAATCCAGGTTATCGGCCCCTCATAATAGTACTAATCACTGGTAAAGAAGAACCACGGTGTTCCTCATATAGTGGTACTAATCACAGGTAATTTGGACCCATCATATGTCACACAAAAAGGCACCACTCACAGATAACACAAACACAGTGTCCCGCACATAGTGGTACTAATCACGGTCAAAGTAGTCCCATGGCGTTTCTCAAAAAGTGCTACTGCTCATACGTAACGCAGACCCAACATGAACACAGTGGAACCGACCGATGGAATACACACGATGACATTCATCACAAGCAACGCCCAGACCCGTAGCACCGGGCGAGTTGGTCGTGCGGTTAGATGCGCACAGCTGTAAGCTTTCTGTCGGCAGCCCTGAAATATGGTTTTCCGTGGTTCCCCATTTTCACACCAGGCAAATGCCTGTACCCTAATTAAGGCCACGGCCGCTTCTTTCCAGCTCCTAGCCCTTTCCTCTCCCATCGTCGCCATACTACCTCTGCGTCGGTGCGACGTAAAGCCACTAGGAAAAAAGTAGCGTAACGTAAGACCCATGGTTTTCCTCGCAAAGTGGTACTACTCGCAAGTAACATCGACCCATCTCCAGCCCCGCGTTCGATTCCCGACTGGGCCAGGGGTTTTTAATTGTAAATGATTAATATCCCTGGCCTGGGGACTGTGTGTCTGTGTCGTCCTTAACGTTCCTTTACTCACATTCAACACCCTACACTTCCTCCAACCTAATTACACGCAGGTTAATATCACATGGTGCAAGTAGGGGCAAAAGATCGACAGGTCGACGCCCCGAACAAATATCATTTTAAAAAAGAACATACAAACGTCGCCTCATGGTGTTCCACACATAATGGTATAATCACAAGTAGTCTCATAGTTTTAATATCATCCCTTGGTCACGCCTTTTAGTCTCCTCTTACGACAGGGAGGGAATACCGTGGGTGTATTCTTCGTCGGCGACTTCCTCCCCGCTACCAACAGGGGGTTTAGGATTAGAGGATATTAGTGATAAAACGAACACTGTGGTTCCTGTAAAGCAGCAGAGTGTTGGCTGTAAGCGCACCGTGCAATCAGCGGTAGCTAATATGTAAATACCACGAACTTGCATAAACTGAAAAGGATGATATATATTCTGTGCGTTCTATAAAACTGGTGACTATAATGCACAAATTGTCTTGTTTATTTGAACTGATAAGTCTGTAAGAATGCAGTAGCATTTACTCATAGAAAAGAATTAATAACGACAATTCGAGAAGGCATGTATCTTTCACATATTCTATGAAAAATTACTGTCCTGCAGGAAGAAACAATAAAAAAGCTAAATATCAGGATTTGATGTCTCTTCTACCGCATATACCGCAGGATCGCTGTGCTATATACCAACCACTCCAGTACATCTGAGTATGTCGAGTAAGACCCTGCTATCCGAAGGTACTAAAATATTTTGTTTACCATGGCATTTAGTTCGATATTTAATTAGCTTTTGTGAAGAAACAAGAGATTTGTGGTAATCGGTAAGAAAGGTGATTTTTGGGTAGATACTGACTGATAGGAAAGTGAATAGATGTATGGAAAGATTCTATTTTTGCAATGTGGTATCGTAATTAGCTGATCATCATTATCATCATCATCATCATCATCTACGGTTGCTAGGTAACATTGTCTGGCCATCCATCCATACCTTACATCACAGCCTGCACGGTTGCTAGGTAACATTGTCTGGCCATCCATCCTTACTTTAGATCACAGCCTGCACGGTTGCTAGGTAACATTGTCTGGCCATCCATCCTTACTTTAGATCACTGCCTGCACGGTTGCTAGGTAACATTGTCTGGCCATCCATCCTGATGTATGACATCCTTGTTCGTCCCCTAGACCTCTTTCCCAGTACTTTACCTTCAATGATGGTTTGGAGAAGAGAGTCATGTCTCAGTACGTGTCCAATGAACTTTGTTTTCCTCTTTATCGTATTTAATAAAAATCGATCCTCTTTTACGTTCTTGAAAAGAAGGTATTTTTTTTATCCATCCAACTTGTTTTTGTAATTCTTCTCCGAAACCACATTTCTGCAGCCTCAAGTTTTGTTTTTTTACCGTTTCCCCCATGTCCAGGTTTCGCACCCATACAGTACCGGTAGTATACTCCAAACAAAGGAGAAATGATTTTCCGGTCTCCACACTGAGATGTTTGTTTAGCAATAAGCGTTTCTAATTTTGGAAGGCTTGCTTTGCTACAAATATTCTTCCTTGATTTCTGAAAGGGATCTGTTATCAGAGGTAATTACACTATCGAAGTAGGAGAATTATGTGTCTTTTTCTATAGGTGTTTTTTTTTATTTTAATTTTAAGTGTTTTCTACCTGTAGGCTTCTTTTTTGTCTACTATCATGAATTTTCTTTTCTTTATATTTAGTTTAAATTTTTCTAAGCATTTGCTGCGGAAAAGAAAATTTTTCGACAAAAAAATAAGGAAGAAAAGGATCGAACATTACAGAGCAAATTAATCTATTGTAATGCAAAGTTATTTTGTCTGTTTGAAGCCGAAAAGGGCCTAAGCAGACGGTTAAATAATTGAATTATATAAATATCCACATCCTGTTTCCAGACATTCTGCCGGGTCAGGAATAGAATGAATCACCATCTAGCGGCGAGGATAGGAACTGTGCCGGCTGCCGAAGCCTGTCGCACTCCTCTGGGGTAATGATTAATGACGTACGGATGAAATGAAATGATATTGAAATGTGTTGCTGGAATAAAATATGGCACGGAAAAACGAAGTACCCGGAGAAAAACCTGTCCCACCTCCGCTTAGTCCAGGGCAAATCTCGTAAGAAGTGACCGGGATTTGAACCACAAAACCCAACGGTGAGAGGCCGCATCGCTGCCGCCTAGCCACGGAGGCGATTGAATTATACCCTGTAAATAATTTTCCTAAGTAATTTGAAACGTATACTTTGAGATGGTAAAAACAATAAAATCTGTTAACAGGGACATTTTTCTCTTTATTATGGTAAACACAAAACTCAAAATATCTCAGTTTAAACTAACTCTGGCTTAGCCCACACTCTCTCACTGCCTCAAATGCAAAATTACTACAACACACCAAGAAGCTATATTCGCTGACTGACATCAAAAGCCTTTTTCTTTATTTTAAAAAAATAATAAAAAGGCCTGCTAGATTTTTCAGTCTGCCGAAACTAGATGAGTTTTTTTTTTTTGTATAAAACTACCAGAAAAAATAAAAACAAATGTCAACATTATTATACATGAAAAAGAAACAACAGGTATAATACTGTTACCGTATGTTTGTACTTTTCAAGTAGTGTATAAATGAATTTGATGAAAGACTGTTTGTGGCAGGAGAAGAGATGGAAGCGGTTAAAACATTTTTCTACTTGGGAAGTGTTGCGACAAGAGAAGGAGGGGCGGAAGAAGATGCGAGAGCTAGAATAAGGAAATAGAGGCGCGCGGCTGTGAGCTTGCATCCGGGAGATAGTAGGTTCGAATCCCACTATCGGCAGCCCTGAAGATGGTTTTCCGTGGTTTCCCATTTTCACACCAGGCAAATGCTGGGGCTGTACCTTAATTAAGGCCACGGCCGCTTCCTTCCAACTCCTAGGCTTTTCCCATCCCATCGTCGCCATAAGACCTATCTGTGTCGGTGCGACGTAAAGCCCCTAGCAAAAAAAAAAAAAAAAAAAAAAAAAGAAAGAAAAGGGAGACTTTATGCAGCTGTATGCAGTGTGAAAGAATAAGAACATTTCAAGGAAGACTAATGTAAAAAAGTCCAATACAAATGTTAAATCAGTCCTATATGCTTGTGAAATTTCGAAGGTTACACGAACTATCTCGGATCTCTTGCAGACATTTATAAACCATTGTTTATGACACATCAAACATCAGGTGGCCAGAAATTTTATCCAATGACGAGCTATCGAGAACAACAAACAAAGTTCCGGTCGCAGTAGAAATCAACGGATAGACAACTCTTTGGGGAAGCCAGCGGGATCTATAGAACGCACAGCATTGGAATGGAATCCGCAAGGGGCACGGAGGAGAGGTCGTCCTAGGAAAACCTAAAGGACGCCCCTGAAGTAGGGAAGACTTGGAAGGAAGTTTAAGCATTGGCAAGTGAACGACCACAATGGAGACGTTTCACGGATGCCATATGTTCCAGTGGGAACGAGAGGAATTAAGTCGAGTTTTATCCGAATTACTCAAAATTAGTTTAAGTGGGTAGAAACAGCTTCAATTATTACAAATCATAGGCTCTGACAAACCATGAACTGCTCTTCAATGTGAGAGTTTACTGCAAGGTAGCAGCACTATGCAGACCAATAACCATACAGCCTCCGTACTGTCCTTTCTTCCCCTAGAACTGTACTAGGCAAGGATCGAACCCGCATACTTGGGCTGAGAAAGCCCCATACAAGCAGTGATCGACTGGTAGCTGCTCTGGCTGTAGGGCAGGAGGACAACCAGCTGCCCCACTTGTGCGTGCTACTTTAAGCAGACAGGTGACACTTCACCAGCCAGCCTTGTACTTGCTTCAGATCTCGTAATCCGGTCCTTCAGCAAGCAATAGCTCCGTAACACTCAAAAGATCCTCTCTAGCTTCTCTTTGATCTTTTCACGCTATTCCCACTGACCGTAATTTCGCTTCCGTAGCGATTTTTCACTTAGGGTCGGTTGCATAAAAATTGTGAACTATCCTTCACTTTTGTGATAAAAGTTTGACATAAATATGTCTTACGGCTGAGGGGAGGGGGCGGGCATCCGAAAATTTGTGTAACGTGCCGCGACAAAATGTGTGACGGAAGTGTAACCTTAGCAACCATGCAGACAGTGATGTAAGGTATGGATGGATGGCCAGACAATGTTACCTAGCAACCGTGCAGGCAGTGATGTAAGGTATGGATGGATGGCCAGACAATGTTACCTAGCAACCGTGCAGGCAGTGATGTAAGGTATGGATGGATGGCCAGACAATGTTACCTAGCAACCGTGCAGGCATTGGTATAAGGTATGGATGGATGGATGGATGGATGGATGGATGGATGGATGGATGGATGGATGGATGGATGGATGGATGGCCAGACAGTGTTACCTAGCAACCGTGCAGGCTGTGATGTAAGGTATGGATGGATGACCAGACTATGTTACCTAGCAACCGTGCAGACTATGTCTTACGGTTGGTTGCCATCTGAAATTAGCAGCCGTTGATGAATGGCCATGACCGGGAAACATATTTATGATTCTATTTTCGCAAAGGGGAAAGTGGTTTCTTTCTTAATGTTTAAAACCTTTCTTAGCAGACAAAACAGGGGTCACCAAACTACGAAAAACGTACAATTAAGCAATTTCCTCAATTGAGCCAAAAGTTGATGGGCTTTCAAACTGAGTGTTGGAGTGCTCTATCAAACTTAAAAAAAAAAAATCGAAAATCACTTCCGACCTAAACGCAGTTCCGGAAAAACAGCCTTAAATCACTCACTTCTTTACTCTTTTTTTCCTTTGATTCAAATGTTAGCCAAATGAGCATGTTTACCTAATTCTTTCGTGATGTGTTCCTTGATTCAACAAGCTCATTTTTGAAAAATGTGCACATCGAATATAGTTATAAAGGCTTAAGTGAAATTCTGCATTGACTCGCATTAGCGCTCGTGGTGGCAGAAAAAGGCAAACTACTAATCTAATCGGCCGGATAATGATGATTAAGAAAAAGATTGTAATTTTTAGGAATAAATGAAGAATATATTAAAAATACTTTATTAAAGCTGCCTCTGTGGATCCGTGGTAGAGTGTCGGCCTCCGAATCCCAAGATAGCGGGTAGATATTAGATATAGATATTAATAGAGGTAGTCGGATTTTTGAAGGGCGGAAAAAAGACCATTCGACACTCCATGTCGTACGATGTCGGCATGTAAAAGATCTCTGGTGATACATTTGGTATTTACCCGACAAAATTAATTAAATCTCAGCCACAGACGCCCAAGAGAGATCCGGTTTATTCTATCTGCCATCTAGCGGACCTAATGTAAAACGGATCGTCGAAATTGACGAGCAGACAGCCAGATGGCGTCAAATCGAAATGTCTGCACACGGTAGCTGAGGCCATACGATTATTATTATTATTAATATTACTATGACTATTATATTTTTTATATTTTATCCTAGGATGTTCTCAACATTGAGTTGCTTGCCTGAAGAGCTAGAATTAAGGATTTTTATTCAAGCAGTCCTTGTAAGTAAAATGAGATAAGTCTGAACGCTAGCCCAAGAAACACCGGCTCAGTATCACAGGCTGTGAATCACGTAGTGTCAGCTACAGTGTCCCTGCTCGGAAGGACAGCATTAGTGGGTTGCGTAACTCCAATTATTGTTTCCGAATTGCTCGCAGTTAGTGTAACAGGCCATGAATCCGGGAGTCCGCAAGCCTGTAACTAAACAGGCGTTTTCAAGAACCAATCAGCATGCAGATGAAGCACTCAATGTTGTTCTCTCATCAGGCTACTACCAACAGATTAACGTAACGAATATGTTCCAGTTGAACTTGGATATGTTTTGGTCTTATCTGGAATTACGACACCATTGTAACTACGGCAACCAATGTTCGTCTATGTATTCTAGGCCAGTAGCGACATCTCACTGTGCGCTTTCTTCCGGTAACTAAGAGGTTGAGAATATCTCGTATCAAGAGAACATCGTTCTACTCCTCAGTCCAAAATTAAAATCCTTGAATTGGCCGGAAAACGATTCCAGGACCTTGAAATAAGAGACAGAACCGCTACCTCTACATCGCAGGGCTGGATAATAATAATAATAATAATAATAACTGAAATAGCAGCAAAAACAGGACTCCAAATTTCTTATGAAAATCTATATATATAAAATTGGATTTTGGTATGTTTGAAGCTAATAGACTCAAGAACTACTGGACCGATTTCGCTGAAATTTTCACAGTTTTTTTCTGATTACATCTGAGAGGGATTATTAAGTGGTTTGGACGAAATCTGATTAGTAGTTCGCCACTAAGGGGCGAAAAATAAAATAGGGGAAGATGAGCAAACCGCAAGACAAGTCCGATCAGCGGGTTGCCTACCCAACAGTATGTGAAGATTATGTGGTGTTCCTTAAAATTTATTTCTGCTTTTATCAAATAGTGTGGGGACAGGACACCATTCCCAGCCCAAGGGGAGAGGATGAAATGTAAAACTAATCGAAAACGACCGATATAAGTGTCTTATATGCTATGTCTCTACTGGGTTTAGGAAGTAAAGTATGTGGAAGGGACTAGATCAGGTTTCAACAGTCAATTGGTAATCACCAAATATGGAAATATCGCTAAAGTAGACAAATTTAAGTATCTAGGTGTAATTATTGAACCAGCAGGGTTAAATCAGCAAGCTAACAATGAAAGAATTGCATAACTTCAAATAGCATGAAAAATTACACGGAAAAGGTAACAATAAAATAACATCAGAAAAGGCAAAATTAAGACATTCAACACAGTAGTTAAAACAGAAACACAGTATGCATCTGAAAACCATTATCATAGGTGGCAAATCTCGAATAAAGATGGTCGAAAAACAAGAAAGAAAAATCCTCAAGAAAATCTTGGGACCAAAATGCGAAAATGAATTTGGACGAAAAAGAAATCACAGGAAATCTATGAAGCTACAGAAAATAAATCAAAGACACCATCACGAAGGGGCGATTACAATTTTATCGTCACTTATATGAAATGGATGATAACAGGCTCACAAAGAACATTTTAAACTTAGCTTTATCAATGAAAAAAATCACTATAATTGGGTAAAAAAATCAGTGAAGACCTAAATGAAATTGTCATCAATGAAGAAACCATTTAATACCATTCATAACAAATTCGTCCGCCTCTGTGGTGTAGTGGTTAGTATGATTAACTGCCACCCCCGGAGGCTCGGGTTCGATTCCTGGCCCTGCCACGAAATTTGAAAAGTGGTACGAGGGCCTCGGGAGATCAACTGAGTAGAGGTGGGTTCGATTCCCACCTCAGCCATCCTGGAAGGGTTTTCCTTGGTTTCCCACTTCTTCAGGCAAATGCCGGGATGGTACCTAACTTAAGGCCACGACCGCTTCCTTCCCTCTTCCTTGTCTATCCAATATTCCCATCCCCCGCAAGGCTCCTGTTCAGCATAGCAGGTGAAGCCGCCTGGACAAGGTACTGGTCATCCTCCCCAGTTGTATTTCCCGACCCAATGTCTCACGCTCCAGGACATTGCCCTTGAGGCGGTAGAGGTGGGATCCCTCGCTGAGTTGGAGAGAAAAACCGACCCTGCAGGGTAAACAGATAAAGAAGAAGATAACCTAAATTCACAAACACAAATTTTCAGTCAAGCCCACCCGACTAAATACAGGATGGACGACTGAACAACGTACAAAGGAACACAGCGAAAAGATGACCAGAGATTGGGAAGTGAAAAAGAAAAACCAAAGAAGAGCTAATAAGTTGAAACACACTCTTTTGTTGGGCATAACAAATCAATAATAATAATAATAATAATAATAATAATAATAATAATAATAATAATAATAATAAATACCTAGATGGATGGACAACCGATGAAAACCGAATATGCAAATACCTAGAAGAAGTCCTCCAATCTTCAGCACTGAATCGCGAAACAGAAAGAAAGGATCTGTAAGTTATACAGAGGTTACAGACTCATTTGGAACAGATATAATGAAAAATTCATATCCCGAAATGCAAAATTAAGACATCACAACACTTGTGATCAAACCTGGCACTATATGTCTCAAACACGGATCACTGGGGACAGATCGCGGATTAAAGATGTAGAAAAGGCAAGAAAGAAACATCTTGAGGATTTTTTAATATGTTTACAATTGGCCTTATGTCGCATCGACACAGATAGGTCTTGTGGTGACGATGGGACAGGAAAGGGCTAGGAGCGGAAGGAGATGGGCGTGGCCTTAATTAAGGTACAACCAAAGCATTTGCCTGGTGTGAAAGTGGGAAACCAGGTTCAGGGCTGTCGACAGTGGGGTTCGGACACACTGTCTCCCGGATGGAAGCTCACAGCTGCACGTCCCTAACCGCACAGCAAACTCTCTCGGTAAGGAAATCTCATTGTCTCATACCAACACTCGGAGAAAACGTCGGTCACATTCCACCCCCCACCCCCCTGTGGGTGAGGGCGGTAGAATAACACTCACGGTATCCCCTGCCTGTCATAGGAGGGGCCCCAGGGACTCAACTTGGGAGCGTGGGTTGGCGACCACGGGGCCCTTAGCTGAGTCCTGACATCGCTCTTACTTGTGCCAGGTTCGTCACTTTCATCTAACCTATCCGACCACCCTTGGTCAACTCTTGTTCTTTTCCGACCCGGACGGTTTCAGGTATGCGAATCCTAGGGAGTCGCATTTTCACGTCCTTCGTGGACATTGTCTTTCTTTAGTCGATGCCTTCATTTTTCGAAGTGTCTGATCCCTTTCATTCTCAATCAATCAATCAATCAATCAATCAATCAATCAATACTGATCTGCATTTAGGGCAGTCGCCCAGGTGGCAGATTCCCTATCTGTTGCTTTCCTAGCCTTTTCTTAAATGATTGTAAAGAAATTGGAAATTAATTGAACATCTCCCTTGGTAAGTTATTCCAATCCCTAACTCCCCTTCGTATAAACGAATATATGCACCAATTTGTCCTCTTGAATTGGAACTTGATCTTCATATTGTGATCTTTCCTACTTTTAAAGACACCGTACAAACTTATTCGTCTACTGATGTCCTCCCACGCCATCTCTCCACTGACAGATCGGAACATACCACTTAGTCGAACAGCTCGTCTCCTTTCTCCCAAGTCTTCCCAGCCCAAACTTTGCAACATTTTTGTAACGCTACTCTTTTGTCGGAAATCGCCCAGAACAAATCGAGCTGCTTTTCTTTGGATTTTTTCCAGTTCTTGAATCGAGTAATCCTGGTGAGGGTCCCATACACTGGAACCATACTCTGGTTGGGGTCTTAACAGAGACAAATATGCTCTCCTTTACAGCCTTACTACAACCCCTAAATACTCTCATAACCATGTGCAGAGATTAGTGTTATACAGAAGGATGGTTGTCTGGTTGTACTTTCTCTTAAAACAATAATCACCACCACCACCAGACACATTTAGGTAAAGACGTTTGAACCTTGCTTTATCAATGAAAGTAAAAAAAAGCCGTAAAAATGCAGGAAATAGGCCTTAGAGATGATTGTATTACACAGATACAAGTTCAGAAAATTAGTCGACAATGACAGCTTTGCAGATCATCCAAGTATTACACTAACAAATCATGGTCAAAAGATCGCAAGAAAATTCACAGGGAGAAGAAAAAGGTAACGACGTCGGCTAAATAAGTTCAATCTCTGTCCTTAGGGTCGGTATTAAAACAGAGGTTTAAACTGTTGGTTCAGTTTAAACTTCGGTTTATCTGTTAGTCGCGTATTATAAAACAATCTTAAGTTTACCAAGAGATTAATTTTACTGCCACTCATCTACCGTTTAAACTGAAGTTTAAGAATACATAACCTTACAACATGGCAGAACGAATGGATCTCAAAGATATTTTTGAGGTGTTTGAAGAAATACTAATCTATGATGAAGAAGTGGTTTAAATTATTGAACGACCACGGGCACCACGAGGTTTTCGAGTAAGGTCACGTCACTTTCACATATGGAACGAAACAGTTTTTAAATAGGTTTAGGCTTACAAAACAGACTGTCATAACCCTATTTCAGCAAATTGGTGCTAGAATAAAACATGCAACGAAAAGGTAAGAATGTAAAAATGACTTTTTGAACTGTTTGAATGTCAAAAGTAACTTCCTTCTATTTCAGAAACCATGCTGTAGAACCCCTCAGTCAGCTGCTAATAGCATTGCGGTTTTATGCCTCCCATAGTATGTTCATTACAATGGGATATTTCGGAGGAATTCATAAGGCCACTGTTTCACGGACTATATACATATTTCTGTACTAATTACACAAGCAATTCTATTTCCTTACACGTAAAATGAGAGCAACGTTTATTTTATCCGCCATTTTACCTACAAGAAGTAAACAAAACATTATCGATAGTCATCTTTTCTCGCAAGTCACTGCTACCAAGATCGTATATTTCCTTCTTCACCTCAGTTTAACTTAGGCCGACCATTATAAGACTCAACATTGTTTTAAACTTATGTTACAATTTAACTCAATCTTCAGTTTAAACCTTCATTATAATACCGGCCCTTAGTCGGGCATAACGGAAGAATACTCGAGAAAGTCATCCGCGAGTGGCTCGAACAGATGAGCAGCGTCAGACTGGGCTATACGAGCATGAACGTGACAACTGACTGTGATCTCGTGATCTTCTCTGATTTCCCGGAGACAGCTGCCAAACAAATAAGCCAACTTCAAAGACAGAAGACGAAGGCGGATCTCCTTTGAGAAAACAGATTTCATAATGAACATCGGCCTGGCGCTCAGAGAGAGGAAAATGAAACTGGCAGAAATATTCAAATACCTTGGCGAATGGAATACGACGACGAGAAAGAAGCCTTCGCGTCCTGGATCAGTAAAACATAAAACGGCGCATCAAGTAACCGGAGACATCTACAGTGTGTGTACCAAACCTTCTCCCATTTCTCTACAAAGCAAAGCCAAGTCATCTCCGTACAGGCCATGAAAGCCCTTGGAGGGGTGGAAGGTGAAGGCTTCCACTATCCGTAACCTCGGCTCTTGATGGGGTAGAGTGGTTTTCTCTACGCCCGGCCGACTTTGCCCCCAGGAATTAACCTGGTACTCATTTTGGGTGTAGGCTGAGTGAATCTCAGGGCCATGAGCACCTCCGGAAGTTGAAATCTCGTTTCTTAAATTTTACACCTTGGTCTGCCCCTGCCGTTCTTGGTGCCTACACTTCCCTCAAAAAAAAAAAAAAAAAACCTATGCAAGTCCTGGGTGTCTGTTAAGATATGTCCCATCATTCTACTTTCTCTTCTGGTCAAGTGTCACCAAATCGTTCTCCACTTTCCAATTCAATTCAATTCAATTCAATATCTCTTAGTTTGTGATTCGAGCCAGCCATCTTATCTTCAACATGCTTCTGTAACACCACATTTCAAAAGCTTGTGTTTTTTTTTCTGAGCTAGTAATTATCCATGTTTCACTTCCATACAAGTCCACGCTCTAAACCAGAGCCTCTCAGGGTGCATGCGCCGTGCAGTGCACGGGCGCAAGGTGCAGGAGAAGACTTCACTAGGTTGACCAGAGTGCAAACTCCTACTCCACTTCCCCTACACCTGTCTCACCCGTTAGGCCTGTCTTCGCCTTCACCTTCCCCGCTGATCCTCCCCTCACTGCGAAATGTTAATGACACTGTTGTATGGGAGAACGTTACCGGTGTTAAAACACTCTTCTTTCAATTTGGTTTGAGCAGACAATTTATCTTCTCTAGCTCTTCTTTTCCTTTATCTTTGCAATGATACCAGTTATGCCTGAATCAAGGGACCGGCTGACAGCAATTTGAGAGCCTTCTTTAAATTACAATCAGAAATAGTTCTACTCGCACGCAATCTAGTTTTCGTACAAGTCAAAGCAGGAAAAAATACCTTTCACATATGCATGTGGAACCAAATATAGAAATAATCTTAGCTGCTTCTCGATGCAGCTTAGGAAAATCTTCCTTCGACAAATTCTCGTAGAATTTGAGCTAAGCCTTTGTATTGGAAAATCTTTTTGATTAACTTATCACATAATTATTGTCCCACGGATTAAGCATTTGTCTTTATCGTCACGACTGACAAAGAAATACGAAAGTTCCCAGTTCGATTGAAATGGACTTTCAGAAGTCTTTGCTTTCTTTGAAACAGGTTGCTCCATTATTATTATTTTGTTGTCTTGCGCTTATCTATTTCACTGATAAACAAGACGTCTATCACCGAACGCTTCGTCGCTCTCAGTTCACTACACCATCCGAGTCAAGCCGAGTTCAGCCGAATTCGGAACGATGCACAGTGCACGGAGTCGCTACGCCTCGATATGCACGCGTGAGATTTTGAGCGTTTGAGAGGCCCTGCTCTAAACGAAAGTCTTCAAACACATCGTTTTAATTTATATATCAGTGTTCGAAAGGAGCATATTTATTTTCTTAAGAAAGGGCTCCTTCGTTGTGCTGGTCTGCATTTTATATTAGTTATTTTACTAAGACATATTCATCTACAACTTTTAAGGCTTCATTTCCTGAAGGTTATGGCGAGAACGCCCACGGCGCCGATACATCGGCTCTGTCCTATTTAGGGATTTTGGTCATTTGTGTTGCTGTTAAATGGTAAAAGATGATCGTGACAGTAACTCAAAGCGTTGAACTTGCATTTTACTCAAGAAATGCATTCCCCAGCCCTACGAAATATTTTCATTTTCGACAAATGAAATCTGTTGACCACGAATGTTTATATTGTGGTTGCTCGAAGTTGTTACTGCGTGGATATGTTTTTGGCTCGCTTAGGAATACAACCATGTGATCTTGCTATCAGTTTAGTTTAGAGTTTATTTCGTTTCTTTGGTATACTGTGTGTTCGTTGTATTTCCCGAACTATAATTTTACATTTTCTCATTACTCCGTTGTTGCATGTACTTCCATCGTATTTTTATCATAATGGCTAAGCCATATTCAACGCCGAATCAGTCCGATATCGTTGAATTTTCAAGTAATTTAGACAGTAATAGTGACTTTTTAGTCGAAAGTGATTCCCGTTATGTGGGAAGTGATGATTTTACCTCTGAAGATGTTCGCACAGTCACAGCTGCTCATCGTGCATCGGAGCGCGAAGACTTGACATCGATGGCAGTTATGTGTATAGAGAACAATTTTGTGCTATACTTCATGAGTGAATTGCAGCACACCCATGTTCGTTCTTTCATGTTTAAGAGCAAACAAGAAAAACACAATATGTCTGATCTTTCTGTCATTGAAAATCATTTTTCACACACACTTGAAGGGCCAAGAATCTACAGCTTATTTAATTTCATTTTTAAATTGGCATTTCATTTACTGGCAATTCAATTTTCTTGGTGCGTTACTTTCATTTTACTGTGTCGAATTTAATAGGTGCCACTAATTCAGGCCCGTTAGAGAAATTGCATCGTTGTCAAGGTTATCTATAGTTGGGCCCACGAGAGTTGAAGTCGGACATTTGAGCGGCGAAACCAGTACCTACGAAGTACGCAGCGTTGTCATAGTTACCTCAATCTGCGGCATATCACCCTTTCATACAGGCTAAATATTTTATCGACTATGTTGGCTCGTTCCTAAGCTCGTGTTAATAATTCTGGCTTTTAAGACAGAACACGTCATTGCCGATAAATATGAGATTTCATAATCACTAAACTGACAATAACGTCAACAGATGCACATGTTAAACAGAATAGAACTGTACCACTACACTAGCAGCGAACAATTAAATTATTACACAAACCAGCAACAACTACTACAGCTAACAGTTCTACTCCGAATAACATCACAAAAGCGACTGAGAGCAAGCCAACCCACGTGGCGATAGCTTTCTTAAATGTTGCAACTCTGTTATCGTTGCCATAGCAACAGACCATTTCCGAGCAGCGTCAGTCAACTTTTTCTCGCCGGTGGCGCTAAACGTCAGACTTCAACTTTGGTGGGCCAAACTATAGAAACTTGCATAGAAATGTCCGATTGAACGCACACCATTTCGGAGCGCGAACTCTCACTCACTCACTCACTCACTCACTCACTCACCAGATGTTATCTTCAATATTGCTGCAAAAGAAATTATATTAAAAGCTTCAGGAATAACTGATGATGTCATCGGTATAATTATGTTTAAACAATTATTGAATATATTAAATAACAAAACCTGAAAAGGCAAACTTAAATTCGAAAAAATGAAACCACTTTTCGCCTTGAGAAAATCAAACGATCAGAAATATATCTCACGGTCATGACCATCCATCAACGGCTGCTAATTTCAGATGATAAAAGACAGCCTGCATTTTTGTTAGGCAATACTGACCATCCACACCTTATCACTGCCCGCACGGTTGCTATGGTGACATCCACACCCTATCACTGCCCGCACGGTCGCTATGGTGACATCCACACCCTATCACTGCCCGCACGGTTGCTATGGTGACATCCACACCCTATCACTGCCCGCACGGTTGCTATGGTGACATGCACACCCTATCACTGCCCGCACGGTTACTATGGTGACATCCACACCCTATCACTGCCCGCACGGTTGCTATGGTGACATCCACACCTTATCACTGCCCGCACGGTCGCTATGGTGACATCCACACCCTATCACTGCCCGCACGGTTGCTATGGTGACATCCACACCCTATCACTGCCCGCACGGTTGCTATGGTGACATCCACACCCTATCACTGCCCGCACGGTTGCTATGGTGACATGCACACCCTATCACTGCCCGCACGGTTGCTATGGTGACATCCACACCCTATCACTGCACGCACGGTTACTATGGTGACACCCACACCCTATCACTGCCCGCACGGTTGCTATGGTGACATCCACACCCTATCACTGCCCGCACGGTTACTATGGTGACATGCACACCCTATCACTGCCCGCACGGTTACTATGGTGACATCCACACCCTATCACTGCACGCACGGTTACTATGGTGACACCCACACCCTATCACTGCCCGCACGGTTGCTATGGTGACATATCCGTCACACATTTCGTCGCGTCACGTTACACAAATGTTCGAATGACTCCCAGCCATAAGACATATTTATATCAAACTATAGTAATTACATTTTCAGTGATCGAGGAAATCTGTTTCTTGAACTAGCAAAATAATGACCGAAAATCGTTCACGATATATCAAATATCAGTTTCCCGGTGTTGTAAGAACTTTAGATTCCACTCATATACTAATATATTGAATGCTGTGATGTAACAATCTGTTCTTTTAATTTTCATCCGCATACTTTCAAATTCGATCTATAACAACATTTGTCTCATTCATTATAATAACGCTAGGTCTTCGAAGTCTCCGCTAACCACAACCTATAATAATGTCAACCATGTGTGACAAAATACAATTCCAATATACCGCTCTAGGCGCTTTATGTAAGGAAACAAACGACTCGCTGCCAAACGCGTTCAGAAATCTCACAGAAACGTTTTGTCTTTAATAATTGTTTTGTAACATTCCCATAATTTAATAAAAATTAGTAAGACAGAGATTTTAAAAAAACCAGACTCAAGTATGAAAATATTGGTAGGCATAAAAACAGTGAAAAATGTTAAAGAGTTTAAATATCCTTGAAGCAAAATTACCGAAGATGGAATAAGCAAGAAGTAAATCAAAAGTAGAATTTCAAAAGCCCAATTAGCATTTCAAAAAAAAAAAAAAAAGAGACGTATATTCACTAAGAATTCGATTAATCTTAAAACAAGATAACTATTATTGAAAGCGTATGTTTGGAACATTGCCTTTTATGTTTGTGAAACGTCGGCAATTGGAAAAGAAGAAAAAAGGAGGTTTAAATTCTTTTGAACAACGGTGTTATAGAAGAATGCTAAAGATTAGCTGGACAGAAAAATAACGAATGCTGGAGCGTTTAAGAAGGTGGAGGAAAATTATACCTTATGGAAAAGTATAAAGAGGAGGAGTACTTGACTGACAGGACATATTTTGAGACACGACAGCCTGTTGGAAACTGTATTGGAGGGAATGGTTGAAGGCAAAATATGTCGAGTAAGACCACGCCTACTATATGTGCACCAAATCATGTCTGATATAGGATGCAGAAGCTATGAAGAGATGAAGAGGAAAGCTATGAGAACTGCCGCAGACCAATCCTTGGATTGAATACTTAAGAGGAATATATGCTGGAAATATGTTCTTGTAACAGGGGACATTCAACACATGTGTTAAATGAATAACTGGTATTTAGAATTCGGTATGTAAAATTTAACCGAGTTTAAGAAACCGGACATGAAGGCCGTCACCTATTCGAAAATTGCTTTTCATACAACATGTCATTCGGCCCTTGGAACTGACAGAATTATTTATATATCCTGCCACAAAAGGGAGACTATTTGTACGAAAGAGTAACAGTGCTAACACAATCTCGGACAATTACATTCTTACCAGACACGTGGTGCAGCTCCTGAATGCCGTAAATAGGTTCAAAGTCTCTTCACGAGATTAACGAGGTGAAGAAAGGTACACTAGGTCACGCTTCATGCTGGAGAAGGAACAAAATGACTGCCTAACTCCCAAAAACGCAGAACGATGAAGACCTGAAGGTAAAGTTGCAATAATCCACAAGTAGAAAAACCGATAATGTCGCAGTTTAACAGTCGAAAACCGAAGACATAACTTACCCATTAGTACGGTCGATACAGCTAGCCAGTTGTCAGAAATAGCATTTAGATGTTTAGGCCCAAAAATTGTCCAAATGTCCAGGCAAACATACTCTTAAAGAGAGCAAAATACGGCCCCAAAAATGGAAAAAAGTAATAATTTTCCCTTTGCGAAAATCGAATGATTACAAATATATATGTCAGTCATGGCCATCCATCAACGGCTGCTAATTTCATATGGCAACCAGCCGTAAGACACATCCTGCACGATTGCTAGGTAACATTGTCTGACCATCCATCCATACCTTACATCACAGCCTGCACGGTTGCTATGGTTACACTTCCGTCACATATTTGTCGCGTTACGTTACACTAATTTTCATATGACCCCCGCCACAGGACGTATCTATGTCAATACGACCAAAAATATGTACTACCAACTATGGTTTACCATTAGTTTTTTTTATATTAAAGATGCAACTCATTATACAATTTTGTTGTACAAGCTCAGTTTCTCCCTTTACGAGTTCCTATAACTTAATTCCACTAGTCCTTATCATAAATTAGTTGTCAATCAAATTGTTGTCAGCACGGAAGATATTTTTAATTAATATTGCAGTCTTACACAGTGGTGACAGCCCACGTCTCTGCTCCTGCAAATCCATGAAAATCGCATTAACTCAGTTATCGGAATGAAGACTTCGCCGACAGTCGCCGCGGGCATAAAATATTTAATTGAATTAAAGTATAGAAAAATATCGTACCTCTCATTCCCCATTAATCTCAACAATTTTGTGTCTAGCAGTGTCCTTATCCTGGGTATTAAAACGCTTTATAGCGCCTATAACCTCAAGCTCCTTCCCTCGGCAAAACGTTCCCTAAATTAAAAAAACAATCATATTTTACGAAGTGCAGACATTATCCCTAACTTCCGTAAGGTTATCTGTACTTATCTCTCGAACACACTGCTAGGTTGATACAACTGATCGTAGAAGGGGAAATATAAAAGTGGCGGAGAAGTTTATCCTGGACGCGGAACCTCCGGTAGTGATTCGATATCCACGATACACTAACTCTAATTATGATACAGATAAAATAAGAAAAATATTTCACGACGGCCGCCAAACTACCGTGAGAAGAAAAAACTAACAAAGGAAGAAAGGACAAAAACAGAAAAAGAAAAAGACCGAAACACTAAAAAATAAAAACGATACACTAAAAATTAAAATAATTAAAACTGAAAAGAAATAACAAGAAAAAATAAAAACAAGGAAAAAGAAAAGAGAAAGACAAGGAAAAAGAAAGAAGAAAGACAAGGAAAAAGAAAAGAGAAAGAAAAGGGAAAAGTGAATGAAAAGAAAAGAAATGCCAAGACAAAAGAAAGGCAAAAGAAAAAGAAAAAGAAATAAAAGAAAAGAAAAGAAATGTAGAAAGAAATAAGAAAGGAACGAGAAGAAAAATAAGAAAAGAAAGGATCGAGAAATAAAGGAAGAAAATTGAAGAAAAGAAAAAGAAACTAAATGAAAAAGAAAAATACTTTTTTTACAACCGGTTTAACATCCCACCGACACAGATAAGTCTTATGGCGACGATAGGATAGGAAAGGCCTAGGAGTTGGAAGCAAGCGGCCGTGGCCTTAATTACGGTACAGCCCCAGCATTTGCCTGGTGTGAAAATGAGAAACCACGGAAAACCATTTTCAGAGCTGCCGACAGTGGGGCTCGAACACACTATCTCCCGGATGCAAACTCACAGCTGTGCGCCCCTAACCGCACGGCCAACTCGCCCGGTGAAATAAGAAAAGAAAGTAACGAGAAAAAAAGAAAAACGATGGGAAAGGAAAGGAAAGGAAAGGAAACAAGAAAAAGAAAGAAATTAAAAAGAAATAAGGAAAGAAAGGAACGAGAAAAAGAAAAAGGAAGGAGAAAAGAATAAGGAAAGAAAACGAAAGAAACGAAAAGAGAGAGGTAAAGAAAGGAAAATAAAGAATAAATATAAAGAAATAAGAAAGAGGTAAGAAGAAAAAGAAAGGAAAAGGAAAGAAAAGAAAAAAGAAGAAACAAGGGGCTTTGATTAACTTTCTGCACTAAGGTGTGAATCCTCTGCATTGGAAGAGAAGATTTTACGATTTTCACTCTAGCGTACATTACCATTTTTATAATGAAATGCAAATATGAATTCGTAACTGACAAGACTGGAGCGATCGTAAGAGAAAATCCTACCATGAAGTTATAAAGTAGCATCGATCGTAGACTGTTTACAGAGAGGGGTTTGTTGGGAGCAGCTTATCCCGTCTTCTCTCCCGCTCACCTCGACAGAGTTCAAATAACGAGCCAGCCGCCTTCTACTGCTGCTACTATGGTAACCATAACCCTGTGTATTGAAGCAGAAGCGGTGCTGTCACATCACCTTACACGTCCTCTACGTGACAGAAAAATACCTGAAAATATCCCTGGAGACACTTACGCGCTCCTTAAACTTCAGTTTCTGACAGATATTACTGAACAATTCTTATTTGTTAGTTTTTCATACGGCAGGCTGTGAATATCAAGGTGAACCGATAGCCCTACGTATTTACAGTACCAGAGAGTCTCACACAAGGGAGTATGTCAACCAGATTTTCTGTAACCGAAATAACAGAAACCACTTTTACTTTGCGGAAATCAAGTGATCAATAAAAATCCGTTCAGGCAAGCAACTCAATATCGAAAACATCCTAGGGATATGAGCTAGGAATTTTAGATACATAAAATATAATAAAGCATCTGAATATATTCTTCATTCATTCTTAAAAAGTACAATCCTGTTCTTAATCATCGTTATCCGGTCGATTAGATTAGTAGGTTTCCTTTTCTACCACTACGAGTGTTAATGCGAGTTAATGCAGAGTTTCTTTTGCTATTGGCTTTACGTCGCACCAACACAGATAGGTCTTACGGCGACGATGGGACAGGAAAGGGCGAGGACTGGGAAGGAAGCGGCCATGGCCTTAAGATACAGCCTGGTGTGAAAAAGGGAAACCACGGAAAACAATCTTCAGGTCTGCCGACAGTGGGGTTCGAACCTACTATCTCCCGAATACTGGATACTGGCCGCACTTAAGCGACTGCAGCTATCGAGCTCGGTAATGCAGAGTTTCACTTAAGCCCTTATAACTACATTCGGCGTGAATTTTTCTTTTAAAAAAATCAAAAAACGCTGAAGTATTGAACCAAGGAACACATTATAGAAAATTATGTAAATAAGTTAATTTAGCTAGGATTTGAATCAAAAAGAAAACTAGTAAAGAAACAAGTGATTTTAGGATGTTTTTCCGGAACTGCATTTAGGATGGAAGTGATTTTCGAATTTAATTTTTTATTTTGGTAAAGCTATCCAAGACTCACAATTTGAAACCTTTCTGGCCCTTTAGCCCTCCAAGTTTCCGCACGATTGAGGAAATTGCTTAAGTTGTTTTCAACATTAAAAGGAAGCGTTTTACCTTTGGGAAAATCAAAGGATCATAAATACGTCTCTCGGTCATGGCCATCCATGAATGGCTGCTAATTTCAAATGACCGCCCGTCATAAGACATAGCCTGCACGGTTGCTAAGTAACATTATCTGGCCATCCATCCACACCTTTTAGTCCCTGCCATGCAAGCACATACACAACGGGTACAATCTTGCTCTTTCTCCTTGTTAATACTTAAGGTACAACTTGTGACAAAGTTCGGTGAAGAGTCCTGTACTATCAACATAGATGAACAATGCACGACAGTGACCTTACTGTCCTTCGAAATAGTCCCCTCCCATAACTATGCACTACTGAGGTCGGCGATACATGTCCTGGAAACTTTGCAAGAACGCTTCCTTTGGGATGGTGTTCAAAAGCCTCGTCACGTTTAGTTGGATTTCAGGAATACAGTATCGTCAAATCTCTTTCCTTTCAAAGCGAGTTTGATGCGTGACTTTTCGGGTCTGAGCTTTTACCGACGAGGGGATCCCGGAGAACGCCAGTCCATGCTTTGCCGTTTCGTTTCAGGCTCGTACCTGAGACACCAGGTTTTATCCTCAGTGACAATACGGTTCAAGAAATTTGGTGTCGCATCCGCCGTTTCGACAAAATCGCGTGTGAAGCCTCTAAACGTGCCTGTTTCTGATCGTCAGTCAAGTGATGTGGCACAATACGAGAACACGTTTTCCTCTTTCCTAACTTCTGGGTAACGATTTGTCGCATGGATTCACGGTTAACCTGCTGTTCATCCGCTATCATACGCACAGTTAATCGCCGATCGTTCGTGATGAATGTCCCGACCTTCTCAATGTTTTCGTCATCGCTACGGGGGTTGTCAGAAACACTATCCCGGGCTCCTCGAAAACGGGCGAACCACTTGTACACACACTTCAAGAACAGTGCTTGATCTTCATGAACATCGCATGCGTTTCTTTCGGTGTCTTTCAAAGCTTCAAACAAAACTGTACATTGATCGTTGGGTCGTTCATGTTCCTGTTCTCAGTTCAGAACCAACGCACTAAACACGCACTGTGTCAAACAGGTTTCTTGGAAGATGTCACTACTGTAAATTTTGAAGTGTTCTGAACTATGTCTATTTCGATTTGTGTTTGCTATGTAGCAAGAAGTGTGGACATTCTCTTCTAGATGTCACTATTTAAAAACTATAACTGTGCACCCTGGTGCGAAGTGAACGAACTGTTTTTGAAGGAATTTTGTATCTATAAGTTTGTTCTTTGTTAAATTTCTTTCTTTCATTTTTTGGGTTGGCAATATTGATCTCTGTTTCCGCCAGTTTTAAATTCAGCCAATCCTAAATTTTCTAAATTAATTTTCCACCAATCCTAGATTTCTTCTTCAGTTTTGACTTGTAATCTTTAGTCGACCAATAAAAGTTTGTGGGAGGATTGTTATCATTCATGGAAGGTCTCGAATGTTCCACGAGGGTATATAAACTGCTGATTTTCTTGTCTGGGTGCCACTTCATCGACAACTTGCTTAGTGTGTGATTACGTAGCCGGGGGGGGGGGGAAGCGCCTCTTTCTTCGGGCAGCAGTTCATCAACAAGGTAATGGCCGTTTAAGAACCTTATTTCTTGCTAGCTCAGCAGTTTTAACTCTCGGGGAAGGTTCGAATCCTTTAATATGTAACCCATCATTTTAAAAATGTAATTTCCTTTTCAGTCTATGTAAAATCTTCTAATATCTTTTACTGTAAAGCGGGGATAGAGAGTGCTTCACCCTCTCGAACTCCCCTTCATTTTGAAAAAGGAGGTGACTACGTTTTCATAACCGTTCTTCTCTTCTTTAATGTAGTAAGTTTTCTCATACGTGTCACCTCCCTAGATTGGGATTAGCCCCTCTATTATCGGCCTAGCGCCACATAGGTTTTTTGACACAAACGTTATGTTGGAGTGCAAGTTATCGCCTCCATTCTATTTTGCACTATGGGCCAGTAACTTGATGTTTGTTTTCCTCATGTAAAGGGCCTGTAGGTTGGGTATCTAATACCCCTGTTTCTTGGTGTCCCTTGAGGGCAGTCTGAAGTGAAGGTTTGTTGTAGCCTTCGATAGGCTTGTAAAATTGAGAGCGGGTTTGCTCTTTTTCTTAACATTGTAATTAGGAGCAAGTGCTCCTCGTACTTAGGGGTTTTCTGCCCTTTAGCAATTGTGGTGGTGAGCTGAGAGCTCAAAACAGTAATCTTGGGGCTCGAAGCCCAAATCTTGTAACAATTGTAATTTCTTAACTTGTTTTCCTGCTACTTGGTACCTGTTACTAAGTTGTTATCTGTTGATTTTGAAAAGAAAATGTAACCTTTGTTAAAGATTTTAAATTAACTTTAATTTTGTAGTTTAGACCTATTCCAGCCCGCACCTTCTTTCACCTCTGCTATTCTACAGATACCTCGGAACAATTATTATTATTATTATTATTATTATTATTATTATTGTCCGCCTCCGTAGCGTAACGGTTAGTGTTATTAGCTGCCGTCCTCGGGGGCCCAGGTTCGATTCCCGGTACTGCCAGAAATTTAAGAATGGCAGGAGGGCTGGAATGTGGTTGAAATGGTACATGCAGCTCACCTCCAATGGGGGCGTGCCTGAAAAGAGCTGCACCACCTCGGGATGAGGACACGAGTTTACTTTTTATTATTATTATTATTATTATTATTATTATTATTATTATTATTATTATTTGTGAGGTGCGGCTATGAAGTTGTTTACGTCTATTATTTTTACGTAGTGTACGGACTTTATTTGGTACTAGCGAATGTACCCGTGCTTCGCTACGGTATTCTACATTGTATTCGAATATCGAAGTAAATAGTGTGCATGCAGTAAATAAGTGTTTTAAAATTGCATGTCTCTTAGCGTTATCCGAGAAAGAGCATGGGGAGGTCCCCGTACGTTGTTTCCAATGTAAAGTGTTTGTTATGGATTTGTGATATAACGGCAGGCTCACTTGCCTACTGACATTCACAATCGAGTTGGGAAGTTTACATTATAATTGCAGGCCCCATTGCCTACTATGCGGACAGAATCGATTTGGGGAGTTTTCGTTAAAATGGCAGCCCCCCTTTCCTACTTCCAGACAGATTACAGTTTTTATTATAATGGCAGGCAATTACCCTACTATCACTCGAAATTGAGTTGTGCAGTTATCATTATAATGCCAGGCCCATTTTCCTACTTCCAGCCAGCTTACTGCCAGTCACACCAAGTTGGTGAGTTTCCATCAAAATAGCAGGACACTATGCCTAATGCCAGTCACATTTTAGATGAGGACATTTCTTTATAATGGCGGGCACCCTTGCCTACTGCCAAACACAATCGGGTAGGGGAGTTTTAAACAAAACTGCATGCTCACTTGCCTTCTGCAAGTCAAATCGAGAAGTGAACTATTCATTACAATTGTAGACCTTCCTTACTAATGGCAGTTACACAGGAGTTGGAGAAGGAACCCTTTCATACTGCCAGTCAAAGTCGGTGTGGGGAGTACTGATTACAATAGCAGACCCACCCTTTCTCGATCGCTACAAATCGACATCAGTGAATATATATAGATCGACATACGAAAGTATATGCGTGTTTACAATATTGAAGACCTTCATTTACAGATTAACTGCTACTAAACGTACGTCATATCGACAAAGGATTATACCATAAGACACGCCGGATTTAGTGGCCTAAATGGCTGGTCCTATGATATGTCATCTATTCTTGGGTCAGATTGAGTTAGAAACGTGGAACAGGGTAACGTTCTTGTAAGATTATCTCACATTACATTACTTTTCGGATAATTATGTGACAGCTACATACATAGCATTTGGTTTATATATGGCTACTGGGTGGGCCAATTTTCGTGAAGAGTTTGATGATTCTGTATTTCATATAAGTAATCGAAGGTATGAATTATGCATGTGAAAATTCAAAATTGACTTAACATCCATTAATAGAGAAAAATCAGACGTAAAAGGGATACAGATACGGCAAAAAGTCACAAGACCAAGGTTGTAGATCATTCCAAATTGAACGGAGATTGTGCAATCTGTTATGTGATAGGAATTTCCGAAGGTCTGCACCATCATTAAAATTGCCTGCATATTTCGATATTCTTCGGGGATAAAAAGTGAAAAATTTAAAGATCTTGGATGTTTTCCGTTCGTTACAGGCTAAAACGTATAATTTTGTCAAATTTCAATTATCTTTTTCTTCTGGCAGATTATGCCGCAATCTGGATTTCGGGCGAGGCGGGTAAAAATTAGGACTTTCAGGAAACTAAACCAAAAATTATGCAGATGGTCATTATTACCCCTTAAACGCAAAGCTGTACGAAAATTTCGCCAAAATAGTCAGTGTAGAGGCACACAGTCGTTACGATTTGATTTATATAGATAAGGAATCTGCTCCATGTAAAACACCTTTTTGGCTATGTCCGCTGGACTTAACCTGCAAAACTGACCATTCATGATATCTCCCTTATTAATCCTCCTGACGAAAAAATGCACATGAAAAAAAAGGTTTAGAGGTGGAATTCCATCACGTTTGGTCGATTTCCAGCCAGGTTGGTCTTGTTCTGTATATATTGTGGAAGAATAAAATCACCATTTCGGTTCCCTATAAACCGCCAGTCCATTCCGGAACATGAAATGTTATTTACGTTTAAAACCTACCTTTGGACAGGTGGATGCTAAATATGAATTTTGGTTCGAATGTCTTCAGTAGTTTTCAAGTTGTAAGGAATACGCTTTACACGCACCCGCTCGTGAGTTAAGTCCGATGGGACTTGTACAAAAAAACGGTCCGTTAATGATATCTCCCTTATTAATCCTCGTATCGAAATGATGCACATGAGAAAAAAGGTTTAGAAATTAATTTCTACCAAGGCAGGTAGATTTAAATTAACGTTGGTTGTGTATATTTTGTGGAAGTGCAAAATCACTGTTTCGGTTTCGTATAAACCCCCAGTCAGTTCAGGGATTTAGAAACAATATTTGCCCTAAAACCTATCAAGGACAGGTGTATTCTAAATATGAGTATTGGTGGAAATACATCCAGTAGTTTGTAGCACTCGCGTACATACGGCGTAATTAAGGAAGAAAATAATACAGTTAAGAAAGTTAAAAGTAATAGAAAATGGATTATAACTGAGGACAGCCGGATAACGACAAATATGTAAATGCCAAGTAAAATGTATTGGAAAATCAAATGCCCCTCAATAAATTATGCTAGTGTGAGTTATGGATATAATAAAGCGGTAACAGAGGAGAAATTTAGGTCCATTGATTCCTAGGTAAACAAATAATAAGAAGATGACTAATGGTGTTATTACTTAATCTATTCGAAGGCGGTTATAACATCCAACGATATTCCGCCAATATCCCGCAGATAGGCCCATTGACGCCTCTCTTGCCTTCTACCCAAGGAACAACCACGAATTTAAAAGCATGATGAGGAAAATGGCAATACGTTACTTCCCTGCTAGCATGCAGTCAGAGACGTTGCCATGGTAACCTGTAGGTTCGTTGTCGGTCTGTCGGTCACTCAATGCAGAGCAGAAAATTGTAAATTTCTCCGTCATGTAAAGAGTAAGGTAAATTATGAACATAACGAAAGTTGTTTATAATGAAGAGACGTTTCACGTACGGTAAACGAAGTTTACAGAAAATCAATAGTATAAGAGAAAACCCCCCGTCTATTCAAAGATTTTAAAATGATATGCATATCGAAACCTTCCCCGGGATGAGTATACTCTAAATATGAAGTTTGGTTGAGATCTATCCAGCCGTTTCGACGTGATGGTGGAAAAACCATTCTGGTTTTCCTATAAACCCCCCGTGTATTCAAAGATTTTAAAATGATATGCATATCGAAACCTTCCCCGGGAGGAGTATACTCTAAATATGAAGTTTGGTTGAGATCTATCCAGCCGTTTCGACGTGATGGTGGAAAAAACATTCTGGTTATCCTATAAACCCCCCCGTGTATTCAAAGATTTTAAAATGATATGCATATCGAAACCTTCCCCGGGATGAGTATACTCTAAATATGAAGTTTGGTTGAGAT
The DNA here is from genome assembly GCF_040414725.1 of Anabrus simplex. NCBI lineage: Eukaryota > Metazoa > Arthropoda > Insecta > Orthoptera > Tettigoniidae > Anabrus > Anabrus simplex. The sequence continues at coordinate 67,095,440 of NC_090278.1, read as the reverse complement.
CTATCCAGCCGTTTCGACGTGATGGTGGAACAAACAGACAGACAAACAGACACGAACAATTTTATTTATATAGATAAATCGTGGTCTATCATTTATTATTTGTGTGTTGTATGATCTGTCTTGTGTAACAAAACATGTGAGGTTATGTCATGATACGTCTGCTGTTTGTATATTAATACGACTTTATTTAACGTAAGAAAATATATATAATTTATTCACACCTGTAAATACATACATACAGAATCATTATAGACCGTTATGCCTTTCAGCACTCAGTCTGCAAGCCTCTGCGAATTTACTAAACGTCGAGACGATCCTCTATTTGCAAATAGTGTTGTGGCCTCATTTAGTTCTATACCTCTTATCTTTAAATCGTTAGAAACTGAGTCTAACCAACGTCGTGTTTTGTTTTCCTATACTTCTCTTACCCTCCATAGCAGAGTCCATTATTCTCCTACGTAACGTATCCTCCTCCATTCGCATAACATGACCCCACCGGCGAAGCCGGTTTATGCGTACAGCTTCATCCATCGAGTTTATTCCTATATTAGCCTTTATTTCCTCATTCCGAGTACCCTCCTGCCATTGTTCCCACCTGTTTGTACCATCAATAATTCTCGCTACTTTCATGTCCGTTACTGTGATGTATAAATTCAGTGTAATGTTGTGCAACACAGGGTAATAGTCCAGAACGACGCACCTTTGTCACTAGAATCTTCTTCTTCTTGCGTTACGGCCTCTGTAGGACCACGGACAGCTCCTTCATGGATTGCATTTTCTTCTTCTCCTCCTCCCAGAACCTCTTCATCCTTTCTCTTCTTCTCTCCCGCTCTTCTTCCGAGATATTCAGTATCCTCTTCCACTAGAGTCTTATAGAACATTATATCCATTTGTATAATACTTTATTTGAAACTCGAGAAGACACGAGAAAAGCATGTTGTGTCATACTTTTCTAGAAGCCTGCCCAGCCAAGGTATAAAAAGAGACAGTCTTGGGTAGTAGAGCTGACTTTTTAGTAAAAGTCGAATTCAGTGTGTGAACTCCTCTTATGATTTTGTTGTGTTGGTAGTTGGTTGACATGCTAATGTAGCAGTCAAGTAATAGCAAATTTCAAAAAGGGAGCCGAATTATTTACACCAGGCAAACGCCGAAGAATAAGGTAACAGTAATGCGTATATCAAAATAAAGGCAGAAGTATATAGTATTAAATTGAGCGGGGGTGAGACTGTTTATGCCCTTAACTGCTCACTGAGCTTGAAAACAGACTTCACTACGAATATCTTTACTGATCATTTATTTGGGTAAGGAAACCTCCATTATTGGTTATATCTCATGATTTTAAATTGTAACTAGTTAAGTTGGCATTTTAAAAAAAGAGAATAGGTTGCTAGGGTTACACCCCCTCCTCCCCCGCCCGAAAGAACAGCCGTAAGACGTATTTTGTCAAAATGCTACGAGAGGAATACAGTTATGTTTATGTTTCGTAGTTCTGGAGAACGCACATGACGGAGTACCAGGGAAAAACTTATTAATTGTACTAAGTGACTGTGAGATCACGGACAGATTACTATAGACAAATTCATTTATGATGAAAATCAGAGATGTTTGATGGTAGAAGTTCTTAACACAAAGTACAGTAGTTACTGATGTTATACAAGGCTGTAAGGAAACGGCAGTTGGATGGAGACGTAGGAAGTAGTTTGGCGAATGCTGAAGACTTCGCCCTAATTGCAGACTAATTAAAACCTGCAAGAAGTACATCTAGCGAGTCTGGTATGAAAATTACCATTACAAGACTATGCGAAGAACACAGAAGGATCAGTTTTGATGAGCCATATCCTAAAGATATTCCTTATTATTTTGTCCTTCTGTTTGGGCCTATGTAGGACCTCGGAGTTCGTTTCGACTCTTCACATGAGTCTTCGGTTTCTTATTGACCCAGAAAGGTGTCATTTTCTGGCTATGCGTCAGCTTCCTCCCCTCCGTCCTTTTGGTCTTGTGGTCCTTGTCTTAGTGCTGGTGAGGGACACGGGGAAGACATATTGCATTCTAATTCGTCGGAACTGGGGTAGGTCCTGTATAGTATTTAGTGGAAATCCTAATTGCTGAAGGTCCAATTTCACTGCGGTAAACCATTTGTTCTTGGAGGCTTCCCCTCTAGCTGCTGTGCTGAAGAACTCGTTGGTGAGCCTGCAGACGTCCATGTGAGTCAAGTGACCGTAGATCACTAGTCGCCTTTTCCTCATGGATGCGATTATGTCTTCCTGATGATTGATGCAAGTGTAATGGACTAGCACAACTTGGAAACAATTCTCTAACCCATGGGTAATTAATGAAAATATCGACCTCTATTATTATTATTATTATTATTATTATTATTATTATTATTATTATTATTTCTCTCTCAAGTCAGGGAACAGGATTGTAATTATGGCAGATTCTGTTTAAGGACGAGACGCAAACGAATGTAAGCAAGGGTAACCTTAATCTTGTCTGGTAGGAGATGAGCTGAACATAAGACATTAGACCCCGAGGCACTTTCATCAACTTCATTAACAGTGCCTTGAGATTAATCTTCTTTCTGGAAATACAGAGTCAGCAAACCGTGGTGGGCGCGTTTCATTAGACCGTCAACTGCTTTGTGTGCAGAGCCGTTCAGAATGTATTATGAGAGGAAAGAGTTTTCGTCTAACAAATAAAGGCAGGCACAGGCTTTGTCTGGAAAATAAAAGTTAGCGAGAGAGTGCAATGTAAAGCTGTGTAACAGATCCATGGTGTAAAGGCAGTGCATCTGTCTCTTACACACGAGTTCGATCCCAAGACTGGAAACCCTGGACTGCCAGGTAAAACAGATGTAACAGTCACCTTCCTAATTCAGTTTAACTTTCCATATCGGTAGATGTATAAGAAAATAAAGGAGGACAAAGGAAAATTTCCCTGCTACATGGAAAAGCGTAGAATCACGAATATTTTGGGGTTTGGAGGATGAGAGAGCGAGTACACATTATGTGCCCCCCCCCCTTCAGTAGCTTCTTACGAGATGCAGGGGCTACAGATAATGAATCCTTTCACTCCACCCACAAGGGAGTAGTTAGAGCTTCTTCACATGACTATCATTTTACATTACTTGAATCAGCTCATCTGGATAGCCGAATCTCTGGCAGAGGGTTCCAGGCGTGTCCCTAACGTACAGGATGAACAGCACTGGAGCTAATACGGATCCCTGGGGCAGTCGCTTCATTATGATATACGATGAAGATTTATTATTATAATCAGCAGATATCTTTTCATCAATTGTTTATGATTAGTCATTCCACGTATGCGGCATTCCTTCTATTTACTTACGTCAGACTCTTCAAACTCTCCCAATCTAATCTCTGTTGATAGACACCTCTACCTCGTTAGTATTAGGTTAGCTAAACCGATATAGCTGGAGATGGAATAAAATACTCGCTAAATTGAAGAGGAGAAACATGAAGGAAATATTGAATTTAGCGTGCCAACAATGATTACTGGGTAAAGAAAGTGAGTTATAGTCGTAATACTGAAAGATGCGTTCTGACAGTTCTTAGGAGGAGGTCCGCTTACTGCCTGCCTGGGTGGGTGGGGAGAAGGGGTATGGTTTCCATAGAAACAAGGGAGGTCCCACTGCGGTTGCCATGGATATAAGTGCGCTGGCTGGCTCGTGTTGCTTGGAGTTATCAAACCTTTCACTTCTGATTCACGTACAACAGAAAACAGCGGCCTGAACGAACGTACAATGCTCCTCCCTCCAGCCGTATCTGTCAAAACGCTTCTTTCAATATTACGGGTATAGACAGAATTAGGATCTAAGACTGCCGTTAAGAGATTCAGAATGAAAAATCAATCAGTCAATCTAGACTAAATTCAGGGTTGTTCAAGTTTCCAACTTTATCTTCCTTTTTATGATTTTTCCAAATTTTAAAAGTTCCACTCAAGTTACTAGTATGCTACTGTCATTCCAAGCCATCTCTCCACTGACAGCTTGAAGAAACGTTCTGCTAAGTCGAGTACCTCGTCTCCTTACTCCAAAGTCTTTCCAGCCCAAAGTTTGAAACATTTTTGTAACGCTACTCTTGTCGGAAATCACCCGGAACAAATCGAGCTTCTTTTCTTTGGGTTTTTTTTTTTTTTCAGTTCTTGAATCAAGTAATCCTGGTGAGGGTTTCATACGCTGGGACCATACTCCAGTTGTGGTCTTACCAGAGACTTATACGCCCTCTCCTTTACATCCTTACTGTAACCCCTAAAATACCCTCATAAATATATGAAGAGGCCTGTAACCTTTATTAATAATCCCGTTAATGTGATTAGCCCATTGAAGATCTTCCCAAGGTACTTACAGTGATTCCCGTAAGTTACCGTCATCCCATCAACACAGTAATTAAAACTGAGAGAACTTCACTTTGTGAAATGTACAACCTCACCATGTTGAATAAGAATTTCAATTGAATAATAAGGGATATTGGCAGATGTTAGAATGTAAGAAGAAAAGAACATTACTAAAATTTTGCGAAATTAGCAAAAGGATTACAAAAAAGGAAAAAAGAAAGAAAGAAAGAAAAAGAAAAACTTAAAGGACTACGAGGTATAGCGTGGTGATTAACGGACATGTATAAAAATGAAGGTAAAAGGGAGACAGATAATAATAAAAACAATATTAATAATAATAATTGCTGATGACATTGCTATCCTATCTAACAACAGCAATCTGTAGAACAACTATGAAATAGCAGCTAAATCAGGACTCCTAATTTCTTATGAAAAGCCAAATTACTGTATGTCGACTAGATCAGGTTTCAATAATCAATCACTAAATATTGAAATACCGCTGAAGTAGACCAATTTATGTGAAAATGAAAACCTACAACCTGAATTCCAGTCAGTGACCGGGTCAAGAATGGAATGAATGAATCTTGCGGCGAGGATAGGAATTGTGCCGTCTGCCGAAGCGTGTCGCACTCCTCTGTGGCAATGATTAATGACTGACAGATGGCGAATGTTGGTGGAATGAAAGATGACAGAAAAAACCGGAGTACCCGGAGAAAAACCTGTCCCGCCTCCGCTTTGTCCAGCACAAATCTCACATGGAGTGACCGGGATTTGAACCACGGAACCCAGCGGTGAGAGGCCGGCGCGTTGCCGCCTGAGCCACTGAGGCTAAGACCTATGTGAAATTATTGAACCAACAGGATTAAATAAGCAACAGAACGAAGGAGTTGATAAACTTCACAAAGAGCATACAAAATTGCCTGGAAAAGGTACAATAAAAGGACTATATCAAAATAGGCAAAATTATGACTCTTTTTAACACAGTAGTTAAAACAGAAGCACTTTATGGATCTGAAACTATTATAATTGGTGGCAGATTTCGAATAAAGGTGATTGGAAAACAAGAAATTAAGGTGCTGAGAAAAACCTTAGGGCCAAAGCGCGAAAATGGAATTTGGATGAAAAAGAAATCACATGAAATCTATCAAGTTACAGGAAAAAAATCACAGACAATCAGAAAAAGAAGTTTACAATTTTATGGTCACTTAAATAGAATGAATAATAAGAAGCTCACAAGGAAAATGTTATACTTAGCCTTATCAATGAAAAATCACAATGATTAGCTGAAAGAAATCGGTGAAGACAGAAATGAAATTGGCATTCATGAAGAAACCATTTAAAATGGAATAAAATTCAGAATTTTAACACAAATTTTTTTGTCAAGCCCACCCGACTAAATACAGGATGAACTGAAGAACGTAAAAAGGAACACAATGAAAGGATGAAGAAGAAATACGGGGAAGAGAAGAAGAAAAGCACAACGAATTTAAATAATAATAATAATTATAATTATAATAGAAATAGCCAACAAGACAGGTTGGAGAATCTCCGTAGAAAAAACAAAATTTATTACTAACATCAAGAATGCTCAAAAATTTTTGGCAACAGATATTGGTCCAGTAGAAAGAGTAACGAAATTCAAATATCTGGGAGAAATAGTTCAAGAAACTGATTTAGACAAATCTGCAGTAGAAGAAAGGGTACACAAGATCACAAAGAATTTTTATAACAAAAAGTGTCTATCTAAAAATCTTAAAATAAGGCACTACACTACAGTGGTGAAACCGGAATGCTTATAATCAAGTGAATGCCTGGTACTATAGATTAGATAAACTTGAGGTACTAGAAAGGAGAATCATGAGAATAATCTTAGGCCCTGTGAAAACAAAAGAAGAATGGAAATTAAGATCCAATGATGAAATATACAGAAACATAGAAAACATAACAGAAACTATAAGAAAAAGGAGATTGCAATTTTTCGGACATATTTACAGAATGGATGATACCAGATTAACAAAAAGGATTTTCAAGTACCTTTGGAACAAAAATGCAACAGCTAGCTGGATTCAAGAAGTAAGGAAAGATTTAGAAAGAAATGATATAAGAGAAGAAGAAACTATGGACAGAGAAAATTTTAGAAAGAGGGTAGTAAGTATGGAAGGATTCCAAGGAAGATTGAACAAGAAGCGTGGTGCGAAGTGGTCCGAGGACAGAAGGAAACAGCATAGTGAAAGGATGAAAGAATATTGGAAGGAGCGGAAGAGAAAACGCAGGCCTCATCGGAAATAATAATAATAATAATAATAATAATATATGGTATACGTCCCACTTACTACTAGTATGGTTTTCGGAGTCGCCGAGGTGCCGGAATTTAGTCCCGCAATCCTGATCTGCGAGTAAATATACCGATAGGAGGCTAATGTACACCACCAGAATGAGCCAGGATAGAACCTGCCAAGTTGGTGTCAGAAGGCCACGCCTCAACCGTCTGAGCCACTCAGACAGAACCGCATATATTGAACGTGAATGTATGGTTAGTATGGGCACAGCAGGAAATGGGTTCGTCCATAGATCATGTGTCATACGTAGCGCTGATTTCTTGTGGCGAACAGAAAACACTCGGTATCACCTGCCTGTTGTTAGAGGCAACTAAAAGGGGCCTCAGGGTCTCTTAACTTGGGAGCGTGGTTTGGCCCTTGCCTGAGTCCTGCACTGCTTCCACTTGTGCCAGCCTCGTCACTTTCATGTATTCTACTCGACCTCCCTTAGTCAACTCTTGTTCTTTTCCGACCCCGACTGTATTACGTATGCGAATCCTAGGGAGCCTTTCATTTTGACGCCCTTCCTGCCCTTGTCTTGATGAAGATGAAGAATGAATGGATGAATATGAATTTGAAACAATCAGTGCATCTGACCCGCAATGCACCCCTCCTTCTCAGAAACTATCATAAATCAACTGTATTACTAACCAAGGGACTGCTTCCAAAGCGCAATCCTGAATCGAAAATGCTTGCTGTCTAAAGTGGTCAAAAATCCAGATCCGCGGCCCCTCATAATGGTACTTATCGCTAGTAAAGTAGAACCATGGTATTTGTCATGTTGCGGTACTAATCACAAGTAACGTAGACACACGGTGTTCCACACAGTATGGTACTATTCACAAGTATTACTGTACGTCGCACAGGCAACGCAGACCTATGGTGTTTCTCACATGAAGGCGCCACTCATAGGCAACGCAAACCCATGGTGTTCCTCACCTAGGTGTACTAATCACGGGCGCTGGTATTCCGGTGATGTTCCTCACATAGCGAGTACTAATCACAGGCAACTCAGACCCACGGTGTCGCTCATATAGTGGTACAACTCACAGGCAATGAATTCTCATGGTGTTCCGCTTATAGTGATACTCATCACTCATCACAGAACCACACTCTGCTGCTACTAATCCCAAACCTATGGTGTACCTAACATAGTGGTACTACTCGAAATGAAATGTCGTATGGCTTTTAGTGCCGGGATATCCCAGGACGGATTCGGCTCGCCAGGTGCAGGTCTTTCTGACTCCCGTAGGCGACCTGCGCGTCGTGATGAGGATGAAATGATGATGAAGACAACACATACACCCAGCCCCCGTGCCATTGGAGTTAACCAATTAAGTTAAAATCCCCGACCCGGCCGGGAATCGAACCCGGGACCCTCTGAACCGAAGGCCAGTACGCTGACCGTTCAGCCAACGAGTCGGACACTACTCGAAAGTAAAAGCTACACATGGTATTCCCCATGTGATTGTACTTATCGCAAGTATTTTCATGGTTCTAATTAAATCATCCTTGGTCGCCCCTTTTAGTCACATCTTACGACAGGCAGCGGATACCGTGGGTGTGTTCGTCTGCGTCCCCCGCCCACAGGGTTTGCCCTCGTCTTTGTTTGGCCGATACCTTCAGTTTTCGAAGTGTCGGATCCCTTCGAATTTTTCTGATTAGTGTTGATGGTTGCCTAGTTGTACATCCTCTTAAAACAATGATCACCACATTCACCTCTCAGTAGGTGACCAGCATACAGCCGTTCCTTTGTTGTGGATGGAGCTAGAATATGAAACTCTCTCCCATAACATTAGGGCAATAGAAAGCTTAAATTCTTTCAAGTTCTTGCCGTGAGCATCTCCTCGATGTGTGTCGCCAGGTTGAATGAATCTTGTGGAGTGAATATGTGTGTGTGTGTGTGTGTGTGTGTGTGTGTGTGTGTGTGTGTGTGTGTGTGTGCGTGCGTGCGTGGACGTACGTTTACGCTGCTAATGTTACTTTGTGTCATGTTATTTTTAGTTTGTAAGATATTATAAATATTTTTTTCTCATATGAACACTGGTCCGGTTCCATGGCTAAATGGTTAGCGTGTTGGTCATTGGTCCAGCGGGTCCCGGGTTCGATTCCCGGCGGGGTCGGGGATTTCTCAACCTTCATTGGTTAATTCCGATGGCTCGGGGGCTGTGTGTGTGTGTGTGTGTGTGTGTGTGTGTGTGTGTCGTCTTCAGCATTAGAATTCATCATAGTTAGGGCCCCATCCTCATAGACGCGCTGGTCGCCTATTCGACTTCATCTCGAAAGACCTGCATCGCGCCTCTTACGAGGGCACACGCCATTATTATTATTATTATTATTATTATTATTATTATTATTATTATATGAACACTTTAAGTGTGATGCAGTGAAAGAGGACCATGAGTCGTAACTTCGCCACCACGAGTAAGGCAAATAAATAAATAAAAATAAATAAATAAATAAATAAATAAATAAATAAAAAATAAATAAAAAATAAATAAAAATAAAAATAAATAAATAAATAAATAAATAAAAAATAAATAAAAACTAAAAAATAAATAAATAAATAAATAAAAAACAAAAAATAAAAAATAAAAAATAAAAATAAAAAACAAAAATAAATAAATAAATAAAAAATAAAAATAAAAAATAAAAAATAAAAAACAAAAATAAATAACCATAAATAATAAATAAATAAATTAAATATCTTTAATAGTTCAAGAGTTATTTGAGGTGGGCATCTCGGCTGGATAAATCTGTATATGGCCATTAAAAACTGTGTTAATCTCTTCAGAAAAGCTAGAAATGTGTTTAACTTTACGTTTGTAAAAAGAGACCTAAATGAAATATGAGCCCTAGTAGTCACGTACAATGTGTTTTCCACGTACAACAAAGTGGTAAACCCAAGTTCCGAGTGAAATTAGCGTGCCGGGTTGCACGTAACAGGACAGTTAAATGATAACACGTGGTGGAAGCGCTGTAGCGTTGAGATCATCAAGATAAGGCGGGACGGTGCAAACAAGCTCTCAGAATTGTTGTGTACAACAAACTGTATGCTAAATGCTTCCTTATGTGGGTCACAGAAAATGATAACTTTTTTTCGTTTCGCTTTGAGGCAATGACCTCACAGTTTGCTATCATCGCAAGCAGCACATGAAATACTTACGAGGAGACCAACTTCACAATGTTCCCCCCGTTCACTTTAACGTATGCTACAGCTAGCGGTGCTCGCGGGCAATGCGCTACAACACAAAATATCAACTCTAGGTTTAGAATTTTTTTGTTAGCTTGTTATTCATTTATAGTGTTGAAAACATTAGCAAAGCTGAAGGGCTAAAGGGCTAAAGGGCCCGGAAATATTTCAGATTTTGAATCTTTGATAGTTCTATCAAAATGAAAAAAATCGAAAATCACTCCCTGCCTAAACGCAGTTCCCGAAAAACAGCCTGAAAGTGTTTGTTTCTTTACTAGTTTTCTTTTTAATTCAAATCCTTACCAAGTTAAATTATTTACACAATTATTTCTTCCTTAGTTACCCTCAGGCAATTTTTGATTTTTTGAAAAATGTCCCCACGACTTAAGAAAAACTGCATGAATAACATTAGCACTCTTAGTGGTGCTTAAGTGAAACAATGCATTGACTCCCAACAGCGCTCGTAGTGGTAGAACAAGGCAAACTCCTAATCTAATCGACCCAATATCGATGATTACGAAAAGGGTTGTAATTTTTAGGAATAAAGAATATATTCTCATAGTTTATTATATTTTATTTACCTAAAATTCGTAGGTCATATCCCTAGGATGTTTTCGACATTGAGTTGTTTGCTTGAAGGACTAGAACGGTGGATTTTTAATTCCTTTATCGTGGCTCTACACCTCTGCATTCGTGAGTGAGAAAAGGCTGGTCACCACCGTCCGCTGACCTGAGAATGGTTAGCCGTGGTTTTCTTGTACTAAGGCGAATGCCGAAACCAACAAGCTAGAATAACGGAGAGGCGGAAGCGCTGCCTGGCTGAAGCCAACTGAACGAACGACCGCCATGTTTTCAGTTGTCACATAAGCTAAGGATTGTGGCTCTCTAATGACAAAAAATGTCAAAAATATGCATTACAGAATCATTGGCGTAAAATTAAAGACAGTTAACCTAAAGCTTAGAGCATTAATAATCCGAGTGCGAATAGTGCCACTTCATCCATGTTGCGGCGCGAGGCCGAAATCATGATCAGCTGATTGTAGGGTAGTTCGAAAAGTATGTAAGGAGAAACTTCGTGCAGTGACACGAATAGGTCATGAAATCGGAACAAGAGCATTACCCTGCTTTGCTATGTGCTTAAGCGTAAATTACAATATAAACCGTGGACATAAATGAGTGATCATGACGGAAATCCTTAAGACGAAAGGGATTTACGATTGGTTACAACCTCATTCCGATCATAGTTTTGAACGTATTGCATTCCCACGAGTACCACTATAATTGTTTAATGTAATTATTTACTATATTATAGTATACCAGGCAAAGTATTCACTGGCATCTTGGAAGTGAGGGTGCGATCAGTCGTTGAGAGGAAGTTGGATGAAAACCAGTGTGGTTTCAGACCACAGAGAGACTGTCAGGATCAGATTTTCAGCATGCGCCAGGTATTTGAAAAATGCTACGAGAGGAATAGGCAGTTGTGTTTAGGTTTCGTCGATCTAGAGAAAGCATATAACATGGTACCGAGGGAAAAGATGTTCACTATACTGGGGGACTATGGAATTAAAGGTAGATTATTAAAATCAAAGGCATTCATGTTGACAATTGGGTTTCAGTGAGAATTGATGGTAGAATGAGTTCTTGGTTCAGGGTACTTACAGGGGTTAGACAAGGCTGTAATCTTTCACCTTTGCTGTTCGTAGTTTACATGGATCATCTGTTGAAAGGTATAAAATGGCAGGGAGGGATTCAGTTAGATGGAAATGTAGTAAGCAGTTTGGCCTATGCTGACGACTTGGTCTTAATGGTAGACTGTGCCGAAAGCCTGCAGTCTAATATCTTGGAACTTTAAAATAGATGCAATGAGTATGGTATGAAAATTAGCCTCTCGAAGACTAAATTGATGTCAGTAGGTAAGAAATTCAACAGAACTGAAGGTCAGATTGGTGATAGAAAGCTAATAAGGTCGATAATTTCAAGTATTTAGGTTGTGTGTTCTCCCAGGATGGTAATATGTTAAGTGAGATTGAATCAATGTGTCGTAAAGTTAATGCAGTGAGCTCGCAGTTGCGATCAGCAGTATTCTGTAAGAAGGAAGTCAGCTCCCGGACGAAAGTATCTTTACATCGGTCTGTTTTCAGACCAACTTTGCTTTACGGGAGCGAAAGTTAGGTGGACTCAGGATATCTTATTCATAAGTTAGAAGTAACAGACATGAAAGTAGCAAGAATGATTCTGGTACAAACAGGTGGGAACAATGGCAGGAGGGTACTCGGAATGAGATTAAGGCTAATTTAGGAATGAACTCGATGGATGAAGCTGTACGCATAAACCGGCTTCGGTGGTGGGGTCTTGTGAGGCGAATGGAGGAAGATAGATTACCTAGGAGAATAATGGATTCTGCTATGGGGGGTAAGAGAAGTAGAGGTAGACCAAGACGACGATGGTTAGACTCGGTGTTTAAAGATTTAAAGATAAGAGGTATAGAACTAAATGAGGCCACAACACTAGTTGCAAATCGAGGAATGTGGCGACGTTTAGTAAATTCTCAGAGGCTTGCAGACTGAACGCTGAAAGGCATAACAGTCTATAATGATAATGTATGTTATACTGGGATTACTAGCTGGACGTTAAACTTCATACATTTCACAAACAGAAGTAAAATATTGTGTACCGGTTGGTACACCTATACGCCGCACATTTGAATGTTCCGCCTTAAAGTACTCCTCTACTGGAGAAACTCTGAACTTTAAAAACCGAATCAACTCAACTGTTTCTCAGAAGATGTCACTGTGCGTATTTTGATTTGTTTTGTTTTTCATTGATCAAGAAGTCTGGACATTCTCTCACAGATGTCTCTACCACAAACTATGATCATGCACCCTGGTGCTAAGTGAAGGAACTTGTCTTGAAGATATTTTGTATTCATAAGTTTTGGTCTTTACTAAATTTTGTTCTTTCATCTATGGGTTGGCAATATTAATTTTTCTTTCCGCCAGTTTTGAACTTAGCCAATCCCGAATTTCTTTAATTTTGGACCAATAGTGTCCTTCTCCAATTTTAGTGTGTAAATTTTGGGCAACCAATAAACGCCTGTGGGTGTGTCTTACTTATTCATGCAAGGTCTCGAATCTTCCATGAGGGTTTAAAAAACTGCTGATTTTCATGGCTCGTGGCCACTTCACAACAACTACCTTAGTGTATGGAAGTATAGCCGGGGGGGCGGGTTGCGCCTCTTCCTTCAAACAGCAGCTCTTCAGCAAAGGTAATGGCCTTTTAACATCTTTATTTCTTTCTTGCTCAGCAGTTTAACCCCCGGGGAAGGTTCGAAACCTTTTCAAAGTATCCTACCTGTTTAAAAATGTAACTTAGTGCCGGCTTATGTAAACATTTTCTTATTACTTTAACTGCAAATCGCGGATAGAGAGTGCCTTACCCTCTCGAGCTCCCCTTCATTTTGACTTGAGGTGACTACGTTTTCATCACGTATGTTCTTCTCTTAATGTATTAAGATTTTTCTTATACGAGTCACCTCTATAGTATGGGAATAGCCCCTGTGTATCGGCTTAACACCACTTAGGTTTTAACAAGCTTTCATGTAGAAGTGCAAGTACTCGCCTCCATTCAATTTTGTATTTTGGGCCATTAACTTAACCCGTTTTTGTTTTCCTTCCTGCGAAGGCCCAGTAGATTGGGTACGAGGTACCCCTGTTCCATTATAAATTGTGCCTTGATGGCAGTTAAGTGTAATAATCTGTTATTGCCTTTAATGGGCTTGGACGATTGAGAGCGGGTCAGCTCTTTTTGGTATTTTGAAAGGTGCCTCTAGGAGGTTTGACATTACGAGGTGGGAGCAAGTGCTCCATGTAATTAGGGGTTTTCTGCTCTTTGGTAATTTGTGGTTGTGAGCTGAGAGCTCAGAAATTGTTAAACTTTGGGGCTCGTAGCCCAGAATTTGTAAAGACCCCTTAACTTGTGCTTTCGTTTCTGAAGTTGTATTGTACCTGATTTCTTTGTTATTTCACGTAGTGAAAATTGTTAAATCTTGTTGTCTATTGAAAATATAACCTTTATTTAAATTTTAAATTCATCTTTTGGACTTGTAGTTAGACCCATTCCATCCCGCACCTTCTTTCACCTCTGCTGATCCATCAAAACACGGTAACATATTGTATTTACTTTTCTCGATGTACGTTTGACTGAAATAGGCTTACAACAAACCAAGCAGAAGACACAGAGTGCCACATAGGACCATTATGAAGATATAATAAGAACGAACCTGAATATCAAACTTCATTGAATCACGCACCACAAACGGCAGGTGGAAACAAAAATGTACTATCAAGGGCAAAATATAAGTAGGCATTAGGTAGCCATCACTTATCACAAGTCGGAACAAGGGAACTTCATTAATCGTCATATATACGCAACCTATTCCTCTTTGTGCAGCCGCACGCTGAGCATACAGCTGGCATTCTTGAAGGCGAAAAAACTTGACTTTTTAAACCTACGATGTTCAATCGCCACGTACATGATTGATTGATTGATTTTTGTTGTTTAAAAGGGCATAACATCTAGGTCATCGGCCCCTAATAGTACGAAATGAGACGAAAAAATGACAACTTAAAATTAAAAAATTTCTCCACTGACCAGAATTCAAAGCGTAAGGACGAAGAATGAATGGATGGACGGATATGAATTTAAAACGATCAGTGGATCCGACTCACAGTGCCTCACATGCACAGAAGCTGGCACAAAACACTAGTATAACTGACCAAGGGACTGCTTCTATAGCACTATGCTGAATCGATTATGCGTGTAGTCGAAACGGGTCCAAAATCCAGGTCATCAGCCCTCATAATGGCATTCATCGCTAGGAAAGTAGAACCATGCTATGTGTAATGTTGCGGTACTAATCAAAAGTAGCGGAGACTCGCGGTATTCCACACATTATGGTACTATTCACAGGTAGTGTAATGCGCATATGTAACACAAAACTATGGTGTTTCGCACATTGCGGCGCTATTTGCAGGCAACGCAAACCTATGGTGTTCCTCACATAAGTGGACTAACCACAGGGACTCGTACTATCCCGTGGAATTCCTCACATAGTGGGAACTGAGCATAGGTAATGCAGAACTATGGTGTCGCTCATATAGCGGTACGAATCACAGGTACTGTAGAACCCACATCCTGATTCACACACTGTTGCTACTAATCACAAACCTATTGCTTACCTAACATAGTGGTACTACGCGCAAGTAAATGCAACCCATGGTGTTTCCTGCGTGATGGTACTAATTACAAGTAGTTTCGTGGTTCTAATAGGATCTTCCCTTGGTCGCCCTTTTTAGTCGCCTCTTACGACAGGCAGGGGATACCGTGAGTGAATTCTTCGTCTGCCTCCCCCACCCACAGGGGGTAATCGCCACGTACAATCTCCCTGTCACCCGATCATGTGTTCTCGCGCCAACTCACTGTGTTCTGACAACTCAAAACATGGCTGCCCTTTATGGACGTGGCTCCGCAAAGAGCGCTGATGTCAGGCATACAACCCCCTCTGTTGTTCTAGCTCGTTGGCCGGGACAGTTTCTAGTACAGACCACAGCCCCCAAACACTTCAACTTTTCCAGGCATCACTTTCACCGCTACAAATCTCCTGGCCTGAGGGACGGCAAAACCCTCTACGAGACCCGCCGTATCCTTCAGTGTATGGCATGAAAACTTCAGTAGTTAGTTAGAAGCGGTTCAAGACAGGTCAAAACAATTTGCGGCATTGAACTCCTCAAGTGAACTGATGTGTTGTACGCCTATGGAGACGTTTATAAAAAAAACTTCAGTACAAGATGGCAAATTCCACAATGGCGACCGGAATAGTCTGATGTGTTCTTGAGTTTCTTCACCCCTCGAACATCGTGTGGCCAATGTAGACTTCGAATACACCAGCCTTTCTTATGGCAATGCTGTCACCTGACACTCATTCCCCTGTGTATTTAAATCGGACCGGAATGAAAGCTGGGTGGACTCAACTATATCTTATTCATAAGTTAGAAGTTGCAGACTTTTAAATTGCGAAAATTATTGCGGTATAGGGATGTGATATGTTATGATTGCTCTGATTTAATTCACGGAGGCAGATATGTGTATGATTTTATTATTAGCCTAGTTCAAAGAAAGCAATGCTACGAACAAGAAACGCTGTATGAAACTAGAGTTTCTTAAAAACATTAAATCATAATTTAGAAAAAGCTGCTTCTCTCAGGCATCGCGGAACAAGATTACAAGCAAATATAAAATTAAAGTGTCTTCAAAGAGGCAGAAGTTCTCTGAAGGAAGAAAGTCTTGCTTTAGAGAGAAGAAGATAACAATTAAATTAGTCATGGCAATAGAGTATCTTCCTTTGATACAGAAGAAAAATTAGTAAGTAATTAGATTCTCCTCGAGTATATAGACTTTTTAAAAAAAGAATATTTAAACACAATTTTTTGTTATACTCTGGTAAACATCTGATTTAAAATTACAGAACACTTCCCATCAATATTTGACGCTTTGATCGTGATCGTAACAAATGCCAACTTAAGGCCATTCCCGCTTTCTTGTCTATCTCGTCCAACCTTTCCCATCCCCTCACAAGGCCTGTCTTCAGCATAGCAGGTGAGGCAGCCTGGGCGAGGTATTGGTCCTCTTCCCAGTTGTATCCCCGACAGAAAGTCTCACGCTCCAGGACACTTCCCTTGAGGCGGTAGAGGCGGGATCCCTCGCTGAGTCCGAGGGGAAAACCAACCCAGGAGCACTGTTGCCAACTTATATTTTCAAGATCCGCTAAATACTACTAAAAATCCGCTAAAATTCCGCCAAGAAATCCGATCTTAAATAATGGGCAGCAATAATAATAATAATAATAATAATAATAATAATAATAATAATAATAATAATAATAATAATAATAATGTGAGGAAAATTATCGGCCCCCGAAAAACAGAAGATGGATATAGACTGAGGTCACGCAAAGTGACCGAAGAGCTTTCCAACATTGCAGCAGACATCCGCAAAAGACGTCTGAAATGGGCGCGTCCGCAGACTGCCGGCAAGTAGACTGACACACACGATTCTCACCTACATAGAACATCTAAAAAAATATTCCATGGGTACTGGAAGTGAAGAAGGACCTGGAAAAAGCACAGATGAACTCAAATGATACCGCGGAGAGAAACCTCCATAGGAAAAAATTAATGGATGGAAAGTGCAACCAGAGACGAAGTGAAAAAGAAGACTGGAGCAAAGTGGACAGAAGAACGAAAAAGGATCCACGGAGAAAGGATGAGAGCTGTTAACTCAGAAAACAGAATCGTTAAAGCTTTGCGTGATCCATTGGATCCATGCGAACATAATAATAATAATAATAATAATAATAATAATAATAATAATAATAATAATAATTGTAGTAGTAGTAAATGTCTGTACTCACCTGATATGTGAGTTCCACTGGGATTAATCCCCTGCCTGCGAGCCGGCGAGCTAAAACTTGTAGGCGTTTTACTACCGGGTGCAAACTAGGTGAATCCCCTACCTCAAGGGCCACACACAGAACAGGCCAGTTCATTAAACGGCCTTCCTTTATAGCATAAATATAAATGCTACTCTATCACAGTCTCATTATCTGTCGTCATTCGTCAACTAAGAGATAAGTAACCTTTCCCCACGCATCACAAATTTATGATACCACGATCACATAACATCAAATCCAAATAACATGTTTTACTCATGTGACTGCTAGCTCCTGACAAGAAATACGGAATAGCTCTGAGACAGACTGGAGTATATTTTTTTTTAAAAAGTAAAATGGATAAAACGCTAAATTCCGCTATAATTAATCTAGAATTCCGCCAAAAAAAATCCGCTGTCCGCTAAATGGTATATTTCTCCGCCGACAGTCTTCTAATTCCGCCAAATTTAGCGGAAAACCCGCTGAGTTGGCAACACTGCCCAGGAGGATAAACGGATTAAAGAAAGAAAGATCATGATTGTTACGATAAGTTAATAATAATAATAATAATAATAATAATAATAATAATAATAATAATACACGTAAAACAAAAAGTCTATCTCAGAACGCTAAATTAAAATACTAACACGTATTTAAGTCTAAAACCCTGATCATTGGAGGCAGATCCAGAACTAAAAATTTATTAGAACAGGAAACTAAAATCCTCACGAAAATATCTGGCCCAGTTTGCACAGGAGTATGAAAATGAGTTCTCCTGAATTATACCATATTTCTGAAAAATATCAGACACTGTTAGGAAAAGACATCTGAAATTTTATGGCCATAGTCAAAGAATAGACAATGATAGACTTAAAAAGATGTTTAATTATTCCTCCTTACTAAAAGTCAAGAATAATTTATTAAATGAAATAGGAAAAGACCTTCAAGCAATCAACATGACAGGTGAAACTGTGTGTGACAGGCCTAGCTTTAGAACATCTGAACAAACATTGAAAAACCCGATATGAGAACCACCATTTCATGGACGGAAGAACGGAAGAGAAAAATATACAGCGAGAGGATGAACAGATTCTGAGAAGAGAAGAAAGCAAATTCACCTGCTAAATAAGTTCCTTTTTTTTCCCCACCCCTTTTCACCCCCATGCCGACTGGGTCTGAACTTTGACTTAACGACATCTACAGTGTAACTATTCATCTCGGCGACAGCGAAAACTATGGATTCGACAAAATTTTCTATTATTTTTATGGCTGAAGAGAATTTGAGAAAATCGGTACGTGAAGTTGGATAATAAGGCTATACAATCTAGCTATGAAAATTGTATTCACGCTGACTGAAATATCAGTTTAGGAGAACGCCTATAATTCAATTCTCAAAACTATGTTATTAGCGGTCCTAAACTTGCTAAGTTCATATCAATGCCGAGTAACAAAAATCGAAATTCATGAATATCTCTGCTACCATAGCCAGTACGGTAAAAATGTATAAAACATAAATGATCAGAAATTCTAGGGCCCTTTAAACAACAAACATCAATTTATTTCTATACAAAACCTATAGATTTTCGTGATATAATATATATGACGGAAAAGTTACTGTGAACTGTGAACACGGCCGATACAGAAATGTACAGATAAAACTTTCACTGCTGGGTTCCGTGGTTCAAATCCCGGTCTCTGCATGTGAGATTTGTGCTGGACAAAGCGGAGGCAGGACAGATTTTTTCCGGGTACTCCAGTTTTCCCTGTCAGGCTTCGGCAGCCGCCACAAATCCTATCCTCGCCGCTAGATGGGGGGGCATCATTCATTCAATTCCTGACCTAGTCGAATGACTGGAAACAGGCTGTGGATTTTCATTTTTCATTTTCTGTGGTTATTATTATTATTATTATTATTATTATTATGAGGGCGTTTTATTCCGACAGTTTGTGATTAATTACTAAATTATAACATTATCCCGTGTGAAGAACAGGCATTCAACTAGTCAGCAATAATAAAATCAATCTCTCTCTCTCTCTCTCTCTCTCTCTCTCTCTGATAAATTCTACCCTGCGCAACATCTTAAAACACAGGTTTCTTTTATCTTCCTTCTTTTGCCTCATTGACGCGTTTCGAGCAAAGAACGCTGGCTTGCTTGCTTGCTCGCTTGCTTGCTTGGTCTGTGGTGGTAAGAATAATTAAAACCGCCCATTGTACAAACAAGAGCGCTGTGGGTACTGCCGCAGTTAGCGATCAGTGAGCGTGGATAATCCGAATTAGAGCATCCACCGGATATAGCCACGGCCTTATGGCCTAAATAACACTCCGCATATGGACTGTGATTAAACACAACTCTCGCAATGAGGCTACAAACAAACACAGCCATCGCTAACCCATTACCATGTACACAGCCTTTCATCTTGTTGAGTTGATACCGAGGCAGCAGTGTTGCCAACTAACAGGTTAAATCTAGTCTCCGTGGATCACTTGTACAGGCTTCGACTCTTTAATTCTAAATTCCCGGATTCAACCCCGGCTGAAGCAGTCTATTTTTTAGGGAAACTGAAATATTTATTTATTTATTCATTCATCACTTATCCTTGCATCACTTATCTATGCATTCATTCATTCATCGTGTGGCTTTTAGTGCCAGGAGTGTCCAAGGACATGTTCGGCTCGCCTGGTACAAGTCTTTCTATTTGACATCTATAGGAGACCTGCACGTCTGGATGTGGGATGATGATGATGAAGTAGGGAGGGTGTGAAACTCTGTGTCGGCAACCAGCCTACTCCTGTCAAACAGCACCAAGTGGTCTGCTCAAAACTTTACGTCCCCATCCGATGGACGAATCACCATCAACAGAGTCATATGAGCACTGCGGAGATGTTTGGAATTTAATCCAGGCTTTTGGCGCACACTCTAGTGATCAGAAATTGTATATTACCGTCTTCTCTACCTTGCCGGCCAACATTCTGATGGTGAAAACCTTTTCGACCAACGGAACTCGAACCGGCTAACTTCGGTGTCAGATCGTTTAGACTTCAACGCCTTATGGCCACCAGGCGGGCCTCAACTATGAAGATTTGATCGAAGAGTTCACTACCGTCAAAGTGGGGGATGGCACAGGAGGAGGGATCAACTGGGGGTAGACCCGAGAGATCAATCCAGATGAGCCTGGGCAGAGACACTACAGTCTTTCAAGCTGTCTTGAAGAAACATCTGAAAATGAACTATAGGAATAAGAACATTACATTTTTACGGACAGCCAAGCGGCCATGAAGGCAATAGAAGCAGTCCGGATAATATCCAGAATTGTTTGGTAATGCCATTCACTTCTCCTGAAGCTCTCAAAGTACAACATCGTCAAAATAATATGGGTACCAGGGCATGCAGGTATAGAAGGAAATGAAAAGGCAGATAAACTTGCCAGGAAAGGGGCAGAAACATACTTTGTAGGCCCAGAACCTGTGTGCGGGTTTTCCTATGGACAAGCCCGACACTATATAGGAAAATGGGTACAAAAGAAACAAAGAAGCGTACTAAAGAACTGTTGAAATTCAGCAGAGAAAATATAAGATGGGTAGTAGGACTGTTGACAGGACACTGCCATCTGAAAAAAAAAACACCTACACAGAATTGGAGCAGTAAGAGACAACTATGTAGGAAATGCAATGAAGCAGAGGAATCAGCTGAACACACACTTTTCGAATTGAGGCGCTGGGTAGAATCAGACTCTCCACTCTAGGACTACCAGGTGAGGAGAGAGAGAAAAAAATCCAAGACGACCCAATAAGAACAATCTAGAGCTTTGTGAAGGGAACAGGTATATCTAGATGGGAATGAAGGAAAAACATGGTGGCAAAAGATCTTTACCGAGCTCGATAGCTGCAGTCGCTTAAGTGCGGCCAGTATCCAGTAATCGGGAGATAGTGGGTTCGAGCCCCACTGTCGGCAGCCCTGAAGAAGGTTTGCCGTGGTTTCCCCATTTTCACACCAGGCAAATGCCGGGGCTGTACCTTAATTAAGGCCACGGCCGCTTCCTTCCAATTCCTAGGCCTTTCCTATCCCATCGTCGCCATAAGACATATCTGTGTCGGTGCGACGTAAAGAAAATAGAAAAAAATAGAAAAAAGATCTTAAAGGTCGACGCTAATTAAGAACTAATATTTAGAGGCCCCATGAAGAAAAAAAAAAGAAGAAGAGATCGTCAAAGTGAGAGAAAACATTCCAGCTGCTTCGGTGAATGGTCAGCGGTACTGACCTTCGATTGGGAGGGTTCGATTACCGGCTGAGTCGGAAGTTTCAACTGCGTTGTTTTTCTCACCTAGCTCGGGGACTGAGTAATTGTGTTAGTCTTAATACACACTTGCATACAGCACATCACCAACCACCACAGAACAACACGATAGTGATCTATCCCTCCTCATCCGGCCGAAAAACTGGGCTAAATCAATACAAAGACCATTAAGAAAAAGAAAAAGAGAGACCATTAACTACTATGCTTAAATGAGTTTATTTTGATCTGTAAATTACCATACAGTAGAAGTCCGATAGTCCGGCACATCCGGGACCGGCCCGGTGCCGGATTACCGAAAATGCCGGACTATCGGGCGGTACCTCCTACTACGATATAGGTTAAGGCGCACAGCGAAAACAGCTGTAACACGGCGTTTTGCAGTAAAATGTTGATCAGCAGAACAATTAGTGTAATAACACCCTCCTCTTCTCAAACGTGGTGTTTCTTATTGCCATTCCATAATAATGCCTGAGTTCATCGATGTTTCAATTTGTAAGTGTTCCTTTAACATCTAGATTCTTTCCATCTACAACTTCTCTTTATCTTCCGTCCGCTTCAATTTTTTGAAGGCATGTTCCCATCCGTTTTATACATTCAATTTTTTGAACTGTTTTTCTTATCATATGGTTGGCTTTCTAGTACTCAGTATAGCACACTGCCTTCTAGGCTGAATATTTCCAGAGATACTGTAGAGATATTTAAGTAAGTCAATGCATAACAAATGGATTGTATCAGATGCATTTGCATTATTAACTTTGAAATCATAAAAAATACACTTTGAATGGTGTCGACAAATAATGCTTCAAATTGTTCACGAGGGATCATTATTAAGAGATAATAACATTTAAAAAATCCTCGAATGGTGCCGGACCATCGGGCGTTCCGGACTGTTGGATGCCGGACTAATGGAATTCTACTGTGTCAGGTTCTGAACTCACTGATTTTATGTCATGTTTTAATAGTACTTGTATTATGTACCATACTCTGTAGTTCCTCTCTTGTTTCTTTCTGGGGGGGAAGGAGGGAGGCGTGTGTAAATTTTCCCAAATGGCATAGAAATGTTAAATTTTTCAGTGCGCGGCTTCGATTCTTGATTGGGTGGGAGTTCTGCGGCGCATCTGTCTCAGTACCCAACCCAGTAAATTCATGAATGGCCAAGAAGAAGAACTGGGGGGGGGGGTGATTTTTTTCCGGTCGTTTAACGCTGCACTAACACATCGAAGATTTTGGCGACGAAAGGATGGGAAAGGGCTTAGGATTCGGAAGGTAGCGGCCGTGGCCTTAATAGCCGCAGCGATTATTGTTCTAAAAGGGAGTAAATCTGGGCGACCATACTCTATTAACATACTCAGAAGGAATGGGTCCAATCCTTCGAAAAATGAAGATATCGGCCAAAGGAAAACAAGGGCCACGAAGGGCTTGAAAATGAAAGACTCCCTAGGCCTCTGAAACCTAATACCGTCAGGGTCGGAGAAGAACAAGAATTGACCAACAGAGAAAACTGAAGTGAGGAGGAAACCATGCCAGGCTCAGCTAATGTCGAGTGGCTGCCACCCAAGCCCCTTGTTCTTTTTTATTCACCTCTTATGACAAGTAGGGGGCACAGTGGATCACAATACCGCCCCCCACCCACAGGGGGGTACGAAGAAATCATTCGTCACAATCCGAATGTTGAAACTGACCAGAAGGCCATCTAAACGGCACCATTTCAGGAGGTCTGCAACTAGGTGGCAGTCGTATTGTATACAGGTCCTATTAAGAAAGAAATGTACACAATAACGTTGGCTACAAATTTCGCTACACGCCAAGTTTAGTGTCCTCCTAAGCCTAAGTAGGAGGGTTCGATTCTGGCTTACAAGAACCCTTTCCCGAACAACACCTCAGATATCGAGATGAGCCTTGGCAAAATTTCGCCTGTGTTTGAGGAATGGTTTCGCAGCATAAGAGCTTGGCCAAGATAAATTAAACCATTATCCAGTCCAACCCGACTGGTTTCAATAATCCTGTTCCTTTTGCTTTTACCGTGGAAGGAATTCGTCACTATACTCTTGTACTTGGTCCTCCGAAATCTTTCACAGCCAGCAGACACACACACACACGCACGTTCCTGTTGGCAGCAGCCTGTTTCTCATTGAAGCATGGCCACATGTAACAGGCATGATAAGCAGGCTCTGCCAAAGAGTTCCAAAAGGAAAGAGAAAGCTTATGTCTCCGTGACAGAAAGATGAAGAGGATCTAAGTTCGGCCGCAATAGAGCTGAATCTTAGTACTGGTTACTACTAACAATGGGGGTATGATGCGCAAAGGTATCACCCAAATATCACTATAAAATTTGTCACAAATGGAACATAATAATTGCTTTTACACATATCAAGTGAAAAATCCCTGGCAAATTAAGAAATACCGTCGTTATTTGAGAAATATGAAAACATACTTAAGGCTTGTAGACAGGACTGGTTTATGTCGTACTCCGCTGCTGGTGCCGTCTTTTGTTACTGTGGAATGGGAGGGCTATGTCTGTGGATTCTCATTATCTTTGGCCAGTACAAACAGCAAAATGGAGGTCAAAAGAAAAATAGCATGATCCCTGGACCAATAAATATTTTTATTTCTGTTCGAACGAAAGTAGCTCGATCCCTGGACCAATAAATCACTAGTCCACTGAATTTTTCTTATGTACATTGGCCATATCATTTTGTCGCCTATTAAATATTGCATATCGCGATACAATTCATGAAATGATGTCATTGACAAGTGAAGAATGAAACGAAAGCAAAGAACTTCAGTGAACACAGATATCACACACGAAATTGTTCAAAGTGTAAGACAAAAGACATACGTGTGTCACTGTGAGCGCAACACCAAATGTACTTGTAAAGTGGTAAAGTACGTATTAATATTCTCCAAAAAACATATTTCTTAATTTGCCAGGGATTTTTCACTTGATATGTGTAAAAGTAATTATTATGTTCCATTTGTGACAAATTTTATAGTGATATTTAGGTGATACCAATGCGCACTATACCCAACAATGGTATAATTTTTGGGCTGGGGGTTTATCAGGAAGTAAGAGTCTAATTTTTCCGACACCACTGTAACCAGTGTTCGTTATCTGTGAATACTAGGTCAGTTGTGTTCTTATAGCTATGTATAGAAGACGCTATCTTCGTGAGAACAGGTGCTACTTCGTACGTGGGGGTGATATGAACATCCCTGCGAAGTCACCCCTTCGTCAAGAGTTTGTCTCCTTCAAGCATGATACGTTCGCCCTCGAATTAAACAACGATCCAGCCACTTCCAATTCGATTAGTAGTAGTGCATCGATTTTGTGTCCATTCGCCACGTAAACTACATAAATACTCAACAGTACATTTCCTATTTTTCCTGATGATGATGCTTGTTTTAAGGAGTCTAACATCTAGGTCATCGGCCCCTGATGGTACGAAATGAAATGACAAATTAAAAGTTTTAAATCATCCACTGACCAAAATAAAAAAGGGCATGAGGAATGAATGGATGGATATGAATTTAAAACAATCAGTGGATCCTACCCAAAAACTACCATAAAAAAAGTATTACTGACCAAGAGACCTCTTCTAAAGCACAATCCTGAATCGAGGATGCTTGTTGTCTAAGGGGGTCCAAAATACAGGTCAACGGCCCCGGATAATGGTATTTATTGCTAGTAAAGTAGAACCATGGTATTTGTCTTGTTGGGGTACTAATCAAAAGTAGCGTAGACTCACGGTGTTTCACACATGATGGTATTACAAGTATTGGACGTTGTACAGGCAACGCAAACCGATGGTGTTCTTCATCTAGGAGTACTAATCACGGGCGCCGGTATTCCCGTGGTGTTCCTCACATAGTGGGCACAAAAAAAATAAATGGCGTATGGCTTTTAGTGCCGGGAGTGTCCGAGGACAAGTTCGGCTCACCAGATGCAGGTCTTTTGATTTGACACCCTTAGGCGAGGATGAAATGATGATGAAGACTACACACACACACACACACACACACACACCCAGCCCCCGTGCCAGCGAAATTAACCAATTATGGTTAAAATTTCCGACCCTGCCGGGAATCGAACCCGGGACCCCTGTGACCAAAGGCCAGCACGCTAACCATTTACCCATGGGGCCGGACATAGTGGGTACTTATCACAGGCAACGCCCAGACCCGTGGTGTTGCTCACAAGGGTACGACTCACGGGTAATCGAAACCTACAGTGGCCCACTCTCTGCTGCTGCTAATCACAAACCTATTGCGTACCTAATATAGTGGTACTACTCGCAAGTACAGGCAATCCATGCTGTTCCTCGCGTGATGGTACTAATCAAAAGTAGTTTCATGGTTCTAATACAATCATCCCTTGGTCGCCCCTTTTAGTCGCCTCTCACGACAGGCAGGGGATACCGTGGGTGTATTCTTCGTCTGCATCCCCCACCCACAGGGGGTAGACAGAGGAAAAGGAAGAAATAAGAAGGGATCCGTCACTTCGAAAAATGAAGTAACGGATGAAGAAACGCAAGGGGCACGAAGGGCGTGAAAATGAAAGACTCCCTAGGCCTCTAATACTCGAATACCGTCGGGGTCGGAAAAGAACAAGAGTTGAGCTGATAGGATAGAATAGATGTAAGTGAGGAGCAGTAAGTGGAAGCAATGCCACATCTCAGGTGAGGGCCCCGTGGTCGCCAACCCACGCTCCCAAGTTGAGAGGCCCTTGGGTCCCTTTTAGTCTCCTGTTACGACAGGCAGGGGATACCGTGGGTGTATTCATCTGCGTCCCCCACCCACCGGGGGTCGTATTTTTCCTATCACCGCCCATTACTGAGAATAAATTATGCATCCCAACTTCTGTCTATACATGAAGGTATTTTTTATTCACCGTAGACTTGCGTCCCTCGACATAGGGTACATGGGACGGGGGAAGAGAAAAATCTTAAGACTATTTTTGAGTATATCGCCGAGAGTATCTAACTTAGAATTATGCTTAAAAAATTAATTGACGGATAAAAGAGAAGGCTACCTTTTGAAAGAAAAAAAAGGAAAATCTGAAGCGTACTTTTCATGAAATAGCGCTTCAAAATAAGGCAAAATCTGTGCTAAATGTGACGTCACACGCATACTCTGTTACAAGATCGCGCCGTGTTGACTCGCGCGTTCTGTTGAAGGTTAGATGTCGTCGTGAATACATCGTGGTTAGTTGTATCGGAAAACAAATTTAATTATAGAAAAGAAAGATTTGATTAGGATTCGGCAAAAAACGTGCAGAAATACGAGTTGAGACGAGAAAAGTGAAAGACGAAGGAATAAAAGAAATTAAACGAAAAGAGCGTAATAGAGAGACTTAGACAGGGAAAACAATGCATTATGTAAGTAAGTCAACGAAGCCCTCATAAACCCTGCAGCCGTTACAATAGTGACAACTACCGTCAATTTTTAACATCAAACTCAGAGAAAGTGTGGAGGGAAATGTTCGGAAGATTAAGGTGGCGTATTGAGAGTTGAAGCCGGGCACGCGGTGTAGCGGTAGCGTGCCTGCCTCTTACCCGGAGGCCCCGGGTTTGATTCCCGGCCAGATCTGAGACTTTTGCCCGAATCTGAGGGCTGGTTCGAAGTCCACTTATCCTACGTGATTAAAATTCAGGAGCCATCTGACTGAGATGGCGGCCCCGGTCTAGGAAGCCAAGAATAACGGCTGAGAGGATGACACCTCATAATCTGCAGGCCTTCGGACTGAGCAGCGGTCGCTCGGTAGGCCATGGCCCTTCGGAGATGTTGCGCCATGGGGTTTCGTTTGGTTTTTATATTGCGAGTTGAAACTGAAGATTCCGAGGCACAGTTTAGCGTTACATCGCATCGACAGTTTTATGGCGAAGTTGGGATAGGAAAGGACTAAGTGGGAAGGAAGCGATCGTGGATTTATTTATTTATTTATTTATTTATTTATTTATTTATTTATTGAATTTAGCAGTAGCATATAATTTACAGATAACAGGCCTACTTATATAAAAGAAATGTACTATTCTATTATAAAATCAAAGGTAAGGTAAAAATTACAGTTTTGGACAACACATAATGAAGAAATAAGCAAAGTTAAACAAATAAAATAGAATAACGTAAGAGAAATACGGATCATAAACGTAAAAATTAAGAGAAAGTCATAATGAAAATGTAAGGTACAAATTGGAAAATATAAACAATGCATAAAGAGAATACAGTAGGTAATAAATCATTTTATTTTCCTGGTGTGAAAATGGAAAAACACGGGAAACCATGTTCAGGGCAGCCCTCAGTGCGTTTCGAACCCACTATCTCCCGAATGCAAGCTCACAGCTGCGCGGCTCTAACCTCACGGCCAGCTCAGTCGGTGCTTTTATATCAAATGTAGTTCACAGAAAAGGTATTTCACTCATTCCTACGAAAGAATGTGAATGAATCTTGTAAATACCACTCGTACAGTGCTGGCAGGACAGTAGGTCACTTAGGAGTACTTCAATGGAAACTGAAACCAGGCTATGTTAACCACAGACGTTCTTCCATGGAGAGTTTAACAAGTACTGTCAATGAATTAATGGACGATTTCTCCCTCAGTTTTATGGCCGCAATTACAATGTATCTGGGTTTGTTCACAACTACGTCAAGGCTAATATGTTCTCTAAAGGCCAAACTAATCGGCTCTCTCTACTTCATAAGGATATTTATGTAATAAACTAGTACAAACGAGTAATGCCAACTCGATAAAACAAATTTCTCGTTAATTCGAAATGGTTGCTGTAAAAACTCCGATAATTCGTAAAAGGATTGTAATTTTACACACTAATAGGAAGCGATTTTGAAAGTAGTGGATATCTTTCATTCAACGATTCAAAGAGGTTTTTCAATGAAATGTTCCCTGCATCCCGCAGTTTACTCAACGTTCAATCTGCTTAAAAAAGAGTAGGAGAAAAACATTTACATTTTTGTTCTACAAGCTCTATGGGATAAGGCAAAATCTTCCTTATATCAACTAGTAAATTATATTTATACTAGCGTAGAAATACCGGAAGATTTTGAGAAAACTATATTGATACCTATCCCAAAAAGTAATCATGCAAATGAAATGTCGTATGGCT
The DNA here is from genome assembly GCF_040414725.1 of Anabrus simplex. Lineage (NCBI taxonomy): Eukaryota > Metazoa > Arthropoda > Insecta > Orthoptera > Tettigoniidae > Anabrus > Anabrus simplex. The sequence continues at coordinate 67,066,676 of NC_090278.1, read as the reverse complement.
TTTAGTGTCGGGATATCCCAGGACGGGTTCGGCTCGCCAGGTGCAGGTCTTTCTATTTGACTCCCGTAGGCGACCTGCGCGTCGTGATGAGGATGAAATGATGATGAAGACAACACATACACCCAGCCCCCGTGCCATTGGAATTAACCAATTAAGGTTAAAATCCCCGACCCGGCCGGGAATCGAACCCGGGACCCTATGAACCGAAGGCCAGTACGCTGACCGTTCAGCCAACGAGTCATGCAAAGATATGTCAAGATTATAGAACGTTAAACCTGGTAGCACATGCCTCCAACATTATTACAAGAACTAGCTGATGTACCCGTGCTTCGCTACGGTATTCTCAGAAAGACTGTCCTTGTGGTTTTCCTACCTGAAGTCGTCAGAGGGAATGTAGCGATTAAAAGCAATGTTATATAAAATACTCGATCAAATTAATAAACAGCACATTTGCTCACTTTTAACGAACAGTACTACGGTGACGATCTAACAGTCTAAAGTTACAGTGCTGCAATGAGCAGACCGCAGACAGCCGTGAATACTTCTCTGCCATTATTCCGTTAAATATGCACACTGCTCATTCCAATCGGTGCGTCAGAGTAGGAACTGAATAGCTCGAATGCTATGATGAACCATTTTGTTACGTATCAGTAGTATCAGAAATTTATCTAACTCCCCAGCTACTTCCCGCCAATTTTCAGGCAGGCTGTTATACTCGGTACGACCGGGTGAGTTGGCTGTGCGATTAGGGGCGCATAGCTGTGAGCTTGGATCCGGGAGGAAGTGGTTTCGAACTCCACTGTCGACAGCCCTGAAGATGGTTTTCCGTGGTCTCCAATTTTCACACCAGGAAAATGCTAGGGCTGTAACGTAATTAACGTAGGGGTTTCTTCTTTCCCACTCCTAGCCCTTTCGGATACCATCGTCGCCATGAATCCTATCTGTGTCGACGCGACGTAGAGAAAATTTTTAAAAAACTCGGTATATAGCAGTAATCTCATCTATTGGAGATGAATGGAAACAGAGACACAAAGCAAATCACAACAAACAACGGTCAATGTATTGTTATTGTTGATCAATGTTATGAGCTTTCTGTATTGTAGGCCTTCACATTCAGTTTTCTTTCTACTCTGTAATATAAGGCCGTCTTATAAAATTAATTATAGCGTAGACTGTAGTTCCTTATTCCCCGACTTTACATACCGATTTTCACTAAATTCAGTTTACCCATTTTCTCGTGACAGCGCTGATATGATCTTAGCAACAAAAATCCGTATTCATGAATATCTCCATTATCATAGCCGGTACGGTCAAAATATATGAGACAAATGATCGTAAATTTAATACTATGTAACTTTATTTATATAGTAATTGTCAATAAGACCACTAATAACACAAATATTCGAGAATTACATTTTGGGCCTTCCCCTAAACTACCATTTCTCTCAGCGTGAAAAATATTTATGGCCTAGATTGTAGCGACTTATTCCCGGACTTTACATAAGTTACCGATTTTCATTAAATTCTCTTCAGCCATTTTCTCGTGATGCGTAGACAGACAGAAATTACGGAAAATAAAAAAATGCATTTCCTTGTTACTATAGACATGACCGACACAGAAATACCATCCTTTTTAAATTTTGAGCAATGTACAGACAAAACTCTTATTTTATATATATAGATTGTTTACCATCGTATGGAGAAAAGAATAGAAGAAAATCTTTCGGAAGATCAATTCGGGTTTAGAAGAAACAGAGGAACAAGAGAAGCAATTCTGAACCTTAGAACAATTACTGAACAAGCCGTAAGAATCAATAAGAACATCCTAATTGTTTTCATTGATACAGATAAAGCGTTTGATAATGTTAATTGGAATACTAAAAACCCTTAGAAGTATGAAAATGGACTACAGAGATCGGAAAATCATCTATCAGCTGTACAAGAACCAGACAGCGCTTGTAGGACAGGAGCAAATCAACGCGAAAATAAGAAAAAGAGTAAGGCAAGGATGTGGTCTGTCACCTTTATTATTCATTGTGTATTTAGAAAAAGCAATGAAAGAGTTTTCAGCCACCTCCACCCATGGAGTAAAAATAAATGGCCAACTATACCAAACAATACGTTTCACGGATGATATTGCCCTCATAGCTGAAACTGAGAAAGAGATCAAGACCTCACTAGAGAAACTGAATGATCTACTAATGCTAAAATGTAACATGAATGTTAACGAAACAAAAACCAAGATAATGAAATGTACTCCGGATGGTAAACAGGATGTTAATGTTTGGTTGGAAGGAGAAACAAGTAAATCAGTTCAGTTATTTGGGAAGCATCATTACATCTGATGGGAGGTGTGAAAAGGACGTCCGTTCTCGAATAGCCCAGGCTAAAGAAACTTTCAATATAAAAAAAAAGAAGCCTGTTGACCTCCAAGGCAATATCTCCACCAGTAAGAAAGCATTTCATCAAGAGCTTCATTTGGAGCATTGCGACCTACGGCTCTGAAACATGGACTCTTAAAGGCTGATAAGAAAAACATAAATGCATTTGAAATGTGGTGCTGGCGTCGAATGTTACAAATTCCCTGGACTCACAGGCTAACAAATGAAGTTCTCAACAGAGCTGAAGAAACCATCAGTTTAGAGAAAATGAACGTGAAAAGAAGATGTAGTTGGATAGGTCATTTACTTCGGCATTCATCATAGTGCACCGCACTGCTTGAAGGGAAACTGGAAGGAAAGACTAGAAGAGGACGACCAAGAGCAGGGTTCGTCGACGGCATTAAAGGGCGACATCCATATCAACTAATCAAGCAGCTGGCTCAGGATAGAAGGTCGTTGGACGAGGACAGTCATGCTACCCACCAACCATCAGGTTGAGGAGAAGGAGAGACATGGAAAAGCATTAGAACTGTGGATATGTTTTTGCGCTTGGAAGACGAAAGTGCGACTAGAGTTTCTTTGATTGTTCCTCTCTTAGTAGCCTCTTACGACATGCAGGCGGTACAAGTAATACATCTTGCACTCCACCAATAGTGGAGCTAAAGAGTTCCTATAAATAGGAAGAAATATGTAATATAATCTACATCCAACATTATGGCATTTCTATGGCATGTCACAAGATCTACGTCCAACTAAACGGATGCTGATTTAGCACACAATTTTGTGGCCATAAACATTCGCAAGATAGGTATTATGAGGAAAAACTCTGCTGCCTTCAGTAACGTTACCGCGTGTAAGGGGCTTTACTGTGAGCTAGACGACGACAATTGTTTGAAAGGGCCTAACAGCTAGGTCATCGGCCCGTAATGGTACGAGGTGCAAAAAAAATGAAGCGATAATTAAAAATTCAAAATTTATTCATTGACTAAAATATAAAACGAATGATGAAAAAATGACCATGAATCCAAAACAATCAGTGGATTCAATTCACAATGTCTTCTTATAAAAGGGGGTCAAAAATCCAGGTCACCGGCCCCTGATAATAGTACTGATGACTGGTAAATCAGAACCATGGTGTTCGTCGCATGGTGGTACTAATCACAGGCAATGCAGACCTATAGGGGGATGTCGCACATAATGGCACCACTCGCAAGCAGCACACACTCATGGTGTTCCTCACATGTGGGGCTAACCAGAGACAACGTAGACCTGTGGTGTTTCTTTATGTAGTGCTACTACTCATAGGTGACGCAGGCCCATTCGGAACACAGGGGAACAGAGTCATCCCAGCGCAGTGTACGGGTACATCCAAGATGCACGCTGGTTTTCTGAGTCAGACAGTCGGCGCCGAGTCGGCATAAGTATATCCTTTGTTGCTAAGCGGGACTGGCCATAATGCACCTGTTTACCGGAATGTAGGGATGGGTACTATCGACTGATAACTATCGAACTAGTCGATAGTTTAAACTATCGTAATAGTCGACTACTTTAAAAAACAAGTCGACTGAATTCAGTCGCATTCCCGCCACGCATCTTTCCACGTTTCACTGTCCAGTCAGCACAAAACAAGTGGACTGAATTCCGTCGCATTCCCGCCACGGATCTCTCCACGTTTCACTGTCCAGTCAGCACAAAACAAGTCGACTGAATTCAGTCGCACTCAAGTCACAGCAACATGGAAGCGAATGGAACTGTCGGTTTATGGTCACTTCGGATATGTAATATATAATTATGTTAACTTCATGTGTACGTACCTACTATATATGGCGATTTTCTCTTGTCGTTTATATGCTCTTTATTTCGTTGCATATTTGTTTATGTTAATCACGTTAAGCCCTATTCATACATAAGGCATAACTATAATAATAATAATAATAATAATAATAATAATAATAATAATAATAATAATAATAATAATAACTATAATTATAATAATCTAGAAAATACGGTAGTATTGTGTTTGGCTGTTCTCATATACAGTATATCTTGATTGTGTACTACAGCAACGCGTTTTACATGTTATTATTGTTAGCATTGTTCGGGAATAGAGCCTCATTGTCGTCTCTCTACGTTTCACTGTCCATTTAGCACCAAGAAAGGCCATTCGTATGATGTTGGTTCGTATTAAGGGCATCTCTCTATCTATTAGCCCCGTGTATGAACAAGTGCGTAAATCGGATTTTAATGGGTGTCTATACGAGTGATTTCTAATTATTGGTAAATTACGTTAAAATGAGTCGAATTCGTAAAAGTACGACTCTCCACCTTTGATACGGAGATTTTCGACTGGAAACATTCGAATGTTTTTCATGGACTGACTACTTGCGTTATATGAATTATGAATACTTTCATTCGACTGAAATCATTCGACTATTTAGTCGATAGTTCGAAGGGACTATCGCCCGACTAGTCGATAGCGGTTTTCAGTCGATAGTGCCCATCTCTACCGGAATGATTAGTTCAGACAACCTGCCGCGCAGGCTGTTGATTTTCGTGTTGAGTGTTTGACATTTTGTTAACGATGGATATCGAGGATTACATTTCAAAAGTTCAAACTCATTCTGAAATATTCGAAAAATCTGTTTTCGTCGGCAAGTAACTGAAAAAAAAACCTGTTTGTACTCCCCGTAAATAGATCTTAATTCATTAATTGGATATATATCACTTCTCATTCGTTTTAACTTGGTTGTAACATTGTCACTTAGCAGCAATAGAGCTGCAGCCTGTTCTCTTGTTAGTTCCATGTTACACTGATCAGTTGTATCTCATATCTTTTCTTTTGTGGCAGCTCTGTCTGCGCTGACAACCAGCTTTCGTAATGGCCACATCCCACCTGCCGCTCGGAGTCAGACATTCAGCGCCGACTGTCTGACACACAACCAGCGCGCATCTTGGACGTACCATACCTCACGTAATCAGTAGCAGCAATTGGGAATTAGAAGTAGGGGGGCAAAAAAAAATGTAAAGACAACAAAGTACCCAGTTTGTGGGATATAGGGAGGAGCAGTGCCGGATTAAGGTGTTTGGGGGCCCTGGGCTATTTAAAAATGTGGGGCCCCTTCTTAGTAACATCACGTAAGACTAGCATACTAAAGTCTTATAGAACTACTTCCACTTAAATTGATGAATAGGGAAGTGTTGAAATAGACTACAATTTTTCTCTATTTTTCATGTTAATATTTCATAACGCCAAAACATATTTTACAGTTGTCTCATCATCACTATCAAATCGGCATACAAAACAGAACTTACTATGATCTCTTTCCCATTATCTTATTGGCATTACATGAACTTAAAATCTTTAAAATATTTTAATTTACGTTTTTTTGGCACCACTAGGATATTTTCTATCCATTTTACAAGAACATTACAGTTGTAACTTATGAATGGTTCAATAATCAGAGGTGAACTGGAAGTTCTCTTCCTGATGCAAAGATATAGTATAGCATGCGCATTCCACCGTGCTTCCCCTGTCCCCTCCCGCTCACTTTCTAGACCTCTTCCCCCATTCCCCCTCTGCCCGTACTCGCAAGCTGCCAGATTTAAATTTTCGTCAACAATAACCTTTACCATAATTACAGTGCGTAAGTAGCGAGGATTCGTGTCTCCGGATCTCAACTGATTCTAGCAGTGATGAAACGGTTTTTTTTGTTTTGTTTTGTTTTGTTTTGCGTCGCACCGACACAGGTAGGTCTTATGTCGACAATGGGAGAAGAAAGGCCTAGGAGTTGGAAGGAAGCGGCCGTGGCCTTAATTAAGGTACAGCCCCAGCATTTGCCTGGTGTGAAAATGGGAAACCATGGAAAACCATGTTCAGGGCTGCCGCTGCTGATAGTGGGATTCGAACCTACTATTTCCCCGATACAAGCTCACAGGCGCATGCCCCTGACCGCACGGCCAACTCGCCCGGAGGTGGAGCAGCAGGCCTTTTTTATACAATTTTAGGTTCGGCCGAGGGCCGGGGCCACTTGGCACGCGGGGCCCGGGGCTGCAACCCCTTTAGCCCCCCACTTAATCCGGCCCTGGGGAAGAGGGGATAATGTACACATAAAAACTCAAGAAACGAAGGTACAAAATTGAATTTTGACAGAGAGCTAATGGTTGACAGCCTACCAACTTTTACTGTGGTAATACTACTTATTTGAGTTTTAGATTCAATACTATACAATAACACTTTCACCAAATGAACAATAATTACACATGCATTACAATTAAATAGAAGTACGGTCTTATTACACACCTAAAAATCATTTTGTATTTGACTACGCACTTAGAAACTAAAAGAAACTAACACACAATAAAGAGTGTGCCAGACTAACAAATGCGCGCAGCAAGCAGATGAATCATACCCAGAGTGGATAGAATCATCATAGGATCATACCTCAGTGTCCATGACTTTGGCAAAAAATATACCCCTCCTACTCTTCCTCACAGCACATGCATGCAAAGTCTCCACTACTTACTGTGGCGCTATGCAAATCGGTTAGCCGCGTGAACGACTTTTTTTTTTTGCTTACTTCCGCTGATAATTTCGTTAATAATTAAAGAATGAAAGCAAATAATTAGCTGATGAGACAACAGGGCTTGTACAACTTCGTTGTTTTAATACACCTCCTGTAATTCTTTGTTTCAACCAGCTAAAATGATATTCAAATATGTTTCATCCAGAAAACTGCACTACTGTATGTAATGGTACTGATCACAAGTAGTCTCATAGTTCTAACTTTATCATCCCTTGAACGCCCCTTTTACTCGCTTCTTACGACAGGCCGATATTGTGGGTGTATTCTTCATCTGCGTCCCCCACCCATAGGGGGTGTGACCTCGACTAAACGCCAGTTAACTAAAGTGGAAACTCGTTTGAAACACGAACCTACTGTATATAGAATGCAGTGTTCTGGCACACTGTAGTAACGTGAGGAAGGAAATTACGAACCCTCGTTGCCTGGTTACCACAGTGTGTTTTCTGTTCACACAAAATTGTCTTAGCAAAACTGATGCTAACTGACGCAAATTCAGGTTTGGAAATGCTAGTGATATTCAGAGAAAGAAAAAAGTTTACATGTTTATTCATGCTCTCGCGCTGTAACCGAACCGAACCATGCTATTCATATTTGTTGACTTGTTAATTTTGAATTTTGTGTGTATTTTTGTGCACACATAGCGACTTGTCTGGAGATTTCATTTTCTGCTCTGGCGCAGAGATCGCCACCACGAACGGAGGGGCACCCCAGGACAAAACCGCATAACATCGCACCCGCCATAGTGGACCCCGCTAGCACCCCCCCCCCCCTCCCGCCCCGTTTATTAAGCAAAAAAAACGCATTATGTTCATATTTACAGGCAAGTACAAATTTGTATTGATTACTTTTTTTCCTTCCAGCAACGCCTCTTGTCTCTTCAACGGTTATTTCAGAACTATAAATGTAAATTTATCAATTTACTGCCACAACACTACGAATTAACATCGCACTGAAAGTTGTCAAAAAGTTATTTTAGGTACTGAATAATTTAGTTATTAAGAAATTTCTTTTTAGTTATTAAAAATAAGACTTGTATCGATATAATTTAAGGAACACATTAGTTATTAAGTTTTGTAGTTTTAGTTATTAACATTTAAGACGCGTGTCAATGAAATTTACCAAGTACTTTAAAGATGTTTTAGGTTTACTGTAATTGGGGGTTTACTACCCTCTTGTAAATAAATAAGTCAATACATCAATCAATAAATAAATACATTGTTATTGAATTATACACATTGTAATATTTGAATAAATAGTCTGAAGATGAGTTTCTAGTGCCTCTTCTTCGGCATTATTGTTTGTACAACATGTGGATTTGGGAAACATTTTATTTATATTACAATTATATACATTTTTATACATTATTTACATTAAAAATTATTGAAACACATAGAATTTGAAAACCGAAGGACTGAATAACAAGAAGAATAAGAACGGGAAATAAAGAAAAAGAAAGAAAGAAAGAAAAAATTCAGCCCGAGTCAAAAAGGGAGTTTGTCAATTAATTTATTTGTGTTTGACAGAAGAGAAATTGAGATTTTAAAATTAATATATATTAAACGAATTATTTTTCATTAAATGGTTGTATAAAACCAGATATTGGTACTGTTATGTAGAAATTTTCACTGAATTTATCACTGAATTTATTCGCACTGTAACACAGGACATCATTAAGTATTTTAGGTCATAAGTCCACTACGAACTTGAAAAAGTATTAATGTGCTGTAAATTCCGTTTGCTACTTTACGTATTAATAATATTGTATATTTTTGTTTTTAGATATTAAGTTATTTCTGACATTTGTTATTTTTAATAATTAATGTATAGTGACTAAGCCGCCTGTAACTAGAGAAACATCTCTGTTGGTGGTACGAAATAAATAAATAAATTAAAAAACCCACGCTCTGATCTACACGATTTTGTTGGGCGGTGTGCGTATGTGTGTGGAATACAGCGATGCACCACACAATACGAACCTGATTAATAAGGGCAACTTGCGTGGACTTGAGAATGATGTAACACGGGTAGCAGGTATTCGTGTTGCAGCTACTTTATCTTCCCGCGAAGAAAGGGACAAGACAAGATGCAATGAGGCCCGCTTGGAATTCTCTGTACAAGCCACGTCGTATCTCGCCAGAACGTGTCTTGGATATCCAACGAGAATGTGTTTCACTTTTTTTATTGACTGAAGGTCAAATATTTTGGCACACACTATGACTGACTGACTTGCTCTGGGCATTTTTACTCTTATTAGATCTTATTCCGAATTCTTTAGTCGTAATATGGATCAGCAGTATTAATACATCTTCATTATGGTTTGCAATCCTTGGACTCGATTGGCATTGCTTTCCATGTCCTCAATTCATGTCTAATTTCTCCATTTCCAAGCAATATACGTGTCACGCGTGCAAGCTGCGATGAAATTGCGTGAGCTGGCTATTCAACTCGTTGTCAGGTATGTCAGATGACAATAAGAGAGAAATAATATACTGTGTATAAAAACCAATGAACTGAATGACTGACTCATATACGCCAGCCAAGATTATTAACTCTTTGAAGTATGGTGGTCTGTCTGTCTGTCTGTCTGTCTGTTAGGTCATCAGCCCAGAGGCTGGTTGGATCCTCAAATAGCATCACCAAAGGTTATGCAGTTATAAGGAACCCGCAAAAACCAATGGCAGCACCAAAATGAGGCGTACTAGGCAAGACGAGGGGTGAGGTAGTTTGCCATTGCTTTCCTCACTGGGTCAGAAAGTGCTATTGCAGCACGACTGACCCTATGAGCAACACCTTTCATAACACTCGTGCACTAGTCGTGCTCTGAATGTTATTACTCAGCACCACTCATACCCCAGCAGCTTCCATATTGTCACAGCCATGGATGAGACTGGGACTTCGGTGAAAGCTACACTTTGCTCTGGCCTGTGCCAAGAGATGGATACAAAAGTACTGTATCAATCAAGAAATAGCAGCAGGCAAAGTATTGGTGGTATGAAATGTATAACACCTTTAATTCTGAGGACGCTGCATGATGGTAAATTTCTACTACTACCACTCTGTGCTTCCACCATGCTTGTACCACGCAAATATGGACAGTGGGGATTATAAGTTAATTTTTCTGTATTCCATTGCGATGGATATTACTTCAGCCAATTCTTCCACAAAACAATCACCTAGAAATTAAGTCCAGGTACTCGTAAAGAGAAATAAGCCACATGTTCCACATGATACGACTGCAGAGCTCTACTCAATAACTAAACTGCATGGCGCTGTGCCAAATGAAGCACGAAGGACAAGCAAGTTCGAACCAGGTTGATGTGCTAAAAATGTAATATTCCGTTGTAAAACTCGAGTAAAAACGAAACATGTGTCAAAGATCCTTCGCAAATTTTAGATAATGTTGCTCGAAATTAAAGAAGAATTGCAATATGAATAATTTGTTTTTGTATTTGATTTATTTTACTTGTGCATTTTGTTTTTTGTTGTTATCCTTTTTATCATAAATGGATATAATTAAATTAATTATTGCATTAATGCACACTAAGGTTTAGAACAGGGAAAACAGTAAAACCCGATATATTTCTGATCTTAAGCATGTTGTTTGAGTCCATAGACTCGTTTGATGCAAGCACTCCATAGAAGCCTATCCTGTGCTAACCTTTTCATTTCTACGTAACTGCTGCATCCTACATCTGCTCTAATGCGCTTGTCATATTCATACCTTGGTCTACCCCTACCGTTCTTACCACCTACACTTCCTTCAAAAACGAACTGCACTAGTCCTGGATGTCTTAAAACGTGTCCTATCATTCTATCTCTTCTTCCCGCCAAATGTAACCAAATCGATCTCCCCGAAATACAACGGCTGTTTCCAGATGACATCTTTTGGCGGTGATCAGATTTTAGAAGCCTGCTTTAGGTCAACTTTCAAAGTGTAAGGTCACGAGTATAATTTAACTAGAAGCTTGCTGCTAGATTCAGAAGAGAAAGAAAGCTCAGGTTTTACAAATTTATTTTGTCGGTGAAAATGAAAAAGAAACGCGTCTAAGTTGAATTAACTATCCCGGTGTTAAGCAGAAGTTAGTCAAGCAACTGCAAGGAATGCTTCAATTAAAACAATTGGGGGCAAACCCGCGACGGTTAGTGCTAGTATTGTATAATAAATAAAACAAGTGGAATCAGAGGTAAGGCTTTTTGCGGATGATGCTATTCTGTATAGAGTAATAAATAAGTTACAAGACTGTGAGCAGCTGCAAAGTGACCTCGATAATGTTGTGAGATGGACAGCAGACAATGGTATGTTTATAAACTGAGTTAAAAGTCAGGGTGTGAGTTTCACAAATAGGAAAAGTCCTCTCAGTTTTAATTACTTCGTTGATGGGGTGAAAGTTCCTTTTGGGGATCATTGTATTTATCTAGGTGTTAATATAAGGAAAGATCTTCATTGGGGTAATCACATAAATGGGATTGTAAATAAAGGGTACAGATCTCTGCACATGGTTATGAAGGTGTTTAGGGGTTGTAGTAAGGATGTAAAGGAGAGGGCATATAAGTCTCTGGTAAGACCCCAATTAGATTATGGTTCCAGTGTATGGGATCCTCACCAGGATTACCCGATTCAAGAACTGGAAAAAATCCAAAGAAAAGCAGCTCGATTTGTTCTGGGTGATTTTCGACAAAAGAGTAGCGTTACAAAAATGTTGCAAAGTTTGGGCTGGGAAGACTTGGGAGAAAGAAGAAGAGCTGCTCGACTAAGTGGTATGTTCCGAGCTGTCAGCGGAGAGATGGCCTGGAATGACATCAGTAGACGAATAAGTTTGAGTGGCGTTTATAAAAGTAGGAAAGATCACAATATGAAGATAAAGTTGGAATTCAAGAGGACAAACTGGGGCAAATATTCATTTATAAGAAGGGGAGTTAGGGATTGGAATAACTTACCAAGGGAGATGTTCAATAAATTTCCAATTTATTTGAAATCATTTAAGAAAAGGCTAGGAAAACAAGAGATAGGGAATCTGCCACCTGGGCGACTGCCCTAAATGCAGATCAGTATTGATTTATTGATTGATTGAAACAATGTTTATTTGTATAGATGTCCATAAATAACAAATTCTAATCAGCATATCATTTTCTACACTGATTGGTTCCTTTGATGAAATGTCAGCGTACTGACCTTCGGTTCGGAGACCGCCAGGTTAGATACCCGGATAGGCTGGGAATATTAACTGCATATGGTTAATTCTTGTAACTCGGGGACTGCGCATTTGACCCAATACCCTTATTTTCATATACATATCACATAACTGCAGAAATACCCAATAGGGAGCACCTATTTAACATAGGGTTGGCGTCAGGAAGGGCATCTGGTTGTAAAACAGGGTCAAATTCGCATCAAGAACAGAACGCAAAATATTGCGAAAAAGTGTCAAGTAATGTAGCTTTAAACCTTTTCAGTCTGTAGATTATAACACATTACAAGAAATAAATGTCATGATTAAGCCCGCATTGTCACCTTTCACGGGCGCCGGTATTCCGTGGTGTTCCTCAGTTAGTGGTACTAATCAGAGGCAACGTACATCCGAGGTGTTCTCCATATCATGATACTAGTCATAGGTAACGCAGACCCATTCTGAACACACGGGAACCGACACATTCCAGCGCGGCGTACGGGACCTTTTCTCGCATGGACATTTTAGTCCGCGCAGCCGATTCTCTCCCCCCACGCGGCCTCGGTGGGATACACACGATGGTACTAACCACAGGCAACGAGCAGAACCGTGGTAGTACTAATCACAAGTAGACTCATGGTTATAATTTAATCATCCCTTCGTCGCCCCTTTAGTCAATTCTTACGACAAGCAGGGGATACCGTGGGTGTATTCTTCGTCTGCGTCCCCCACCCACAAAGTATACTTCATTCCCCAAAAATTCCCACTTGCACTAGCCGGGATTCAACTGTGGATGACAGAAACCAGCAATATTGCCATTCCACAATTGTTGGAGGAGAAAAATAGAACAGAGTCAGGTCTACCCTAGTAGAATACCATGACAATGAACATCAAAGCCAACATGTCCCCCTTCAGGCTAGTTACGTAATGGAGCGAACTCTACCACACTCTTTCTTAAGAAGTTCACAAGTAATCCTCGTCCGTCCCTAATGTCTTTATAACGATCCTAGTAGCCAGAGGAGAAAGCAAGAAGTGTTCTTGTCCACGGCTACGGGAGGAGCGACAAGGTTTATGAATGACATTGAAGAAATGTCATTGCACTGGACAACGCCTCTGGCAAACACTATGCCATATTTTCCCCCTTTTTCTAACGAAGTGAAATTGTCGACAATAGGATCAGAAAGGGAAGGGAGATGTCCTGGTCGTACGAAACAGCCCTACCACTTGCCTAGTGTTAAACTAGGAAATATCTTCAGTACCGTACTGCCAACGCAGGGGTTCGAACCCACAGTACCGTACTGACAACGCAGGAGTTCGAACTCACCACATCCCGAAGCTTACAAATACAAAGCAGTTACAACGCAGCCGACTAACCGGTATTGCCATTCATGGGAGCATCACCCCATTAAAAGTAGCGATTCGACTGCTAGTTATTTCCTAGATATATACTGTTCTGTGGTTCACAGGATTTTCACTGGCCTCTGAGGTCTGGATGGAGCTTCTGGCGTCCCACCGGTGGGTTCCACAGTTCAAATCCCGGTCACTCCAAGTGAGATTTGTGCTGGAAAAAGCGGACGCGGCACGGGTTTTTTCTCCGGGCACTCCGGTTTTCCCTGTTATATTTCATTCCAGCAACACATCCCAATATCATTTCATTTCATCTGTCAGGCATTAATCACTGCCCCATAGAAGTGCGACAGGCTTCGGCAGCCGACACAGTTCCTAACCTAGCCACTAGATGGGGCTTCATTCCTTTCCTGACCCGGTCGAATAATTGGAAATAGACTGAGGAATTTTTCTAAGGTCTGGACGGGCTTCACTCAGCCTCACTTGAGGTAGTGGATCCGGTCAAATAATCTAAACAAGGCATGTCGTAAAGGGTGACTGAAATGGGCAACTCTCTTTGCGATATTGGTAGCATCGGTTGACGACCACCGGGCTCCTACCCGAGTCAGATATAGCTCCAACGTGATTGTTGCAGGTTATTCAATTTCACCTCTACTGCCCGATCTTCCTTCGCCGAAACCGCTGTGCATGGGAGCGGTACAATATATCCATTCATGGTATCTCCTTCCTGTTTTAAGAGGCGACCACGGTTTCCCTAGTTTAATCTGCCATCTACTAGTGCCAGGCTCCTCACTTTCATCTATCCTATCCGACCCTTGTTTTCCGACCTCGACGTTATTCGGTTGCGAGGCCTAGGGAGTCTCATTTTCACGCCCTTCGCGGTCCTTCAATTTCATGTTCCAAGCGCTTGACTACGCGGTTTCAGGAGTTAGTGGGTTCGAACCCCACTGCCGGCAGCCCTGACAAATGTTGGGGCTGTACCTTAATCTGGAGAAATTGCCTGGGTAAGGATACAAGAAGAAAATGAATAAACCCAAAACAAGTAATGGAGTGCAGTCGAACGAAGTCAGGAGATGCAAAAAATATTAGATTAGGAAAAGAAGTCAAAGTAGATGAATATTGTTACTAACAATGGCAGAAGTAAGGACATAAGATGCAGAATATCACAGGCAAGGAAGAGCTTTCTTAAGAAAAGAAATTTGCTCACTTCGAACACTGATATAGGAATTAGAAAGATGATTCTGAAGACTTTCATCTGGAGCGTGACCTTGTATGGAAGTGAAATGTGGACGATAACTAGCTCAGAAAGAAAGAAAGAAAGAAAGAAAGAAAGAAAGAAAGAAAGAAAATAGAAGGTTTTGAAATGTGGTCTTCTTCGTCTTCTATTTTTCTTCATGGGGTCTCTAAATATTAGTTCCTAATTAGCGTCGACCTCTAAGATCTTTTGCTACCATTTTTTTCCTTCATTCCCACCTAGATATACCTGCTCCCTTCACAAAGCTGTAGGTTGAAATGTGGTGTTACAGAAGAATGCTGAAAGTGAGATGGATAGATCGCATCACGAATGAAGAGATACTGAATCGAATTGGTGAGAGGAGATCGATTTTGCTAAATTTGATGAGAAGAATAGATAGAATGACAGGACACATCTTAAGACAACCAGGACTTGCTCAGTTGATTTTTTGAGGGAATTGTAGGCGGTAAGAACGGGAGGGTCAGACGAAAGTATGCATATGACAAGCAGATGTAGGATGCAGCAGTACGTAGAAATGAAAAGGTTACTACAGGGTAGGGTGATATGAATAGCTGCATCAAACCAGTCTATGGACTGATGTCTCAAACACAACACTCATGCCTTCATTAAGGC
This sequence comes from Anabrus simplex, assembly GCF_040414725.1. Taxonomy (NCBI): domain Eukaryota; kingdom Metazoa; phylum Arthropoda; class Insecta; order Orthoptera; family Tettigoniidae; genus Anabrus; species Anabrus simplex. The sequence continues at coordinate 67,051,330 of NC_090278.1, read as the reverse complement.
CAAGGTCTCTTCTTTCCCCAGTCCCTAGCCCTTTCCTATCCCATCGTCGCCATAAGACCTATCTATGTCGGTGCGACGTAAAACAACTTCTATAAAAAAAAAACTAAAATAAAACAAAATCATTTTTCGAAACATCAGTAGACCTTTCCCTTTCTATTCTGCTTATAGTTCAGGGTGGCATCCCTTCTTCCTCTTAAAATACCACCACTATGCGTGAAACCTGAACCACTCGACTTCATTTCCAAAATTCCTCATGCACAGGCTGTGATCAATACAGGATAAGAAATTGTCACGCTGAGCACTTTATACTCCAATATCTGAAGGTCACTTGATTGGGAGCTCCCTCTGAGGATCAGTGGCAGAGTGTCGACCTCCGAATCCTAAGACAGCAGGTTCAAACCCGGCAGAGTTAGTCGTATTTCTGAAGGGCGGAAAATAATTCCATTCCAAACTAAATGTCGTACGATGTCGGCATGTAAAAAAAAAAAAAAAAAAAAATCTCTGGTGACACATTTGGTGTTCACCAACAAAATTCATTAACGAACTGAGCCATAGACGCCCAAGAGAGTTTCGGTTTACTTCGCAATCTAGCAGGCCTAGAGCAGAGGTGCTCAGCTGGGCGCCCGTCGAGGCTAGCCCAGTGCGGCCGAGCTGGCGTGACGTAAATTGCGGCAGCTGACGTAACAAGTATACGTCACAGTGAAGTGAGAGAGCGGACACACTTTGGAGGGAAGCGAGGGAGAATTGACGTTCAACTGTGATCACCAAGCTCTCCTCCAGTACTCAGAGAAATGCTGATTGGAGTGCAGTATTTAAAACGAAGCACTATAATTGCAAAAAACTGACATTTTCAAGATATTCCGGATTTATTTATACTGCGCTTGATATAAACAGTCAATTTAATTTTCTGACATTCATTCATTCATTGAAAGAAAACTGCACGTTATAATTTGTTGTTACAATCTACAAATGTATAGGGTTAAAGCGTACAAGCTACGATTTACAATTCCTTAGATGGACAAGACAGTATTTCCAGTTTTTTTAAAAAATAACTAAAATTCCTGTTAATTATTAAGCAAAAGGTAATATAATTACATAATTCAAGAATTTACTGCTTTATGTTGCATAGTGTTGTTGTACTGTGTGACTTTCTCTGTTAAAATTTAACAGGCGTCTGATGATAACAGCTAGCCTCTAAATGGAGAGGGGGAATTTCATCATGAGTGAGGACATATATTTTTTACTATCCAAGATTAAACTACAACAGCAATGTAAATATATCTACCAGACAGATTTACAGTACGCCTTCGAATAAATAACCGAACTGTTGTTATTCGTGGTAAACATGATTGGGTTGTTGGTGACTATCAGATAATTTACACCCAAACAACCTGAAGCCACAACTTATCCACCTTAACCCCGTATTATATTAGAAATGTTTGTAAAGCACCTCTTGAAAATTAAAAGTGAGAATTATAACTCATAACGAACATTATAAAAACTATTATAAAAATATTTGTGGTTGTAGGCCTAACTCTTTATTGTATCCAGTCAAAATTTATAAACTGCAATGAACGTAAATAGCATTTCTTACAACGTAAATTGAAAATGGCGTGGATTTCTGCCCTCCATTTCAAACTCTGCTATCGCAGCAGTGACCACGGCCTGTGACGTAGCCACAACGTCACTGTTGTTGAATAGCATACGCTGCGCTCATCGCCTCCCAGTCCGCCCGCTTACAGTGTTGGGCGCCCGCGGGACGGAACGCCCAGCGTGAGCACCTCTGTACTAGAGTAAAACAGAGAAGGCGTCACCTTCTATGTGGCCCGCCCCTCCCCTTCGGGGAGCGGAATGAAAACTTCCCCTAGGTCCTAGGTGAAACAGAACATCTATATTGACGAGCAAGCTCCGAAATAGCGGCAAATTAAAATATGTACACGCGGTAGCTAAGGCCATACGATTAAATTTTTTATTAAAGAATTCGTAGAATTTAAACCAGCCTAACTTTCGAAATAGGGTGTTACGTGAGCAGCGTAATTTAATGAAAATATTAATCTTATAAATGAATTTAAGGCTTTTCATAGCTTTGTATTGTACAACGACAAATTATTACACAAACAAATCTCGAAAGCAACATTTTACGTACACTAAGTAATAGAAGAAAACAATTTACTTTAAAGATAGTCTTAACTTACGAGTCTGTGTTACGTACTGAGATGTTCTTTTTGCCAGAACTGCCATTATCCTCTTCAGTCCCAGGAGACAAAAATTTGGATTTTGCCAGTGATATTCACTAGAGTGGATAATAGGGAATCAGAGATGTTGAGAAAAATTTCAGAAAAAATATTCTACTGATAGGGTGTCCAAAATTGATGGTGCACATATGTACACCTCAGGTTTTTATTACATAAAAATATTTAACAAAATTATACATATACCTTATTAATGTTGAAAAGTATGGTACATTTACACCCAGATTAAATCACAAAATTACATAAATGCCTTAAACTAAAAATAGAAGGTATAAATCTGACTTGAGAACTTTATGTAATAATAAGCAAGATGTTCCTCAATAACCATGACGTCAGTGTCCAAACCAAGCTATAACTCTATAAATACTTGAAAAATGCAAGAATACTGTACATATTACATTGTAATTACATGCTCAATTATTACTTTACATGGTATTTCATGAAACAGTTGTTCTTGAGGACACACAAATACATATTGCATTTTACACACATGATTCTTGATTTGGACTTGCATCCTGGGAACCTACACTTGGATGGAAAGCTGTCATTTGAATACTTGGTAAAATGCCCGTACATATCAAATCTGACCTCCGGAATAGGCTTTGATACCACTGTACGGTATTTAGAGGCTGGTTCTTGTTCTTCCAGTTCCCTTTGTGCATCATCCTCAATGTCAACAGTGTGCTTTCCTCTCGGTGAGTGTCTGACTGACTGTGAAATTGTTTCAAATCTAATAAGGGCATTATCTGCATGGAGACGGTATTGTAGGGGGCTCATTTGTTTTCTCTTAGGAATATCTGATTTCCAGCAGGCCCTTCTGTACATTAACCAGCCGTTGACAAGGACAAGGTCTACAAAATGATTGAAGACTCGTACTGTCCATCTTTTTGTTCGTACAGTACATCTATAGTATGCCAACAATCTGTTTGGATTATAACTTCTTGTTACTGCTGGCTGTGGTACCTCAATTTTCTTTTTTCTTTGTTTGGACCATCGCATGCATGTGGCCTGTGGCTCACTTCCAACACAAGTTGACAAAAATGTAACACATTTGTTGTCTTTCCATTTCAGAACACAAAATTTTCCATATTCCCTAACTTTCTCATCCCACTCCCCTCTTTGCAACTGTTTGTCATCTTTCAGCTTACTAACCACATGCCCAATTCTGTTTTTTAAGACAGTTCCTGTTTGATGAATGCCATTACTCATCAAGAACTCTGCACACTTCATGCTGGTAAAGAAACGGTCAGTGTAAATGACATGATGTCCATCCTTTGGCTCTGTCACACTTAACAGTTTCAGAATGCTGCCACCCAAACCAAGCTCTTTCAAGTCATTTTCAAAAAACAGTTCCTCTCCCCTGATATATACAAAAGTCTAATACTAATCCATCTCTAGCTGCCAAGACAAAATTTTAAGTCCAAGCGGGTTAGGTTTTGAGAAGACGAACTGGCGAAAACTACACCTTCCTGAAAAGGGTATCATCTGTTCATCAATCGGCAAGTGTGCAGGCCTTGGCAACGTCAGACACTTATCCCTAACAATATTTATCACTGGTCTGATTTTCCACAGTTTATCAGACAGGTCATGCTCAGCTAGGTTGTCTGTGAAATGCAGGTAAATCCTGAGTTCAAAATACCTCTCTTGAGGCATACATTCTGAAATTAAAGGCACTTTCAATTCCCTGCTCCAGTATAGTTTCCCCTGTGGTAGCTTCAGATTACCCATCAAAATCCGAATCACTGTAAACTGTAGTAATTCTTCAGCTGTGGTCTGAACAGAGCGCAAGTCACGCTTCTGCACTGAATACAGGTTTGTTTGCTCAGCTAACAATTCCCAAAAAGCAGTTGGCAGATATTCATGAAAGGCCTCTTGTACTCCTTTAGGACCATTTTCATGGACCTCCAGTTCCTCTTCAAATTCATGCACATGCTTTACATAATGGGAAGAGAAGCTCCTTCATATAGAAAATATAGGATATTTTGAACATATCTTGTTGTTTTCCACTTCATCAAACGGGTGTTTACTTGCAGTGGTGTAGTAGCAGCTGTCAAATGTACATTTTCTTCATTCTCTGATTCAGATTCTGTGGATGAGTTTTCTATAATTGCTGTCTCAAATAACTCATCATCTGTGTCCGACAGTTCGGCATCACTGTTATTCAGTAAATCTACTAGTGCATCTGTAGTAAGGATGCGTGTAAATGTAAAACACTACTTAATGATGCAGAAAACATAGGAAAAAGTCATAACCTCAAACAGGGAGAATATTGTTGTAGGGACCTGAGGTGCACAAATGTACACCTCATTTTAACCGGATAAAAACATACCGAAATATTAATTACAACACATTAAATACTATGTGTTTTCAATCATTAAATATAACTGAACGTATTCCAATAGTTATTTCATTTATATGCCGTTAAATATAATATTTACCGGTACTTACTTCCCTTGCTGTGCTCTCTAGCAACCATCTTGGTCAAATGTAAAATTCCATGTGGTCTGGCTCACAGCTGAACAGGTATATAGTGCTCCTAGTGGTTTTATTTGGAACTAATAAGGTAAACATATGTGTGACACATGGCATAAACATAAAAATCTAACCTCAATGTGTCGAAATAAAATAAAAATTGAAGGTGTACATATGTACACTTCTGGACTCAAGAGGTTATCATACCATCTGTCATGTTTTGTGTAAGAAGCAACATCTGTCTTATGTTATGCAGAGACTGGAATAAAAGGTGGCGTGGCAGTACATAACACATACCTTGCTTAATTCATTCATATGCAACAGGAAGGAAATACTTAGCAATCAAAAGAGGGGCACGGCCCATTCTTATCGTTAATAAATGACTTACGGGCAAGGATACGGGTTACAAAACACAGAATCACCTGCCAGATGGTCTACATATTGTATTAAAATCTAAGCCATCCAATACTTGTAAGTACAGCGTTGCCTAATGTGTTACGGACTATGTATGTAACCAAGTCACGGCTTATTTGAGTTTCTTTCTTTCCAATCCATGTATTGATATCGTAAACCTTTTAATACTTTAACTGAGAAATGTATAGGTCGCAACCAGCCAGTTCGAATTGCTTCGTATTTGGGATAGGTACTAAATTAAAATTGAGAACCTGCCAAAGAAATAAAGATCTTTATCTTTAAAGCACGGCAGGCATTCATAAAATTCAGAAACATCTTATGCAACCTGCATCTATTCTACGCCTTACAACTAGTATTCTGTGACGCTGCGTTATTTTTTTTCATACTTCATTACGCAGTTAAAGCATGGACCGTAACAAAAAAAGACAACTTGACGAATAAAAGCCTTCGAGTTGTCGTGTTACCGCCGTATGCACCGAATATCAAGTCTCGAAAGAAATTGAGCTGCACAGAATAAATAAGGGTGAAGAGATTACACAAAACAGTGAAGAAAGGAAATAAGAGATATTTTGGGCAGATAACGTGTAACGAGAAGTACCCTCTCCTTCAGCTTATCACTCAAGGCGTTAAGCGAAATTCCGAACGTAATTCATTCATTGATTTTGATTGGTTTAAAAGAGAATGGTACAATTCAATTACAGGAAACTGAAAAATATTTACAGTGCCTATTAAATTACATTGATCCAAGTCTTAAATACACTTCTTAATAACTGTATTATTCAGTCACCTACAGTAACTTTACGTACGGCCATGGAATTGGACGTCAACAACAGTAGAACGTTTATCAATCCACACAAGAGGCCATGAATCTAGAAATGCATTACAGTAGCACGTATCTATGTAGAAGGCCATGGATATCAACGACATTCCAGAAGCGTTTCACTGTTCAGGAGGCCATGGGCGTCATAACTTATCTTGAGGCAATGGCAGTACGACAATCATGTTCAACAAAATAAATCAGCTCTCAGTTTCTCGCAATATTCAACTATTGCTTTTTTTAAATGTCCAGCTCCATGGGTAAATAGTTAGCATGATTGTCTTTGGTACAAAGGTCCCGGCGTCGATTCCCGGACGAGTTAATTTCTCTGGCTCGGGGGCTGGTTGTTTATGCCGTCTTCATGATTAAAGTTCATCTTAGGTAGGGGCCCATCCACACAGACGAGCAAGTCATCTATAAGGCGTCATCAAGAAAGAATTGCACCAGGCATGTCAGTAGGTCACACGCCATTGCCAGTATCATCATCATCATCATTTCCAAAACTCGAATACTGTGATGCAGTCTTTATTGACAACAGTAATGAGCTAGGCACGAGACTGCAAAGTGCCCAGTATGCATGTATCAGGTATGCATTCGACATACGTCCATCTGCCCATGTATCCCTCTACTATTGTCTATAGGTATTTTTTTTATATTACCTACTTTAATTGCTTTCGTGAAATATGTCTAATAGGCGGTGTCGAGACTGTAGTGAAATTGGCTCGAGTTATGAGTGGGAAGTAAATGGTCTTGCTTGATCTATAGGTTCAGAACCAGAACAGAATATAGTTGAGTTAAGCTGGGTGTCACAAGAAACGAGATTTTAAAGCCATTTTAAGAAAGAAAAAAAGATTGAAGAAAAACTATATCTGTCTGAACGGAACTGTCGTATTAAATTATTATTAGACTTATTTCCGTTGTTGGGTAGTTACTAATATCAATTATCAAAATCATTGAAATCGGTAACTGACATGTAATTAAAAAATGAGGAAAAACTCCTGTGTGCCTGCGTACCAAGTGAATGCCCATTCTTGTCGTATAATAATATTACGCAGGTCTATTGTCAAACTCGTGGTATTGCTAAAATTACATTCTATAAGTTTAGTCTGGTGTTATATAAAAAGAAACCACTTTATTCATTTGCGAAAATCATGAATATGCCTCCCGGTCATGATCATCCATCAACGGCTGCTAATTTCAGATGGCAATCAGCCATAATACATAGCCTGCACGGTTGCTAGGTAACATTGACCATCCATCCTTACCTTACATCACTACCTGCACGGTTGCTAGGTAACACTGTCTGACCATCCATCCATACCTGCGTCCAGCTCCATGGCTAAATGGTTAGCGTGCTGGTCTTTGGTCACAGGGGTCCCGGGTTCGATTCCCGGCAGGGTCGGAAATTTTAACCATCATTGGTTAATTTCGCTGGCACGAGGGCTGGGTGTATGTGTCGTCTTCATCATCATCATTATTTCATCCTCATCACAACGCGCAGGTTGCCTACAAGCGTCAAATCAAAATACCTGCATCTGGCGAGCCGAACTTGTCCTCGGACACTCCCGGCACTAAAAGCCACACGCTATTTCATTTCATCACTTCCTGCACGGTTGCTGTGGTTACATTTCTGTCACATATTATGTCACGTCACGTTACACAAATTCTCGGATGACCTCCAGCCATATTTATGTCAACATTCTGGATACAAAACCATCTGTCAAATCATCAAAATGCTGCCTAATGAGAACACTGAAATCGAAGAGGAATTCACTGAAAAAATTGCAGTGATTTTCACATCCGCAAGTGTCATCATGCGATGTGTCCGACTCATTGGCTGAATGGTCAGCGTACTGGCCTTCGGTTCAGAGGATCCCGGGTTCGATTCCCGGCCGGGTCGGGGATTTTAACCTTCATTGGTTAATTCCAATTGCTCAGGTACTGGGTGTTTGTGCTGTCCCCAACATCCCTGCAACTCACACACACACCACACATAACACTATCCTCCACCACAATAACACGCAGTTACCTACCTACACATAGCAGATGCCACCCACCCTCATCGGAAGATCTGCCTTACAAGGGCTGCACTCGGCTAGAAATAGCCACACGAAATTATATTATCATCATGCGATGTAGAAAGGGCATTTTAATTGTGTAACATTCTTCACCGACAGATGTAAGAGATTCACACAAGAAAATCTCAGGACAACTTTCCACCTATGTTGTAACAGCCAAGAATAAGGTTAAAATATTCCACAAAACAAATAGGCTAGCTAATTTGATTTTTGTTAATTTGTTTTTACACATTATGGAGCATATTATTTTTAAATTTTTCGTACATACTTTGCAATTTGATTTTGCATACATATCCGGGCACTATCCTGTAATGTAGAATAATGAAAATTGAAGATCCATTATCTTTACAATATGTGAAAAAGTTCCTCAACCCCTCTCTACAAAAAGGACTATGCTAATTCGCTAATACAAATGCCCTTCCCTTGGTATTAAACTAATTTCTTTATTATGAGTTCGACAAACCGCGCAATGAAGTCTTCAAACTTTTACGGTGAAACTATGCGTAATTTCGCAACTGGTCTCCCTTTACTACAGAGTAATGACCCCATTTACGACAAATCAACATGGCAATGCAACTAATACACGTGCTGTGAATATAAGATTATTAACAGTAGTGACGGTTTGTATATACCGTTATAATCTTCTTGCGACATAACATATCTACACACTCACAGTATCCAAACAAGTCATTCCCAAAGCGCACACATTACTATATTTGACAGCGGAAGGGTGTCTATCTATTGATAAAACAAACCACAACTCGCATGCGCAATAGCAGTCTGGTAACGTGACGGAGAAAGCCATGAATGAGACGCACTGAACTCGCTGACCTAACTGAGACAGCCGACAAGATAACCATCATATCGACTGTGCAATACCGATACGTCTACGCCTACAGTCTAATCTCGATTGGTCACCTATTTTTCTCGAATAGTGTTTAAGTTGTCAGTCCATAGACTTGTTTGATTCAGCTCTCCATGCCACCATAACCTGTGCTAACCTTTCTATTTCTGCGTAAATACTATATCTGCTTATCATATTTATACCTTGGGTCTTCCCCTACCATTCTTACCGCCTAGACTTCCATAAAAAACCAACGGAATAAGTCCTGGGTGTCATGAGATGTGTCCCATCATTCTATCCCCTCTTCTATTCAAATTTATCCAAATTGATTTCCTCTCATCAATTCGAGTCAGTATCTCTTCATCCGTAATTCGATCTATCCATCTTACTTCCAGCATTCTTCTATAACATTTCAAAATCGTCTAGTCTCTTTCTTTCTGAGCTAGTCATCATCCATGTTCCACTTCCATACAACGCCACGCTCCACATGTAAATCTTCAAAAACATATTTCTAATTCTGCTATGAAGAGACTAATTTTTGGAAATTTATTTCATTATTTTAAGTTGGCACTTTCCGAACAAATTTCTGATTGGTCGTATGATTTATGATTGTTGAGAATTGTTAAGCATGGAACTGTTAAGTTTTTCATCAAGTTATGTAATATGGTATAAGCAAGGCACATACGTATCAAATTCAATAAAGTATTGAAGGCACCAAGTTCCTTTAGTTCAAAATCAATCAAAAACATATTCCTATATCAATTTTCGAAGTGAACAAATTTCTTTTCTTAAGGAAGGCATTTTTTTTCTTTTGTGCTTGAACTACTCCTTCAAGATTTTATTCGTACCATTTAGCAATTTCTCCAGATATTCTGCAGACTCTAGACAAAATAACTAGATCATCGGCATATCTCAGAGTTTTTATTTCCTCTCCCTGGGATTCTGATTTCCATTCCAAATTCCTCGTTGATTTCCCTTACTGTCTGTTCAATATAAACAATGAATAAGAATTGTTCGAACAAAATCTACTTTGAAGTTGTACAGCAGCACCTTCAATTTTCTTTCACACACGAAGTTGTAAAAAGGAGCCGTATCCAAAGGGACTTGTCATGGCTTGGGGTGAATGAGTGTCGCTGTCTCCACATGTCCATTCTTCTAAATTTAGGTGTACCGAATTACCTTCCTTGAAACTTTAATAACCTCTCCTATCATAACGATACACGATCTGGCTCTTGTTTAACTATATATCTCAGTATGTCCAGCGCGTATATAACTGTTCCTTCGTAGTCATTGATGCTAGGTTACGGAATACAATATCCTCTCTGCCAACAACAGAGATTTGTGTTCTCGTATGAAATTTAATCCTTTATTGCACGAATTTTTTTCGTTTGCGTTTGTTGACGAAAATCTCAAGCTTCAAATTTCAAGTTGCGTTTAGCCAGTGTTGCCAACTTATATTTTCAAGATCCGCTAATTAGTACTAAAAATCCGCTAAAATTCCGCCAAGAAATCAGATCTCAAATAATAATAATAATAATAATAATAATAATAATAATAATAATAATTAGTAAATGTCCGCACTCACCTGATCTGTGAGTTTACTGGGATTAACCCCCTGCCTGCGAGCCGTCGAGCTAAAATTGCAGGTGTTTTAATGCCGGGTGCAATCTAGGTAAATCCCCTACCTCAAGGGCCGCACACAGAACAGGCCAGTTCAAACGGCCTTCCTTCATAGCATAAATATAAATGCTACTCTCTCAGTTTCAGTATCTGTCGTAATTCATCAACGAAGAGATAAGCACCCATTCCCCACGCATTGCAAATTTATGATACCATGATCTCATAACATCAAATCCAAATAAAGTTTTACCCTCATGTGACTGCTAGCTCCTGACAAATGCGGAATAGCTCGGTGACAGACTGGAGTACAAATTTTTTTAAAAAAACGTAAAATGGATAAAACACCGAATTCCGCTATAATAAATCCATAATTCCGCTAAAAAAATCCGCTAAGTTGGCAACACTGCGTTTAGCGTCTTAGATTTTCCAACAAAACTGGAGCTAACACCTCAATATTCCATGCAATGTGGTTTCCATAATAGGATATATTTAAGATTTTTTAAGCATTTAACATTCGAAGACCTATCATTGCTACATAATCGCTGCAAGGCGCAAGTACCCTTGCATGACCGTAGGTCGAGTCAAAGGTTCTCCTGAAACCTGTAGAATAAAAACGATGGTTAGAAGTTAGTACGCGTGGATGTTGACGGGGTGGAAGAAGCACCTTTGGTTGATTGTACAATAACTGAAGGTGTGCCGTAAAACTACATCTGTCCACAACCTGTCCCTCACATGCATAGGTGAAAAGTGATATGTTGCGTCAAGGCAACGCTCTGCTGTAACAGGTTAAGATGGATTGCCGAAATCACTTGCCGAGTGCTTCCAGCTGAAAACTAAGTGAGTATGGCTGCGTGAAACAGCAAATTTTCCTACAAATTACAAAATGTATTTTCTAGTTATAGGTTTATACGGCAATGTATTATTATTATTATTATTATTATTATTATTATTATTATTATTATTATTATTATTATTATTATCTATATATATAAAATAGCTTGTCCTGACTGACTGACTGATTCATCATCGCCGAGCCAAAACTACTGGACATAATGAAATGAAATTTTGGGGATACATTCACATTAAGATGTAGGTGCTCGCTAAGAGAGGATTTTTGGATATTCCTTCGCTAAGGGGGTGAAAAGGGGGGTGAAATTTTAAAATGAGTCGATCTATATCTCAAAACTTTGAAAGTTTACAGATGTAAAAATTGGTATTTAGAATCTTCATTAAAAATAAAGAAACATGTATTTTTTTGTTTTCGGAAAATCCCAATAGGAAAGGTGGAAAGGGGTAAAATGGGTTGAATGCCTTTAATGAGGCTACTTATATTTCAGACCCTGAAGATATTACAGACCTGAAAATTTGTATTTGGGATCTATTTAAAAGTAAAGAAACGCGTATTTTTTCGTGTTTGGAAAATCCAAATACTGGGGGATGAAAAGGGGGGGGGGTGAAAAATTTAAAATGAGTGTCTACATCTTAATACTTTAAAATTTACAGATGTAAAAATTGGTAGTTAGAATCTCTAAAAATAAAGGAGCACGTATTTTTTTGTTCCCTGTAAATCCCAATAGGAGGGGTGTAAAAGGGTGAAAAATGGGTTGAATGCCTTTAATGAGGATACATATATCTCAGAAACGAAAGATATTACAGAACTGAAAATTTGTATATGGGATCTCCTTTAAAAATGAAGAAACAGGTATTTTTTTGTTTTTGGAAAATCCAATTAATGGCGGTTTAAACAGCAGTGACAAATTGGGGTGAATTTTTTAAAGACTATATCTACAGAATATCTTGGAAACGTAAAACGTTACAGACGTAAAAAGTGGGTGTTTGGAATCTTCTGTAAATGTAAAGAAACATAGGTGATTCGTTTTTGGAAACTCCACTTAAGGGGAACTCAAAAGGGGTGAAATTTTAAAAGAGAATTTTTACAGTATATCTAAAAAAACTTAACACGTTACAGAAGTGAAAAATGGTATTTTTTATCTCTATTAAACATAAAGAAACGTGTATTTTTAGATTTCGGAAATACCACTTGGGCGGAGGGGGGGGGGTAAAAGTGACAAAATGGTGTTGAATTCTTTTAATTAGGCTACTGATATCTCAAAAATGAAGATGTTACAGACGTGAAATTTGATATTTGCAATCTGCTTTAAAAGTAAAGAAACATGTATTCTCGGAAAATCCAATGAAGTGGGGGAGGGGGGTAAAAGAATTGAAAAATTAATTGGCTTAATTGTATGAGAATACATACATCTAATAAAAACTACAGTTGTTAGAGACGTGAAAATTCGTATTTGGATCCCCTTTAAAAACAAAGAAATACGCGTTTTGGGGGGGAAACCATCTTGGAGGGCGGGAGTGTAAAGGAGTTGAATTCCTTTCATGAGGACACATAAATCAAAAATTGAAGAAGTTAGAGTCGTGATAATTGGTATTTAGAAGATCCTTTACTATTAAAGAAACAAGTATTTTTTGCGGGAAAATTCACTTGGGGGGGGGGGGAGTAGTGTGAAATGAAGTGAAAAAAGTAAATTATTTTTATGGGGATACTTATATTTCAAAACTGAAGGTAATAGACGTGAACATTGGTGTTTGGAATATCCTTTAAACATAAATAAACAAGCCTTCTTTTACTTTTTTGGGGGGGGGGGGGGTGGCGGTAAATAAACTAACTGTGGTGGGGTGTAGAAGGAGGTGAGACCAATTGATTTTACTGTTCTTAATATACTTATAAGGATCCTCCGTTGCTCAGGCGGCAGCGCGCCGGCCTCACACCTGGGTTCCGTGGTTCAAATCCCGGTCACTCCATGTGACATTCGTGCTGGACAAAACGGAGGCGGGACAGGTTTTTTTCTCCGGATACTCCGGTTTTCCCTGTCATCAGCCATTCCAGCAACACATAATAATAATAATAATAATAATAATAATAATAATGTTCCGGACCGTCGTCAAATGTGCGGACCGCGCTGGAAACGGCTCCTAGACGGGTAATGACTAAGAATGCAGTCCGGCTGCGGGTTCAGTGCCGCCAAGGCACCCAATATGACACCACGCCGTATCTCCTGAAGGATTTTATCCATATTAAAAATGATTATAGGAAAAGAATGCAAAGATTTACGGACCCAACTGACCGGGAGGAATACCTGAGCCTAGCCCGGGAAGTACGAAATCGATTGCTGGAAAGGAAGATTGAAAAATGGGAGGAAACGTGCCGTAATCTAATAGAAAACGAGTCAGATCGCGAATTTCGGCGGATTATATACTAAAACAATAAGCATTCAATTATAAATGTCAGTATAATACCGTAGCGAAGCACGGGTATCTTGCTAGTTATTTCATATAGGTTGAAAAAGGTTCACCATATTCAAATATTGCTTATCCTCTGGCTCGGTTGTTTCTTGCTCTCCTTTGTCCAGAGGGCACCTGTCTTCGATGATAATGATGATGATTCTTGTTTAAAGGGGCCTAAAATTGAGGTCATCGTCCCCTAATGGTATGAAATGAGACGAAATGGAATGACAATTTGAAAGTCCACAATCCTCCACTGACCAGAATTTGAAACGTGAGGACCAAGAATGAATGGATGGATATGAATTTAATAATGTTATTGGCTAACGTCCCACTAACTACGTTTAAGGTTTTCGGAGACGCTGAGGTGCCGGAAGTAAGTCCCGCAGGAGTTCTTTTGTGTGGCAGTAAATCTACCGACACGAGGCTGACGTATTTGAGCACCTTCAAATACCACCGGACTGAGCCAGGATCGAACCTGCCAACTTGGAGAAAGAAGGCTAGCGCCTCAACCATCTGAGCCACTCAGCCCGGCGGATATGTATTTAAAACAATTGGTGGATCCGACCCCCAGTGCACCACATTCCCAGAAACTAGCGTTAGACAATAGTATTTTGTGCTATTGGCATTACGTCGCACCGACACATACGTCTTACGGCGACGATGGGACAGGAAAGGGCTAGGACTGGGAAGGAAGCGGCCGTGGCCTTAAGGTACAGCCCCAGCATTTGCCTGGTGTGAAAATGGGGAAACCACGGAAAACCATCTTCAGGGCTGCCGACAGTGCGGTTCGAACCCACTATCTCCCGAATACTGGATACTGGCCGCACTTAAGCGACTGCAGCTATCGAGCTCGGTAATAGTATTACTGACCAAGGGACTGCTTCTAAAGCACAATCCTGAATCGATGATGTAGTCTAAAGGGGTCCAAAATCCAAAACATCGTCCCCTCATAATGGTACTTATCGCTAGGAAAGTAGAATCATAGTACTTATTATATTGCGGTACTAATCAAAAGTAGCGTAGACTCGCGGTACTTCACACAGTATGATACTACTGACACGTAATGTAACGCTTCATCAGCTCTATCGTCTTCTTAAGGACTGTCCCTCATGCTCTGATCATTAGACTCGTCACTTCCACGCCGTCCTGCTCGTATTTGTTCATATAATACGGCACTGTAGTCAGGTAGATACACTTCTTTTCTCTGCCTATTTCGTCTGGTTGATCGGAGTCCATTTCATATCCTTTCTTCCCTTTAAAGGTGATCACATAATATCCTTCTCGTGCTGCTATTTACTCCGATGTTGTCGTTAAGATACGGCCTTCAGCCCTAACTTCGCCACGCAAAAAACGTTATACAGGAACACCTGCCTTTAGGAGAACCTTTATGAAGCTGAAAAGGGTCCATATCAGAAAATTTTCCCGGTCCCGTGAATTATGGTTTAGTATTCGTGTAAGTTAACCTGTATTTAGCGTAACCTCTCTGGCGCGGAAACCGAAGGAAATTTTGACAACACAACGGGATTTATTTTTGTTGGCAAATTTTCTTCCTAACCCCTTTCTGTACATGTGTATTCCAGGTGGTTCTAAAATGGCAGAGATACTGATGTGCTATAACAAACTCTCTTACAGTGTAATTACGGTAATGTAAGTGCAGAAGATTGCATGGCCACTGATCTAGAAATTGAGACAGAGGCGGCCTTAACAAACACCGGAACAGTTTGTCACCCATTTATTTATGTATTTATTTTATTCATTCGTGAAAGGCCCCAACGAACAAAGCGCACTTTAAAGGGCTGTATACAATGGACATAATACATTACTGACAAAACGTAAAAAAATTCGAACATATTCAAGGTGTGATATCTTATTTACAACATACATACATACATAATCATTATAGACTGTTATGCCTTTCAGCGTTCAGTCTGCAAGCCTCTGTGAATTTACTAAACGTCGCCACAATTCTCGATTTGCAACTAGTGTTGTGGCCTCATTTAGTTCTATACCTCTTATCTTTAAATCGTTAGAAACCGAGTCTAACCATCGTCGTCTTTATCTACCTCTACTTCTTTTACCCTCCATAGCAGAGTCCGTTATTCTCCTAGTAGAATTTAAAATTGAAACTACTACAATAATAGAAATAATAATACAAAGAAAACATAGAATAACATTGAAATACATTAAATTATAACCTAACTAATAACATAACCTATTTTTGCACGTTTTAACTTAGCAAATTAGACGAAGAATGCTGGTAAGTAAGGGTTTGATGAATTTTATACCTTCAATGGCTATATGGTGATTTCTTCTTAGTTCTTCTAATATGGCTGCGCCCCCTTCTTTAAACTTAATAACCGAGCTCGATAGCTGCAGTCGCTGAAGTGCGGCCAGTATCCAGTATTCGGGAGATAGTAGGTTCGAACCCCACTGTCGGCAGCCCTGAAAATGGTTTTCCGTGGTTTCCCATTTTCACACCAGGCAAATGCTGGGGCTGTACCTTAATTAAGGCCAAGGCTGCTTCCTTCCCATTCCTAGCCCTTCCCTGTCCCACCGTCGCCATAAGACCTATCTGTGTCGGTGCGACGTAAAGCAACTTGGAAAAAAAAATTAAACTTAATAGGTGAAATTGGCTTATTTAATAGATTAGTCGCTAAAATCATGAATATCTATAGAGATATATTTGTTTACATATTTGTTGTAGACCAAGTAGGACTAAAACAATTTCATTAATAATAATAATAATAATAATAATAATAATAATAATAATAATAATAATAATAATAATAATAATAATAATGCTATTTGTTTTACGTCCCACTAACTACTCTTTTTTACGGTTTTCGGAGACGCCGAGGTGCCGGAATTTAGTCCCGCAGGAGTTCTTTAACGTGCCAGTAAATCTACCGACACGAGGCTGACGTATTTTAGCACCTTCAAATACCACCGGAATGAGTCAGGGTCGAACCTGCCAAGTTGGGGTCAGAAGGCCAGCGCCTCAACCGACTGAGTCACTTAGCCCGGCAACAATTTCATTAAATTTATTGCTTGTTGAAATATATGGAAATTCTAAGTTCCCATAGAGGGAATTGGCTCTATTGGTGGAAAAATATCTAATTTCCTCTATGGGAAATTAGAATTTCCATTCGGAATTGCTAGGCGGGCATTAATTCCATTGTGGAGGTTTATCTCCCGCATGCAGTTATCAGACTGTGCCTCTTAAATAGGCTTCTGATAAGTTCACCTACATACACCCCAGCGTCAGTGGGTAGGGTCTGACACATCACACTCTGATGAGTCTAGTGTCAGACCTAAGACGAAACGCTGGTTAACAGAGCAAACGCCTGAACAGCCATACATCTGATTTGTTGAAATATATTGTATTCCATGAGGTAGTTCGTTGTATATTTTCAACAAATAAGTGCGCAGACTTTGTTCCATAAGTTACTGTACCTGACTGACAGATGTTGATGTATTATCTGCGCACTTTTTAAGCGATAGATTTACACCCTAGTGCTGAATCGGTAGACCTCGACAATCTTCGAGATTCGTATTGGCAGCCTTTGAACACAAACTATGAATCGCTTATGGATCGATGTGCGACATCTGGCGTACACTAAGTACTAGTACTGTTGTTGTTTACACAGCAAAGCCAAACTATAAAATTCATGCTATAAACAAGGTTCGCATCGAAAACTGTTATATGATGTTATATAACGTGTATGTGACACAGTTGTTCGCTTAAGATAATAAAGGTTTAGAAAATTCATATCGATAGATCATATTATCGATTCAATTCAGATTTCATTTCCATTCTGTTGGCAGTATTACCGGAACCGGGAGAGCTCCCTCCTTACTCCTCGACCCCGTACTCAAATCTATCGTTAAAAAGTGTGCCGATAATATATCTCTATTATATTGTATGATGAGATTGTTATGAATTTTATTGTTAACATTTTTGAAAATATAAACAGCGCACTGAACTAAATCTCGTAATTCCAAAGGTAGTATCCCAGTCTGGTCATAAAGAACTTTAGTTGGTGTTAAATATGGTGCTCCTAGCAAAATTTCTAATGACCCTATTAGAACCTTCAGTGGTTTCAAATCTGTTTTAAACCTGTGATCCCAAATGATAATCATGTCAGTTATGTGATTATTTCTTAAAGAATACTACAAGAAAAGGAACAGGAATTGATGGCGATGGAGAAGTTGGTTTATGTAACGTGTAGTCCTACCGACAAGCTCTATCAGCAGTAAAGGGCATTCAGTCTATTTCGCTAACGAAAAATGATGCGGAATTGTTAGACATTATTTTCCGTGCCCGTATGTACATAAGAAAACAAACAATAATACTACCTTGAGGAATTCTACATTCTTGTTAGGTTACGTACAGCTTCGTGTAAGGAGAAAAATAAAGGAGTAACGAGAAAAAACTAAGATCACTTTCTGAACAGAAGAAAGAATAATTCCTCGGAATGATAAAGAAGTCTAAAACTCACGTTTCAGAGCTTATCGTTGAGATATTAAGATACCATTCATAGATGACATACTGATGCTTTTAAGATGAGTCTCACACATGCACAATCAACAGATAAGGTACGACAAACCATCGTGCCGTTTGAGACGTCCTTGGACGAGCAACATTTGACGAAACATTTGCCCACTTCAAGAGGAATTACTTTCATCCATAAACATTCCAGGTAATAAGAGTAGTAGACTTGCTATCTTCCGGACACTGTGGATTCGATTCCAGTATCAGTCTGAGAATGAAAAACAAAATGAAACAAGCCGGTGCACGCTACGCAAAACAACTGGGGGAACAACACAAAGAGCTCTCATTAGGCAAAATTCTATCGGGATTCTACTTGGTCTACATAAACTTATCAGTTTCTCTATTACGAGCTAGGGCTAGTTAACTATTTGAGTACCAGTCGAAATTATAGATTTTCCTACATAAATTACCAAGAGTACCTCGAGAAATATTTGATGCATCTGTCCTACTTTTGACAGTTTTAAAGGAGCAAAGGAGCAAATATAAATTAAGAACTCACAAATTTGCATAATTTTGTTAGTAGCCTTTTTAATCTTTTTAAATAGCTTTTCACCATAGCAAATATGCCTGGGCTCACAACGCCAGTACGGTACCCTCTCAGGCTCTCATTCCAGCAATTAATAATAATAATAATAATAATAATAATAATAATAATAATAATAATAATAATAATAATAATAATAATAATTCTACCACGCCTCAAAGTAGTTGATTACCGCAAGTTTTGACTGGAGTCCAGTTTTTAGGACTGGAGTGGTTGGTTCCAGAACACGAATTTCCAGCCGCACCTCTGGTGTTGAAACGTCAACAACTTTGCCGCTTACTGTAAATCGGACGCGAGTTGGATTTGAGTTGATTCTTCCGTCCTCTCTGCCATTGGAATACGTCCTCTTCTGCGTTCGAATCCGTCCACTATTTTTCTCTTTACCTCAGTCGATCCGCTGGTGTTAATTTGGCCACCTGTCCTGCATATCTACAGGAGCTTACCCTATCAGGCACGCAACTTGATCAAGCAAAATCATAAGAAAAATTCTAGGCGCAAACCTCGCCGACAGACAATACCGAATCAGAGGCAAACAGGACATCAAACAATACATATATCTTCAGAGTGACATCAGAAAAGGCAGGTTATTTTTTTAATTTTTTTTTGTTTTGTTTGCTAGTTGGTTTACGTCGCACCGACACAGATAGGTCTCATGGCGACGATGGGACAGAGAAGGGCTAGGAGTGCGAAGGAAGCGGCCGTGGCCTTAATTAAGGTACAGCCCCAGCATTTACCTGGTGCGAAAATGGGAAACCACGGAAAACCATCTTCAGGGCTGCCGACAGTGGGGTTCGAACCTACTATCTCCCGAATACTGGATACTGGCCGCACTTAAGCGATTACAGCTATCGAGCTCGGTGGTTAAAATTCTACGGACATATTAAAAGAATGCACCTTGACAGACTTACAAAACAAATAGTCGAATTCTATGAAAACAGAAGTAAAGCTTAAACAAATACAATGAAATGGATTGACGAAATGAAATCCTATCCGAAAGGGGCAGGGACACTGTTGCCAGATCTCCACGAAATTTCAGAGATAACTACCTCTACGGGAAGATTGGAGTGAAAGAGAAGAAGAGACTGGCCAGAGAGTACGGGCGAGTGAAATTTTATATTTTTCTCATAACAATTTCACACGATTTTTGCCTTCTTTAATTTAGTTATAAATAACATTTTAGTGCTCAAGAAACTACCGAAATTTTCATTAAAACTCCCAAAATGTTTACGTACAATCTACCGATTTTTCATTTGTAGATCTGGCAACACTGGGCAGGGATTACAGCAGCATATGTCCAAAACAGGGTAATCTTCTGATCCAAAATTCATGACGTCCACAAAGACCAAAGAAGATTGGAACAACCTGGTCTGAAGACAAAAGAAGCTCACAATAAAAGAATGAATGAAATATGGGTACAAGGGAAGAAACATGCACGCCGCCTCTAAGTACTTTGCGTAATCCTAATGGGTGTATTCGCAAATGAATATAGAGCACATAATACAACCAGCGACATAACGTTGCCCAAAATCATTCATCAGAGGATATGTTTGAGCAAAGCTTTTATTATCGGTCATACAGCCTACTCTAGATACCTCCCGCAACCAGTTTACGATAATGAGAAGTGGAAAGTGTATTGGAACAGGAAAGTACGGACTGACAGAGCAACGAGTCTGAACAAACCTGTTATTGTACTGACAGACAAGGCATCGAATGTCACAGCTCTGATCAACATTGCAAGCCAAGCTACTGAGAACATTTAACGGACGTGTGAAACAATCAGTACAACACAATCTCGTCTCAAAAAATACCACAACAGGATGTAAATGGATCAGAGAAGTAAGAGAGGATCTGAAGGAAATAGGCCTTACAACAGAAGACACCACAAATAAGGTAAAATTGAATACAAAACTCAAGAATACAAACCTCCGCTTTACCCTTACACAAAACCAACAACACGCACATTTTCAACTGAGGAAAGGGCACGAAGATCGGAGCGTCTGAAGAAGTACTGGGAGCAGGGCCGGATTAAAGGGGGGGGCTAAAGGGGCTGCATCCCCGGCCCTTGGCCGAACCTAAAATTGTATAAAAAGGCCTGCTGCTCCACTCCGTGCATGTATATGAATATTTACACTCGCAAAATATCGAACACGCACTCTTCCTTCCTTCCTTCCTTCCTTCTTATCAGCTGTCCGCGTTAGTATTTCATCACTGCAAGAATCAATCGTCCAGTGACACGAATTCTCGCTACTTACGCACTGTAATTATTGTAAAGGTTATTGTTGACGAAAATTTAAATCTGGCAGCTTGCGAGTACGAGCAGAGGGGGAAGGGGGGGGGGGGGAAGATCTAGGAAATGAGCGGGAGGGTGCAAGGGAAGCACGGTGGAATGCGCATGCTATATTATATCTTTGTATCAGGAAGAGAACTTCCAGTTCCCCTTTAATTATTGAACCATTCGTAAGTTACAACTATAATGTTCTTATAAAATGGATAGAAAATATCCTAGTGGTGCCAAAAAAACGTAAATTCTGTTTTGTATGTCGATTTGATAGTGATGATGAGACAAATGTAAATTTTTTTCGCATTATGAAATATTAACGTGAAAAATTGTAGTCTATTTCAACACTTCCCTATTCATCAATTTAAGTGGAAGTAGTTCTATAACGATTTTAGTATGCTAGTTTTACGTGATGTTACGAAGAAGGGGCCCCACATTTTTAAATAGCCCAGGGCCCCCAAACACCTTAATCCGGCACTGACTGGGAGGACCGCAAAGCCCGAACAATCCCTTCAAAGAGACCTGAACGACGGACTGACTAAAGTGATCCTATGTGGTCATAAAAGAAGAAGGAGAAGAGGACTCACCAGTTGGATACTACATCTTTCCAAGACGCTGGTGGTTAGTGCGCTGTTGAGACACCGCCACAAGCCACAATGCAGAGACGAAGCTTTGTACAGGATAGGGGGGAAAAAAAATGGCGAGGAAAATATTTATAAGACTGACGCGTAATTAACCCTTGTTAATGATCAGGAGAACTGTCCATCACAGGAAATGCTGGAAAACATGGTTTCGATGCACCCATCTGTTGCTGTCACATGTCGGCGCGTGCGCATCTCCCGAGTACGTCACTGTGTCATTACGTGCGAGTGAGTGAGTGAGAGGATCAGACGTGTTTAGTGACCAGTTGCATGCAACACAAAATGGTGCTCGCGATAAAACAGCGCGTATTCATCGGTGAGTGTTATTAGGCTTCGGCCACAGTGCAGGCGGCGAGCGGAGCGTTGCCGCTGTCGAAAAGTTGAAGAGTGGGGAGGAGAGAGCGCCTGTGTGGACATCTAGCAAGAGTCGGTAAGCGGCGCGGCGTCTCCCTGCACGAGGTGATTAAATAATGACAGTTTCAAAGGTTTCTCGTTTGTTTCTGGTTTTAGAATTTTTTTAAAATCTAAACTGAAGAATTCGACGCAGGACTAGGAGAGAATTTCGTAATCATCCAGTAAATAAATAACGTGAAATGCATGGGGAGTTTCACAATTTATATGGAGAACTGAATTGATTTCCTGCTAAGATTTTTCAAATATACTTTTATGTCCATTCAAACTTTTGACTTTTTTTCTAAAACTTAAGGCGCGACTGGAGAAGCAAGTCACCAACTTCCAGAGACCCATAAAAGTCAGATGTAATGACGAACACAAGTTTTCATATCGCCAATATATTACAAAGGATAATGATATTAATTAAACAATAAAAATAGGGCGTATAATAATAATAATAATAATAATAATAATAATAATAATAATAATAATAATAATATGATGCATTAAAGACAATAATGTTTATGTCCATAACCGTGATTGATTTTTAATTGTATTTATCTGGTATTTTTAAGATCGTTCCAATCTCTTTCCGGGCTTCCCTTGTCACTATTAGGTTTTCGACGTTCTTCTCTCAGTCGTTCCATAGGAAAGTTCAGATTTGAACTTCAGAAATTAGCACTTACATCTCCTCTCCTGTTAACTCACGAACAGTCATTGCGGGCGGCGCAGCTGAAATCTCAAACAGGAGTGAGCGGCTGGCGGCAGGCAGCGTTGTCCTTGAGCCAACTTCCCCTCCAAAATGACGCGCCGCTGGCACTATGGCCACATGCATTTGCTAACGCAGGTTTGAGTCTCATCTTTGCCGCCACAGAACGCAACGCTCCGCTCGCCGCCTGCACTGTGGCCGAAGCCTTATGCGAAGCACGATTCGTGGAAAACTTGAGCGGAAATGTTTACGCAAGAATTTAAGATTGAGTTTTGGCAAACCTCCAGCAAAGCCTGCAATGCAACATTTAGTGGCAAAATGGCGTAAAACGGGCTCTGTAGCGAATAAAGAACGGAACCATCAGAAAAGAGCTCAAACACCAGAAAACATTGCTCCAATGAAGGAAAAAGCCTGAAACGAAGTCTGAACGCCGTTTATCTGTGCAAGTGGGAATCGAGAGATCGTAGTGTCGAAACATTACCAAAAAAGGACCTGCATCTGTATCCTTACAAAATTTACTGTTGTGCATACGTTGAAGCGTCCAGACAAATCTCGGTGTGTCAGCCTCCAAGGGTATGTGAACTCACACAACACGCGCCATTATGCATCAAAATATCTCAATCCGCATCGAAAAGCCGTTGTATAATCTCAGTGAGGTGCGCAATGTCTGCTGTCCGCACCGTAACACGATTCTTTCACCTAACTGTTAATGATTACCGGTATGTTCATCCATATGTGGATCATCTCACACAACATAAACGACTTTATGGATATTTTAAGCAAGTCTGAGGAACAGAACACACCGCCTTGACAACCATGCCACGAGTGTATTAGGTGAGTGAGGAGAGGACAATGAACAGAGGCAGTGCAATCACCTGGTCACCTCGATCGTCAGATCTCCCTCCCTGTGAGATGAATTGAAGGCTCATGTGTACTCCAATAATCCTCGCACACTGGAAGAACTAGAGCAGAACAATGAAAACTCTATTGCTGTTATCCCTCAGGCAGAGCTGATACGCCTGGCTCACACTTCGGTAAATCAAGCACAGCGCTGTATCAACGTCAACGGCGGCCATTTCCAGCATATTCTGTGTTGTTCATTAACCAGGATACTTTTATTTTACCCACCTTTGGCTTTTATAGCACACACAACAAACAACTATTTCCACTGAGAAACAACCACTATTAGCCAGAGCCACTGCCTTCGTGATGTCCAGGCCGTACTGTAACGAGCGCGGGAAAGGAATCAGCTGATCGTTAGGGGGGAAGTTTAGCACGTGAGTTAGTAGCGTTAAGCATAGATTTTCGCAGTTTTATTGAAATTTTTAACGATGGACGCATGTTCACTCAGATATATGTGAGAATGAGTCGTCATCGACTGCATTATTAAGTGGAAAGTCCTTAATTAGTGAAGAAAACTTAGTGAGAGCGTGTAGTTATGTGAAGCTATAGGTTAAGAAAATCGTTCTTCAGTGTTTTAATTTTGTAGTTTATTTGTGTAAAGTTATATTTATAGTGTAAAATCAATTGAGTTAGTGCATTCTGTGTTTTATTATTAACCACGAATTGTATATACTTGAATTAAGATGATCAGTGAGGGAAATCACCATGCTGTGTGGCTGCAAAGCCAGTTATAAACAAGGAGAGTACACTCCGGTATTTGTGTTTCCTTCTGATGAAGAACGAGTTAAGTTATGGAAGAAGGCTATTCCCAGGGAGAATTTAATAGTTAATCACAACATAGTTGTGTGTATCAAGCACTTTCCTGAAAATCACATCCTGAGAGAAATAAGAGTGTCTCGTCCAGATGGTGAGTTAAATTTTTGTATTATGTCATAAGCATGGGTAACATTATGTAGGCCCTATATTTTTATGTAATCAGACCTACGGCTTATCTGAATTCGGTGTATTTGAAAATGCAAATCTTATTTATGAGTATCACCGAGCTCGATAGTTGCAGTCGCTTAAGTGCGGCCAGTATCCAGTATTCGGGAGACAGTGGGTTCGAACCCCACTGTCGGCAGCCCTGAAGATGGTTTTCCGTGGTTCCCATTTTCACGCCAGGCAAATGCTGGGGCTGTACATTAATTAAGACCACGGCAGCTTCCTTCCCATTCCTAGACCTTTCCTGCCCCATCGTCGCCGTAAGACCTGTCTGTGTCGGTGCGACGAAAAGCAAATAGCACAAAAAATAGTATCAAACAATAGTGTGATTTATGTAAATCTTACCTTCTGAAGGATTCAGATCTTATTTATGAATTTATGACGTAAGATATATGAATTTCCTAAATCGAGGGGGCTTAAAGTATCCATCAGACATGTCAACAGAACTTGGAATTGAGGTGTACAAAGTATTTTGTGTGTTAGTGTCAGATACATATAAGATGGTATTTCTAAATTCAGACAATCCTAAGTGTGTCACAAAATCCTTGGCTTTGGAGTCAATGCAGTTGGCAGATTCTCTAGTCATTTGTGACTGCGGGAAGAAATTGGAAGACCTGGCCGGACAGTGTATATATATTTGGGTGAATATATTTTTAAATAACTTTTCCAAAATTCACACCGACTTGTGTATTCAACAAAGTGCTTCAAAATTAGCAGACCTACTCCATATTGGTGTAACTTCCTGTAAGGGATCCAGGAGAGCTGCAGTGTTCATGGAGTGGAAACGGAGAGGTACAGAAATAATTTATATTTGTAATAAATAGTAATGGTAATTGGCCGCATGTGTTCTGTCAGTGTGTATGATGTGGACGTTTCAGTTGACCAGAAAATGGATAAAATCGCAATAATATGTCTCAAAGTGTTAGGCTGTACTCACGCAAACGAACGTATATACGCGAGAAATAGAAGTTACGGAGAATGATATGCATTGTATGTCAGAATTAACAAATATTTGAGGATAGGTTTTGGTTTTATGAGGTGTTAACAGTTCTTTAAGTAATTTAAACGAGTGTGTTATTCAAGCGGAGCGTATGCGTATCGCCTTCAAGTCCCCCCCCCCCCAAAGCGTGACGTCATCAGAGGTACAGTACAGCCTGGACATTACGAAGGCAGTGCCAGAGCTCACGTGTTACAACAATTGAAAGTTCGTCCCAGCAACGTCTTCGCGAGTTTAGTTAAGACAGCAGTCGTAACAAGGCAGTATAAGAGAATACTGTGCTCTAAAAGCCGGCTTTTCAATTTATTGATCACTCTTTTAAACGTGCGCTTTCTCGTATACGAGTAAGTTACGAGTGTACCGCGAGTTACTGATGACGAACTACATTTTTCAAACTGGTTCAAAGCAGAAGAAAACTTCTTGCTACGGTTGGTATTTCATTGACATTAAAGGCATGTAAAGAAACAAAACAGAAAATGGTGTCAAATTTCCCTATGGGGAAAGAAAATTATCGTCAAGATATCTCTCTGTCATGGCCATCCATAAACGGTTGCGAAATGACCGATAGTCAGCACGGTTGCTAGGTAACAGTGTCTGGTCATCCTTCCATACTTTACATCACAGCCCGTACGGGTTGCTAGGTTACACTTCAGAGACACATTTTGATACTTGACACTAATTCGTTACACAAATTTCCGGATGATTCCCAGCTGTACGATATATTTTCGTCATTAGAATAGAAGAGTTTCGGTTGAAGAATCCTGGGAGAAACCATCCGTTCTTGGAATAAAATAACGTTTATTATTTGATTCATTGAACGAGGGAAGAGAATGAATTTCGGTACATTCGGAATGTTGCACGATTTACCAACGAAATGACATTCACTATCATTCATTATTTCTTAAGCTACTTCAATTTTCTAACTTTTCACAGATACTTCCAAAGTAAATACCCAATTAAGTTCTCAACTGCAACTTTGAGCCACTTTCCTACTGCAGATGGTTACAAACCAAATGCCTTATTTCTCGCATTGATGTATCTGTATTCTTTACATTTTTACATTCCACAGACATTCCGAATTACAACTGAAGTCAATAAATCCTTTCCCAACATTTTCGCCGACATTTTTCAAAGAATGGAACTCGGGAACAAGTCTGAATTTTCTGTATTTTGAGGCAATTCCTAGGAGTACTCTACGAATTCATATCAAAGCATCAGCACAATGTCACAGATATGCAACAGAAGAGCGAAACAGAAATGTTTTCTATGTTTCACTTGCACGCTTTTCAATAAAAATATTCGTTTACTTCTATTACATAATACAATAATACGGCAAGCTCTCATATTTTGAGTTTTGTTATTTGTTTTGGAAATACAGTAGACTTCGCGCACATTTTACGTCTAATGTGATAAACAGGATCAAAAATTAGCGAAGCACTGTGTCCTAATTCAGCAAAATCATGATAAAATAAAAATACGATAGTAGATGTCAACTGAAACCCAGTTTATAATAATTTTGGACTGAAATATATTTTAAATTAGAATAAATTATATTATTATTATTATTATTATTATTATTATTATTATTATTATTATTATTATTATTATTATTAAACAGGCAGTAACGGAAACCGTACAGGAATTTGGAAACGGAACCACCATCCAAGAAGAGAAAATCAAAGCTCAGATTTGCCGATGATATTTTTATTTTAGTTTACTCTGCAGAAAATGTGGAGAAATTGCTGAATGGTATGAACATAGTCTTGGAGTACAAGATTAAAATAAGTAAATAAATTGAAAACTAAATTAATGTAGTACAGTCGATTGAACTGATTTTAGATTGAAAAAATGAATCCCTAAAGGAAGTAGATGAATATTGTTACTTGGGTAACAGACCAACTAAATGACGGGAGAAGTAAGGAGGACAAATGCAGACTGGCAAAAGCATGGAAGGCCTTTAAGAAAAGAAATTTGCTCACTTCGATGTAGGAATTAAGATGTTTTTTCAAGATCTGGAGCGTGGCATTGTATGGAAGTAATAATAAATTCGTGTGGCTATTTTCTAGCCGAGTGCATCCCTTGTAAGGCAGACCCTCCGATGAGGGTGGGCGGCATCTGCCATGTGTATGGAACTGCGTGTTATTGTGGTGGAGGATAGTGTTATGTGTGAGTTGCAGGGATGTTGGGGACAGCACAAACACCAAGCCTCCGGGCCATTGGAATTAACCAATGAAGGTAAAAATCCCCGACCCGGCCGGGAATCGAACCCGGGACCCTCTGAACCGAAGGTCAGTACGCTGACCATTCACCCAACGAGTCGGACATTGTATGGAAGTGAAACGCGGACAACAACTAGCTCAGAAAGAAAGAGAATAGAAGCTTTTGAAATGTGGCGTAACAGAAGAATGCAGAAAGGTGAGATCGATAGATCGAATCACGAATGAAGGGATATTGAATCGAATTACTGAGGGGAGATCGATTTGACAAAATTTGACAAGAAGATGAGATAGAATCATAGGACACATCTTATGACACCCAGGGCTTGTTCAGTTGGTTTCTGAAGGAAGTATAGGCGGTAAACTCGGTAGCGGTAAACCAAACTATGAATATGACAAGCAGATGACAAGTAGTTGTAGGAAGTAGTAGTTACGTAGACGACCCAAGCATCCATCATCATCATCATCGTAACCTCTTACTGAAAAGTTAGAAGACTTAGTACACTGCAATGAAAATAGATACATAAATATTCATTATAATAAAAGGTTTCGCAAAAGTGGAGAGTGAAAGGAACTGAAGAACAATATCGTAAGAAACTCGACGACAGGATGCACATGATATGAAATATATGATCATTACGTTCCAGTAATGTGACATATTATTATTGGCTTAAAATTATAATAATACTTCTCCAGCGGTCAATAAAATACAATAATGTTCGACAATTAAATTTATACATCCTTGCCATTTGATTATTTCCGATGTTAGTGCTTTATGACTTATGACGTATGTCTTTAAAAGTAGGAAAGATCACAATATGAAGATAAAGTTGGAATTCAAGAGGAAAACTGGGGCAAATATTCGTTTATAGGAAGGGGAGTTAGGGATTGGAATAACTTACCACGGGAGATGTTCAATAAATTTCCAATTTCTTTGCTATCATTTAAGAAAAGGCTAGGAAAACAACAGATAGGGAATCTGCCACCTGGGCGACTGCCCTAAATGCAGATCAGCAGTGATTGATTGATTGATTGATTGATTGATTTACACAAAAGGACCATTTCAGTATCTGTCATCTTCAACTGGATAGTTTGTCACAACATTTGTGTGTCGTAGGCTTCTGTAAAGCGGATGGCATTCCCATGACAAAACCATGAAAAGGGATGCACTGTCCACTTAGTTCTCTTTGCCTCGATACCATGATGACATATTACGCGTAGGAGATTGTGCTTTGCACTGCGGGAAAGAGTCGGAACAATAGGATAAGATATTATTATTATTTATATAATGTTTTTTGGGATTATGGCGTGTAATTAAAATTGTGCCCTGAGATGTAACAGGGACGCCATTTTAGCCCCACGCTAGGGAAAAGGAATGGCAGCAGTGAAGCATCACATTCTGATTTAGTGAGGTTGTAGCCTGTATCGCGGTTGAAATTATCCGGGTATTTACGAATTTCAAGCTCCTCCCTGATGATTCTGGAGCGATACTGTTTTATACGGGCAATAACATCCATTCCTTGGAACATTGCATCTTAGGGCACCATTTTAATGTATTTCGTGCCTTTTCTCAGCAACCATTATGCGTCCTGTTTCCGTTGTCTGTTTTCTCCTGATGAAGAAAAGCACGGCGCCTCTCGAAACGCCAGTTGAGTCTGTTTTAACTAGCTGTTACCCGCGGCTTCGCTCGCGAGGGTTTTGCAATTTGATAACGTTAATTGTTCCTCAGTCCTGCAGTAAGACATTATCTGAAAATCCCTACTAAAGTATAAAATTTCAACGAAAAAATTGCGTCTCATTTACCCCAGAACCTCTTTGTAAACCACGTTCTAAGTATTGCCTTTTGAGGTTACGATGATCAGGCTACTGGCAGAGCTAACTCTGGAACATGTGACATAGAACTCTACTTGTGACAAACAGTCCTCTCTCAAGTCGAAAAAGAAATGTTTATTTTTAAAGGAGATTTCAAATATCTATTTTCACGTCTGTAACATCTTCAGTTTTTGAGATGCAAGTATCCTCAGAGTTCAACACCACTTCTTTCCGCCCCTACCCACTTAATTGGACTTCGAAAACAAAGGAGATTTCGAATACCGTACCAATTTTCACCTCTGTAACATCTTAGTTTATGAGATATAAGTATCCTCAAACAGAACTGAACTCCTTCCTCACTTCATTTTACCACCCCTCTCCTCTTAAGTGGATTTTCTGAAAACAAACATTTGTGTTTATTGTTAAAGGAGAATCCAAATACCAATGTTCAAGTGTGTAACATGTTAAGTTTTGAGATATTCTCATTTTAGAAATTCACCCCATTTTCATTTTTAACTCCCCTTGAGTGGATTTTCTGCTTCTTTAGTTTGAAAGGAGATTCCAAACACCAATATCTACGTCTGTAAGATGTTTATGAAATATAATCATTTTAAAATTTCACCCCCTTTTGACTTATTTTTAACCCCCTTAAAGGAATTTTCCGAAAAAGTACGTCTTTCTTTATTTTTAAAGGAGGATGCAAATACCAATTTTCAAGTCTCTAAACTGTTCAGTTTTTGAGATGTAGGTACACTCATTTTTAAAATTCACCCCACTTACCACTGCCTTAGCGACGGAATACCCAAAAAACACTCCTTAGTGAACATCTATACTGTAATATAAGTGTATTACCAAAATGTCATTTCTTTATGTTCAGTAGTTTTGGCTCGTTGATGATGAATCAGTCAGTCAGGGCATATCATTTTTATATACACGGCATAATCCCAAAAATATTACATTATGAATAGTTACACGGGCCGTGAAAGTTTAAGTGATAATATCAGAACAAGATATTGTTAAAAAACTATTTCGTAAAACAATGGTATAGTGCCCTTTACCTTCGATGCACATACAGGATTTATCGTTTAAATTTAAGATGCTTTTCACACCACCCAAAGGTACATTTGTCATATTTAAGAGAATCTATACTGTGGACACCTCTTTCGACAAAGAATGAGCATTTACGAAACGTTTTAAAGATGCTAGTACCCACAGTATATAGAATGTATCATAAATATACCGAAAAAATATCAGAGATGCTCTTCGTGTTATGTTCAGAACGACAGTGCAATCCGATTGGCGGAGAACATTTATTTTCTTACTTTCTTTACTTTCCTTTAAAATATTAAATTAAATCTTGAACTTGGGCGTGGCACATGGAAGTTCAGGAGTGAAAGGAATTCAGGATTATGAATTGGCGAATTTATTATTTTCTTAATAAACTTTACCGCATTGTTCTGTCCGGCTCCATGGCTAAATGGTTAGTGTGCTGCCTTTGGTGACAGGGGTCCGAGATTTGATTGCCGGCAAGGTCGGGAATTTTAACAATCATTGGTTAATTCCGCTGGCCCGGGGGCTGGGTGTATATGACGTCCTCATCATTTCATCCTCATCACGACGCGCAGGTCACCTACAGGCGTCAAATCAAAAGACCTGCACTTGGCGAGCCGAACATGTCCTCGGACACTTCCGGCACTAAAAGTCATATGCCATTTCATTTCATTTACCGCACTGTTCTGCCTTCAATCTTCTAGACATGTTATGCATACATTATTTTAGCTTGCATTTGGTGACGAAAATTTCAAGCTTCAGATTTAAACTTGCGTTCAGTGTCTTCGACTTACCAACAACTTTTAACTGGAGATAATACCGTACCACTCGTGATTGTTTACCGTAATGGAATATATAAATGAAGTCTTTCCATTATTAGTAATGACAAATGGAGATCACTTATGACATCTTTTCAATCTATGTATATAAAATAAGAGTTTTGTCTGAACATTGCTCAGAATTTGAAAAGAATGGTATTTCTGTATCGGTCATGTCCAAAGTAACAACAAAATGCATTTTTTTACTTTTCCGTAATTTCTGTATGTCTGTCTGTCTGTATGTATGTATGTATGTATGTATGTACACGCGTCACGAGAAAACGGCTGAAAAGAATTTAATGAAAATCGGAATGTAATGTCTGGTGATGAACCACTGCAATCTAGGCTACAGATTGTTTTATTCACGTTGAGTGAAATGGTAGTTTAGGGGAAGGCCTGAAATGTAATTCTCAAATAAGTTATTTATGTTATTAATGGTCGTATCGATAAATACTACATAACTAACATAACTTTAGTTATGTCGTAAGTTAGTAGTAGTTATGTAAGAAGTTATTAAATTTCCGATCACTTATGTCTTATACATTGTTACCGTACCGCATATAATCAGAGATATTCATGAATTTGGATTTTTGTTACTAGGTCCATATCAGCGCCGAGTCACGAGAAAATGGGTAAGCTGAATTTAGTGAAAATCGGTATGTAAAGTCTGAGAATAAGGAACTACAGTCTACGATATCAATAATTTTGTAAGATACCCTAATATCAACAACTTTATCAACAATAACAATACATTGACCATTGTTTGTTGTGATGTGTTTTTTGTCTTCTGTTTCCTCTCATCCCCGACAGATAGGATTACTGCAGCGTACCGAGGTTTTTTCAATTTGCTTGACGTCGCATCGACACAGGTAGGTCTTATGGCGACGATGGGATAGGAAATGAATAGTGGTGTGAAGGAAGCGGCCTTGGCTTTACGGTAGAGCCTGGTGTGACTGGTGTGAAAATGGGAAACCACGGAATTCCATCTTCAGGGTTGCCGGCAGTGGGGTTCGAATCCACTATCTCCCGGATGCAAGCTCACAGATGCGCGCCCCTAACCACACGGGCAACTCGCCTGGTCGTACAGACTGTAACAGCCTGCCTGTATATTGGCGGGAAGTAGCTGGGGAGCAAGATAACTTTCTTCTTTAGCATGCCATTCCTCTGGTTCATACATTTTCTCTGGTTCATACATTTTCTGATATATCTGGTACGTAACACACTGGTTCATCATAGTATTCGAGCTATTCAATCCCTACTCTGAGGCACTGATTGGAATGAGTAGTGTGCATATTTAACGGAATAATGACAGGAGTATTCACGGCAGTCTGCGACCTGGTTATTCCAGCTCTGGAAACTTTGGACTCTTAGATCGGCACCGTAGTACTGTTCGTTGAAAGTGAGAAAGTGTGCGGTTTTTCATTTGATCGAGTATTTTATATAACAACATTGCTTTCAATCGCTACATTCCTACTGACGTTTTTGTAATGACCTATGTTGAATTCAGTTAGGAAAACCACCAAATCAGTCTTTCTGAGAAACCCGTAGCGAAGCACGGGTACATCAGCTAGTGTTAAAATAAACTCATTTCCTTATCCGGCTCCATGGCTAATTGGTTAGCGTGCTGTCCTTTGGTCACAGGTTTCCCGGCTTGGTGTGTGTGCTGTCTTCATCATTATTTCATCGTCATCACGACGCGTAGGTCGCCTACGGCGGTCAAATCAAAAGACTTCTCCGGACGCCACACGCCGTTATTATTATAATGTTAAAATACGTTCTCTAGGACTAATCTTGCTATGTACATAAAATGGAAACAATAAACGGAGAATAGTAGGGTAAAGCGCCAGTGGGTGTGGCACGGGTCCCATTTTATGTGACAAGCCCACACGCGAGAAACCAAAATACATGTGACAGAGCACACCAACATAATCGAAAAATTAATTAAAATAAATCCAATCCAATTCCATGGCCAAAGATTCCCTTTATTGGACTGGTGGCCCACTCCCCATGGGCAGAAGGAAACAACGGCTGGAAGATGAGCGAATATTACTCAATTTTTAACAATCAAAGATCATTATTGCCAACTGGCTGTGGGTGAGTATTGCAAAGTGCAAGTATACTTGCAAGACCGTAGGTGTAATGTCTTTGAAGTTGACGTCAAAGGTAATAAATAATGTTATTAGCTTTACGTCCCAGTAACTACTTCAACGGTTTTCGGAAATGCCGGCGTACCAGAATTTAGTTCCACAGGAGTTCTTTTACGTGCCCGTAAATCTACCGACATGAGGCTGACGTAAGTATTTGAGCACCTTACAATACCAGCGGACTGAGCCAGGATCGAGCCTGCCAAGTTGGGGTCAGAAATCCAGCGCCTCAACCATCTGAGCCTCTCTCCCGGCGACGCCAGAGGTGCTCCTGAAGCAGTGGTATCTGCATGTGGAGAGCCCACAGAAAATAATCTGTCATTGGTACGCGTGGATGTTGACGGGGTGGAAGGTTACAATTTGCTTATTCTTCTTCTTCGTTTTGCCTCATGACTGAGGCGTCGTGACTATCATAATATTCAGCCCTCTAGCCGATGAACCATACTCCGCCATTCTTCCCTATCTAAAGCTTTCAATGTGGTTACTCTGAGAGAACACTGTAGGGGGCCGTTCACCATGTCAATCCATCGCGTTGGTATTCGTCCTCGTTGTCTGGTTCCCTGGACTTTGCCCTCAACAATCAGCTTTTGTAGACTACCATCTCGGCGCATTATATGTCCAAAGTAGCGTACAATTCGTTGAGAGACCTTACACGATAGACGAACTTTTATCTGAAGTTGGTTCAGGATTGATGTGTTCGTGCGATGAGCTATCCAAGGAATCCTTAACATTTTCCTCCAGCACCACATTTCAAAGCTTTCTATCCGTTCACGATCACGTTTGAGGATGGTCCACGTCTCTGCGCCATACAAGAAGACTGAGAAGACTAGAGATTCAACGAGCTTCTTTTTTGTCTTAATGGTGATGTTATCTTTCCAGATCTTCCGCAGACGGATCATTGCTACCTTTGCTATTTCAATTCTGCGCTTTATTTCATCTTTGGAACCACCAGAATTGGATAGTAAGGAGCCTAGGTATACATACTGATGTACAACTTCACACCCTCCAATCTGTTTGATATGTGGACTGTTGTTGTTCTTACGATCAACAATCATGACTTTGGTTTTCTGTCGATTTAGGCGTAATCCAATTTCTAGGCTTGCTTCCTCTACTCTCTTGATCAGCTCTGTCAACTCCTCTTCAGATGATGCTATCAAGGTGGTGTCATCAGCAAATCTCAGATTGTTGATCTTGCATCCCCCAATGGAAAACCCTTTGTCCCAGCCTTCTAATGCAGTTCTCATTGCATATTCACCATAGATATTGAAAAGTAACGGTGACAGGATACATCCCTGGCGAACTCCAGCCCTTGTACGAAACTGCTGAGACTGTTTGTTTTGAATCTTCACAGTGGCTGTATTTTCCTTATACAAGGACTTGAGGAGATCAATTAAATAAAGTGGCAAACCCATGTCATCCAAAATTTTCCAAAGATGGTTCCATTTGACAGTATCAAAGGCCTTTTGGTAGTCAATAAAGCACAGATATACCGGAACATTGAATTCTCTAGCCTTTTCTATGATTTGTCTTAGGCTTAAGATTTGTTCTCGAGTACCTTTTCCTTTCATAAATCCAGTCTGGACTTCAGAAATTTGATACTCTAGAAATGCCCGGAGTCTCTTGTGCAGGATATGAAGCATAACTTTACTGGCATGTGAAATCAAAGCAATTAAGCGATAATTTTCACATTTTTTCCTCGATCCTTTCTTGTGGATTGGGACAAAGATTGACTGTACCCATTCCTCGGGCCATCTTCTAGAATTTCCATATTGCTTGGCAGATTTTCAACAGCATTTCAATTCCAGCACCGTCTGTAGCTTTCAAGACTTCTGCACTTATTCCATCAGGTCCACACGCTTTTCCAGTTCTCAGCATTTTCAAAGCCATTTCTACTTCATCTCGGAGGATGTCAGGTTCAGGATCTGACTGCTTGTCTATCTTTACTTGGTCTTGTGCATTACATTGTTCACTGTATAGATCCTGGCAGTATAATCTCCATGTTTCCAGAACATTCTCTATATCCACAACATCATCCCCCTTTGAGTTCTGTATATTCCAGGAATATGGCTTGAATTCTCGAGTGATTATTCTAATTTTGTCAAAAAGATCCTTGCTGTGGTTTTGATTTGCATGGTTTTCAATCTCAAAACAAATGTTACTAAGGAAATTATTCTTATCTCTTCTACAAGAAGACTGAATCCTATCAAGATCAGACATTTGCTCTCTTTTTTTCTTTAGTGTTAATGCCAGATTTTTTAAGGCACCTTCTTTCTTCTACAAGCTGAAGGCTCAAGTCAGAGATCCACTGTTGCCTTCTAGTATTTGGTACTCGAGATTCATTCAAAGAGGACTCTATCCAGTTTTTGGCACATTCCACAGCCGTTCTGCAGTTGTTATTGGATCCTGTAATATGGAGGCTCTTCGCGCCAATGATTCCTTCAAAGACGACATATTAACTACTTGTGGTATCCTGTGTGATCTTTTAACTGGTGTTTGAAGTTTTATTCTTATTTCTGTTCTAAGAAGCTGATGATCACTGCCACATACTGCACCTGGACAAGTTTTGGTGTCCATTACAGAAGACCTCCATCTTGAACTGATCAAGATGTAGTCAATCTGATTTTTATATTGACCATCAGGCGATGTCCATGTGTACATGTGCCGTATGTGATGCTTGAAGACTGTATTAGTTATAGTGAACCTGTTTTGAATTGCAAACTCAAGAAGCCTGTTCCCCCGTTCATTTCTTTCTCCAATTCCGTATCTTCCTATCGATGTTCTGACATGCTCATGTTGTGTTGAACCAATTTTGGCATTGAAGTCTCCCATAACAATAGTTATTTCTCTGCTTGGAAAAGCTGAAACAGTAGTATCAAGATCTTGATAGAAGCGGTCGATTATTTCATCAGATGCATCCGCTGTTGGGGCATAAACCTGAATGATGTTGATTGAAAGTGGCTTGCATTTGAGACAGTGTTATAATGCGATCATTAACAGGTTTATATCCTTTCACTAGGTCATTCAGTTTGTCACTGATCACAATTGCGACCCCGTTACTGCTTTTTTCTTCATTTCCAGAAAAATAGACCCAATGATTACCACTCCTAAAATGGCCATTGTTTTTCCAGTGAGTTTCACTTAGCCCAGCCACTCCTATATTATACCTTTCCAGCTCTTGTATTATCAGGAGAAGTTTTCCTGAAGCTAAAAGTCCTCTCACATTCCAAGTACCCACATTCTGCTTTGTTCTTCCAGTCGCAAATTTCGCATATGCAGCCTGGTTGCCTACATGCACATGCCCAGTAGCACATTTCACACTTTGCAGCCTGGAACCGCAAAAGCGCCGGTTGTCCGCCGGGTCGCATGACGAATTAGATCCATTTAAAGCAGCTATCATGATAGTGTTCATGGGAATAATTGTGTAGTGAGGTCCCTCTCTCTTCCACACCGCAGTACCACAACCGAAAAACCAGTCATTCTGGTGACGCTTGAGGCTCCCCGCTCTTGACCCATCTCGAGCATGAATTGCTCTGTGCATCAAGTCGATACTGATGGCGCTGCTGCCCGACATCAGGTTTTCAGTGGATTCCAGTGGCATTTCCTCCACTGAGGGACCACCGCCCTTCCTCCCTCAAGGAGCTCATCCGCCCGAAGCCGTTGGCTGCCTGAGGGTGTCAGGTTATTTCTCGCCGCCTAACACTCGGCGTGGAGTCGCTGGCTGTTCTGTCTACTCTATACCGTCAAAAATACGTCCATTGTAATGGTGTCAACAGGTGTAGACTAGTTCCTTGGCAACGTCGATAAGAGCATGCATAGTTCCCGTCTTTGTCATAGTTTCCATGGCATTGATGGCAGATAGAACAAAATGGCCGACACTTAGGGCAATGCAAATATAGTAAATAATTATATCGAGTGTCTCTCTTAGTAATGTGGTCTATGGATTGAGGGCAAAACAAGATGACTATCGCCTATGGCATAAAAACACAATAGACTTACGTTAAAAATCAATATCAAATGATCACTAATTCACTAGACAACACTCACACACAATAAATATATGCCATAGTGTCATAAATACTGCCAAGAAGCCGCTAACAAAGCACAGTTCCCTTTATATATAGATATTTTATGCACTTACACCACACTAGATCTTGCATTTGGCAGCCATTATATTTTATATTTGCTTAACGTGGCACCAATACGGAAAGGTCTTCTGGCGACGATGCGATAGGAAAGGACTAGGTACAGCCTCAGCATTTTCCTGGTGTGAAAATGGGAAACCACGGAAAACCATCTTCAGGTCGGGGTAGAAGGAGTACCTTCGGAAGTAGGGCTGTTTGACGTCTTATGCAAAAACACTTTACTTTTTGCGAAAAACAACTGATCATAAATCTGTCTCCCGATCATGACCATCCATCAACGGTGATAATTTCAGATGGCAACCAGCCATAAGACATAGCCCGCCTGGTGGCCATGATCGTTAAGGCGCTGAAGTCTAAAAACGGTCTAACACCGAGGTTAGCCGGTTCGAGTCCCGTTGGTCGAAAAAATTTTCACCATCAGAATGTTGGCCGGCAGGGTAGGGGAGGTGGTGGTATACAATTTCTAATCACTAGATTGCGTGCCAAAAGCCTGGATTAAATTCCAAACCTCTCCGCAGTGCTCATATGGAGTGAGGGCATATGACGCTGTTGATGGTGATTCGTCCGTCGGATGGGGACGTTAAGCCTTGAGCAGACCCCTTGGTGCTATTCGACAGGAGTAGGCTATGTGCCGGCACCGGGTTTCACCCTCTCCCTACTATCATATATCACGTCATTCATTTCATCTCTCATTAACTCCTCTGATGAGGTTGACGTCAGGAAGGGCATCCGGTCATAAAAAAACCGCCAAGACAAATTCATCTCACCTCATACCCGACCCCGTAGGGAAACGGGACAAGGGTTGGACAAACAACAACCAGCCATAAGACATATCCTGCACGGTTGCTAGGTAACTTTGAGCATCCATCTATACCTTATATCACTGTTGCTATAGTTACACTTCCGCCATATTTTGTCGCGTCATGTTACACACATTTTCAAAAGACCCTCATCCATAAGACATTTTTATGTGAAAATAATACACAGTTCTAGCCTTTCAGGCAGGCAACTCAATGTTGAAAACCTCCTAGGGATATGAGCTACGAATTTTAGGTAAATAAAATATATTGAAGTATGAGAATACATTCTTTATTCTAAAAATTACAATACTTGTCTTAATCATCGTTATGCGGTCGATTACATTAGCAGCTTGCCTTTTTCTACCACTACGAGCGCTAATGTGAGTCAATGCAGAAATTCGCTTAAGCCCTCAACTACATTCGGTGTGGACCTCTTTCAAAAATCAAATAACGCCTGAGGATAATGAACCAATGAACATATTACAGAAAGGCTTTTGTAAATAAGTTAATTTAGCTATCTATAAGCAAGGGAACAGGAAGGATCGCAACAACTATCGAGGTATCTCATTGATTAGTATACCAGGCATCTTGGAAGGGAGGGTGCGATCAGTCGTTGAGAGGAAGTTGGATGAAAACCAGTGTGGTTTTAGACCACAGAGAGGCTGTCAGGATCAGATTTTCAGTATGCGCCAGGTAATTGAAAAATGCTACGAGAGAAATACGCAGTTGTGTTTATGTTTCGTAGATCTAGAGAAAGCATATGACAGGGTACCGAGGGAAAATACGTTCACTATACTGGGGGACTATGGAATTAAAGGTAGATTATTAAAATCAATCAAAGGCATTTATGTTGACAATCTGGCTTCAGTAAGGATTGTTTGTAGAATGAGTTCTTGGTTCAGGGTACTTACAGGGGTTAGACAAGGTTGTAATCTTTCACCTTTGCTAACGATTTAAAGATAAGAGGTACAGAACTAAATGAGTCCACAACACTAGTTGCAAAGCAAGGATTGTGGCGACGTTTAGTAAATTCTCGGAGGCTTGCAGAATGAACGCTGAAAGGCATAACAGTCTATAATGAAAATGTATGTATGTATGTATGTATGTATGTTAATTTAGCTAGGATTTGAATAAAAAACGAGTAAATAAAGACGATTTTAGGCTGTTTTTCCGGAATTGCATTTAGGCCGGAAGCGATTTTCGAAATTGGTTTTTTAGTTTGATAGAGCTATTCAAGACTCTCAATTTGAAATCCTTCTGGGCTCTTTGGCCCTTCAACTTTCGGCACAATTGAGGAAATTGGTTTATTTCTAAGTTGTTCGTAGTATGGGGCTTTCCCTGCTAAGAATTTTAAGATTAAAGGCATCAGTAGTTTATGTCAGATTGACTGTAAAGTTGAACAGGTGTATGACAGAGCATAACAATGCATGAGAACTCCAACGACCTCACAAGGTCATCGTACACGAGAGAGGTAAGCTATCCATTTCTAAACTTTAGCAGAAGCGTATTGTACGAAACCATGCATGGATACAGAAATATTCGTATATATTTGGATGAGGACATATCTGCAAAAGAGAGCACACAGCCATCGTTCAATGAACAGCTAAAAATCATGTTGCGTTGTGTATTGAACAACATTGTGCTTTCTCGGCCTGGCAGTGGGATGGGTCGCTAGTGAGAGGACGAAAGGAGTGGAGAACACTGCTGGCTGTGAATGCGGGCAGTGTTGCATAATACAACGTCGCACGTTTCCGTTGGAAGGGGAGATAGCATCTGTAGTGGGCTGGTAGACAGTGCGTAATTAGAGCCCGAATTACTAGCAGGAAAGTACGCAAACTTTCAGTTTTAAGAGACTGTTCATATAGGGCCCCATAGACGGTCCGTCTTACCTGCGCAGTTCTAAGACGACAGGTAAGACGGACCGTGTGTGGTAGAATTTTCATCCCTGTACCGTCTTAGGCTTGGCTCGAAGTGAATCTGGCAGCGCCTGATTTTTCTGTGCGTGTACAGGTAAGTCTGCGAGCAAGTTGGAGCGTGTGTGGGGTCTTCAGACTTAGCTTCAGTTTTAACCAATTGCTCATACAGTGCAGTTCGCTCGTAGGACATAACGTCGGATTTAAGAATCATGCCTCGAGCGTTTCTAATGGAATTCATACAGCTATACCGTTGTAATCCGTGCTTGTGGAAAATCAAAAGTAAAGAGTACACGGTACAGGGTTATTTTTACATGTTTTCCATCAACCGCACCCAGACAGTTTGGAAAATTCCATTTTCTTTCAAACTGCTGTCCAATACATATCCATTCATCTTCTTTTGTTAGAAACTGAAACAAAATAAAATTATTATTATTACTAGCTGATGTACCCGTGCTTCGCTACGGGATTCTCAGAAAGACTGACTTTGTGGTTTTCCTAACCTCAAATCAACATAGGTCATTACAAAAACGTAAGTATGAATGTAGCAATTAAAAGCAATGCTATCATGTAAAATACTCGATCAAATGGAAAGCCGCACGTTTTATCACTTTTAACGAACAGAGCTGCGGTTAGATTGCGGTGCCAAACTAATAGTCCAAAGTTCCAGAGCTGGGATGACCAGGCCGCAGATTGCCATGAACACTCATCTGCCATTATTCCGCTAAATATGCACACTGTTCATTCCAATCAGTGCCTCAGAGTAGGGATTGAATAGCCCGAATGCTATGATGATCCAGTGTGTTACGTACCAGTTGTATCAGAAAATTTATAAACCAGGGGAATGGCATGCTAAAGAAGAAAGTTATCTAACACCCTAGCTACGTCCCATCAATATTCAGACAGGCTGTTACACTCTGTACGACTGGGCGAGTTTACCGTGTGGTTAGCGGTGCGCAGCTGTGAGCTTGCCTCCGAGAGATAGTGGATTCGAACCCCATTGTCGGCAGCGCTGAACATGGTATTCCGTAGTTTCCCACTTTCACACCAGTCAAATGCTGGGCCTGTACCTTAATTAAGGCCTAAGGCACTCCTAGCCCTTTCCTATCCCATCGTCGCCATAAAACGACGTAACGATGTAACGTAAATCAAATAAAAATACTCTGTACGCAGCATTAATCCTATCTACCGGAGATGAGGGGCAACAGAAGACACAAAGCACATCACGACAAACAATGGTCAATATAATGTTATTGTTGATCAATGTTATGAGCTTTCTATATTGTAGGCCTTCACATTCAGTTTTCTTTCGACTCTGTGATTTGTAAACCATAAATTGTAGTTTCTTATTCTCCGACTTTACATACCATTTTTCATTAAATGCTGTTTACCCATTTTCTCGTTACTCGGCGCTGATATGGACTTAGTAACAAAAATCCAAATTCATGAATATCTTTGTGATCATAACCAGTACGGTAACAATGTATAAGACATGAATAATAGGAAATTTGATGCTATATAACCTTAGTTATGTAGCATTCATCGATTACACCTCTAATAAGAAATATTTCAGAATTACATTTTAGGCCTTCCCCTAAATTACCATTTCACTCAGCGTGAATAAAATAATTTACAGCCTTGACTATAGCGACTTATTTCCTGACTTTGCATACCGATTTTCATCAAGATAGGACTACTAATAACAACAATATTTGGGAATTAAATTTTAGGCCTTCCACTAAACTACCATTTTTCTCAGCGTGAATACAATTACTGATAGCCTAGATTGTAGCAACTTATTCCCCAACTTTGCATACCCATTTTGTTTAAAATACTACCACTAATAACATAAATAGTTGAGAATTCAATTTTAGGCCTTCCCCTAAACTACAGTTCACTCAGCGTGAGTAAAATGATTTATAGCCTAGATTGTAGAGGCTCATCCCCTGACTTCACATACCGATTTTCATTAGACCACTAATAACATTAATAGTTGAGAATTCAATTTTAGGCCTTCCCCTAAACTACCATTTCACTCAGCGTGAGCAAAATGATTTATAGCCTAGATGGTAGAGGCTCATCCCCCGACTTCATATACCGATTTTCATTAAATTCTCTTCAACCGTTTTCTCGTGATGCGTGTACATACAGACAGACAGACAGACAGACAGACAGACAGACAGACAGACATAAATTACGGAAAAGTAAAAAAAAAAAAGCATTTTCTTGTTACTATGGACATGACCGATACAGAAATACCATTATTTTCAAATTCTGAGCAATGTACAGACAAAACTCTTATTTTATATATATAGATTGTTATTATTATTAAATCATGCAACTAAAATATAATTTAACCCAATGTAATTAATTATATTTTTTGTTTTTAGGTTGGTTGGACGAAGACTGTTAATTTTCACAATCCGTTATATAATTGTTTCTTATTGCACTCTAAGCATACATTATACCTTGTTTTATATTAAATTAACATGAAATACATTTCCTTTTACCTTGTGCAAGAAACTTATAAATAAATTTTACTTACTTTGAGATACTGATTCTTGCGCACCTTATATATTGCAGAACAAGTCTCAGGAATAATTACTCCCAAAGACTGGCCTGAAATTGCAGCGGAAAATTTCGGATCTTCGTAACTTCTCCCGGTTGCTAGGAAACGAAGTGTGACGTTGAGTCTTCATGCGGTGCTATTGCCCGTCTCTTTGCATTGTCACTCTTTCTGATATGGGGCGCTACCAGGTGAAGAAGGTATAAATACGTTTCACTGTCCATCCTCAAATAATTGTACCAGCCACCTGGTTCAATAGTTAAATCTTTCATTAAATTTATATGCGACAGTGTATCTCGTTTAACTAACCAAGCTTTTGCCCATTTTGATCAAGCCCTTTTCTTTTTAGCTTTTGATCTCAAAGCTAATGCTAGAGCGGTGTAAATTAGAAGTTCCTCTAGCATGTTATCCGTGCACGACTAGCGAAAACTGATCGCAAGTCTCACAGCAAAACGGAGCGTCTGTGTCCTCTTCCGTGTTCCGTCTTACCTCTCATCTTAGAACTGCGCAGGCAAGACGGACAGTAAGACGGACCGTCTATGGGGCCCTTATCATGATGAAATGAAATGGCGTATGGCTTTTAGTGCCGGGAGTGTCCGAAGACAAGTTCGGCTCGCCAGGTGCAGGTCTTTCGATTTGACACCCGTAGGCGACCTGCGCGTCGTGATGAGGATGAAATGAAGAAGTCAACACATACACCTAGCCCCCGTGCCAGCGAAATTGACCAATGATGGTTAAAATTCCCGACCCTGCCGGGAATCAAACCCGGGACCCCTGTGACCAAAGGCCAGCACGCTAACCATTTAGCCATGGAGCCGGGCATA
This sequence comes from Anabrus simplex, assembly GCF_040414725.1. NCBI lineage: Eukaryota > Metazoa > Arthropoda > Insecta > Orthoptera > Tettigoniidae > Anabrus > Anabrus simplex. Next base: position 67,007,250 of record NC_090278.1, on the reverse strand, counting down.
TCGTGATCATAGGGAGCGAACCATAATCGAGCAAAGTGCCTACGCGGTTAGGTTGACGTAGCTGCAAACTTGCATTCGGGACATTGTGGTTTAGAATCTCACTGTCTGTATGTTTTGACATACATCAAATTAGTAACGCAAAATGTGTGACGTGACGTTACCTAGCAAATGTGTAGGCTGTGATGTGAAGTACTCATGGATGGCCATGACTGAGAAACATATCAAAGAGAAGCGTTACAGCACAGATGGTCGATGCGATCTTGCAGGCTGTGATGTGAAGTATTCATGGATGGCCATGACTGAGAAACATATCAAAGAGAAGCGTTACAGCACAGATGGTCGATGCGATCTTGCAGGCTGTGATGTGAAGTATTCATGGATGGCCATGACTGAGAAACATATCAAAGAGGATTAGGTACCAAAATTACTAGAAGCATGACTTTTTCGCATCAACAACAAGTGCGACAAAAATATTTTAAAGCGATTTTGAGATATCTTAACGAACCATATGTTTCTGGTTAAGAAATTAGTGATTTTGTTTTTGCGAATTACAGCGAAGTAAAGCGACAAGGCCAGTTTAAAGCGAATTTTACTTATTTGGCAGCAAATGCGAAAATGCAGCGAAATGCATGGGAAATAACGATGTTGAAATTGTATTCCAGTATCACGCTCGTGAAGTGAAACAGAAGACAGAATTCGACAGAAGAACATCTTCGTTTTAATATTCTATGAAATGCCTTAATGCTATAGCGACGTACGGTGAAAGAGAAATTTGTTATGTAATCTTGATTAGGGCTATACTGGCTGTAGTCCTAATCAAGATTACATATGAAATAATTATTTTTAATATTGTTTCTTTCCCATAAATAAAATAATAAATCTCACGAATTAAACTATTATTAATTTTTTAGGCTGAGTGGCTCAGAGGATTGAGGCGCTGGCCTTGTGAACCCAACTTGGCAGGTTCGATCCTGGCTCAGTTCGGTGGTATTTGAAGGTGTTCAAATACGTCAGTCTCATACTCCTGCGGGACTACATTCCGGCACCTAGGCATCTCCGAAAATCTAAGTAGTAGTTAGTGGGCCGTAAAGCCAATGAAAAATAATAATTTTAGGTAATTATTGTAGCGAAATTAAATCCATCGGGTCAGCCCTATTTCGCGAAATAACGCGAAAATTGTTTTCCCTTTCGCAAAATTATCATAAATTAATGAGAAAAAAAATCACGCTGTTAAAATTGGGTTAGGAAAAAAAAAAGAGTAATTTCAATTAAAAATGTATAGGGTACCGAGGGAAAAGATGTTCGCTATACTGGGGGAATATGGAATTAAAGGTAGATTATTAAAATCAATCAAAGGCATGTATGTTGACAATTGGGCTTCGGTGAGAATTGATGGTAGAATGAGTTATTGATTCAGGGTACTTACAGGGGTTAGACAAGGCTGTAATCTTTCACCTTTGCTGTTCGTAGTTTTCATGGATCATCTGCTGAAAGGTATAAAATGGCAGGGAGGGATTCAGTTAGGTGGAAATGTAGTAAGCAGTCTGGCCTAATGCTGACGACTTGGTCTTAATATCAGATTGTGCCGAAAGCCTGCAGTCTAATATCTTGGAACTTGAAAATAGGTTCAATGAGTATGGTATGAAAATTAGTCTTTCAAAGACTAAATTGATGTCAGTAGGTAAGGAATTCAATAGAAATGAATGTCAGATTGGTGATACAAAGCTAGAACAGGTAATATAGTTAGTGAGATTGAATCAAGGTGTCGTAAAGCTAATGCAGTGAACTCGCAGTTGCGATCAACAGTATTCTGTAAGAAGGAAGTCAGCTCCCAGACGAAACTATCTTTACATCGGTCTGCTTTCAGACCAACTTTGCTTTACGGGAGCGAAAGCTGGGTGGACTCAGGATATCGTATTCATAAGTTAGAAGTAACAGACATGAAAGTAGCAAGAATGATTGCTGGTACAAACAGGTGGGAACAATGGCAGGAGAGTACTCGGAATGAGGAGATAAAGGCTAATTTAGGAATGAACTCAATTGATGAATCTGTACGGATAAACCGGCTTCGGTGGTGGGATTATGTGAGGCGAATGGAGGAGGATAGGTTACCTAGGAGAATAATGGAGTCTGCTATGGAGGGTAAGAGAAGTATGGGTAGACCAAGGCGACGATGGTTAGACTTAGTTTCTAACGATTTAAAGATAAGAGGTATAGAACTAAATGAGGCCACAACACTAGTTGTAAATCGAGGATTATGGCGGCGTTTAGTAAATTCACAGAGGCTTACAGACTGAACGCTGAAAAGCATAACACTCTATAATGATAATGTATGTATTATAATAGTAGGGCCTATTTGATTGTGATTCTGCATACTGTATATGAGTTCATTATGAGATTGTGTAAGTAATATACACTTATTAAGGATGAGCTGCATGTTTAATAGAAAAGGTTCGGTATAAATTGTACAGTACTGTATTTTAGGAAGTTTTCTTATTTATTTATATGTTTGTTTATTTATTCTATTTATTTAAAATTTAGTGCTTGATAATATATTTTTCTATATCAGTTGCTACCGGGTAGACACCCACTTGCAAATGAAGTGATTTTGATTTGATTCTTTATGCCCAAGCTAATAATGGCGTATGGCCTCGGGAGAGGCCTGTTGCAGGTCTTCCGAGTTGACGCCGTATAGGCGACCTGCGCGTCTTAGGATGAAGCTCTACCTAATGTGAATTATAATGTTGAAGATATCACACAAACACCCAGCCCCGAGCTAAAGGAATTAACCAATTAAAGTTAAAATCTCCATTCTAGCCGGGAATTGCACCGAGGACCTCCCGGACCAAAGATCTGAATACTAACCATATAGTCATGGAGCGGGACTTCCGACAAACATTGAAGCCCTCTAATACAAAGAGCAGACAGCGAGAATCAAACCTCAGTTGCGAGTGAAAGTTGAACGAAATACTGTACGCGTAGGTATAACAGGCTATACTGTAACAGTTTCTGCCAAGTGCAAAAATAATAATCCATTACCTGGAGGGAAAATGAAAAATAATCGCGGACATTTACACCGCTAACCAGCTGTTACGTGAGAGAGCAATGAACGGCTCTTTAATTAAATGTGTGGTATTTAACTAGATGACGTAGTGAACACGTGTTGACTGTTACGAGTACACAAGATGAAACGGTACTAGGAGGAAAATGAAGGAGGAAGAAGCAGGTAGAACAAAAGAAGGAAGCAGGATACATTAAGGAGACAGATGTAATGAAGATTTATTATTATTATTATTATTATTATTATTATTATTATTATTATTATTATTATTATTATTATTAATGTCCGCCTCTGTAGTGTAGTGTGATTGCCTGCCACTCCCGGAGGCCCGGGTTCGATTCCCGGCTCTGCCACGAAATTTGAAAAGTGGTACGAGGGCTGGAAAGGGATCCACTCAGCCTCGGGAGGTCAACCGGGTAGAGGGGTTTCGATTCCCACCTCAGCCATCCTCAAAATGGTTTCCCAGTTCTTCACCAGGCAAATGCCAGGATGGTACCTAACTTTAAGGCCATGGCCGCTTCCTTCCCTCTTCCTTGTCTATTCCTTCCAATCTTCCCATTCCCCCACAAGGCCCCTGTTCAGTATAGCAGGTGAGGTCGCCTGGGCGAGGTACTGGTCCTCCTTCCCAGTTTTATCTCCCCGACCCAAAGTCTCATGCTCCAAGACACTGCCCTTGAGGCGGTAGAGGTGGGATCCCTCGCTGGGTCACAGGGAAAAACCAACCCTGGAGGGTAAACAGATTAAGAAATAATAATAGTAGGTAAGGGTTATTCTGCCCGAAGGCAGGTCCGAACCTCCGCAGAGGTGTTCCTGAGCCGGAGTTTACGTGCGGTAGGGTGGCCAGTTCCTTTCCGCTCCTCCATTCCCTTACACCCAACCAACAACGCGTGGCAACCCATCCAACTCCTGACCACGCCCAATGTTGCTTAACTTCGGAGATCTCACAGGATCCGGTGTTTAAACACGGCTACGGCCGTTGGCATAATGATAGTATATACTGTATTATAATATATATTATATATTGATAATTCAAACCTAACAGACAAATTATCAATTTATCGTAATCATGGTAATCATAACTTTCGTAATCTTGTTCTATTACCTCCGATTAGCATTCCTTGCAATATATTATTATTATTATTATTATTATTATTTCGAAAAGGGAGATCGTGTGTAGAGTAAATCCTTAACCTTAAAACCTTTCTTCAAATTCGAAAAACCAGACAAATAGTAGTCGCATTTCAAAAAGGCATATGACTCCGTAGACCGACCGTGTTTAACGTGGTAGAGGAATTCCAAATTGACAAGAAAACATGAGAATTTATCAGGCAAACATTAACCGACACAACATGGTAGGTAACATTTTTAGGAGAAATTTCTGAACCATTTGAAATCAAAACAGGAGTCTGACAAGAGGATGGACTATTTCCCTTACTGTTTAATTTAATTCTGGAAAAGTGGTCAGGATATGGCAAAATGAAACTAAAGGTACAAATATTGGTAGATGTACCCAAAACAAAATTCACCTTAATTGCCTAGCATTTCCTGATGAGATTGCTACCCTATCTAATCCAGTCTAGAAAATCTCCATGAAAGAGCACGCAAAAAGGATTCCAAATTTCTTATAAAAAACAACGTATATAGAAGGGACTAGATCAGGTTTCAACAGTCAATCATTAAGCAGCAAATATGGAAATATCGCTCAAGTAGACAAATTTTAATTATCTAGATGATATTATTGAACCAACATGGTTAAATCAACGTAACAAAGAAAGAATTGAAAAACATCAAAGAGCATACATTACTTGGAACAAATACAATAAAAGAACTATAACAAAAAAAAAAAAAAAAGCAAAATTGCGACATTATAACACAGTAGTTAAAACAGAAGCACTTTATGTATCTGAAACTATTATAAATGGTGGAAAATCTAATAAAGATGATCGAAAAACAAGAAAGAAAAATCGCTAGGAAATTCTTAGGACAAAAATGCGAAAATGGAATCTGAATGAAAAAGATATCAAATCGATCAAGTTACAGAAAAAAAATCACAGATACAATCGGGAAACGGCGATTACAATTTTATGGTCACTTATGGATAATAACAGGCTCACAAAGAAAAATTTGAACTTAGCCTTGAAAATGAAAAATCACAATAACTGGCTAAAAGAAATCAGTGAAGAACTAAATGAAATTGACATTAATGAAGAAACCATTCAAGATAGAACAAAATTCAGAACTTCGAATCACAATCATAAATTCTCTGTAAGGCCCACCCGACTAAATACGGAACGTAAAAATGAGCAGAGGGAAAGTATAAAGAGGATATTGGGAAGAGAAGAAGAAAAACAAAAAGTGCTAATAAGTTCAACGCGTTCCTTAGTTGGGCATAACGAATCAAAAAGAGAAGAAGAACTAGAACTGTCGCTGTCCCGTTTCCTGACAACGGGATCTGGGATGAGGAGAGATTAAATAATACGGGCAGGATCGAACCTGCCACGTTGAGTTCAGAAGGCGAGCCGTGTTCCGTCTGAGCTGCCCAGTAAGCATCTGACTTACAGTAGAGCTAGGTGAAGAATGTAGACAAACTCCCTACCCTTGCTGTTCAAGGTAGGATAAGCGTTATCAATGGTAATTTATCATCATATACTGTAGGCTAATAATTCCATGAGATATTAACAGCACAAGTTAAACAACACTTAATTCTCGAAAGATGATATCACGAGACCGACTAATAAAAAATGAGAAGTTCAGATTACCATATAGCCACTCACTCCTCCGTGGTACTGACAGTGAAATAAAGAGGAATTTTCTTTTTAATTCTCTAAATTATTCCAGATTCTATGTTCGTAATATTTTTCGCGCACGTGTGTAACATCGATACTAAAATATTTGTTAACGCGAGAAATTCAAGTACTCAACGTTAAATTTTAAATAATATTATGGCTAACGAGATTCATCATCATCATCATCTTCTTCATCATTTTCTTCTTCATCTTCATTATTTTCTTCATTTTCTTCATCTTCATCACCTTCTTCATCATCATCATTTTCATCTTGTTCATTTTCTTCATCTTCATTTTCATCATCATCTTCTTCTTTCGTGTCACTCTTTCGGGTACGTTGAATCAATGCGTTCTTTTCTTGTTGTTGTTGTTTGAGTCATCAGTCCATAGACTGGTTTGATGCAGCTCTCCATGCCACCCTATTCTGTGCTAACCTTTTCATCCCTACGTAACCACTGCATCCTACATCTGCTCTAATCTGCTTGTCATATTCAAACCTTGGTCTACCCCTACTGTTCTTACCTACACTTCCTTCAAAAACACACTGCACAAGTCCTGGGTGTCTTAAGATGTGTCCTATCATTCTATCTCTTCTTCTTTCAAATTTAGCCAAATCGATCTCCTCTCACCAATTCGATTCAGTATCTCTTCATTCGTGATTCGATCTATCCATCTCGCCTTCAGCATTCTTCTGTAACACTACATTTCGAAAGCTTATATTCTCTTTCTTTCTGAGCTAGTTATCGTCCATGTTTCACTTCCATACAATGCCACGCTCCACACGAAAGTCTTCAAAAACATCTTTCTAATTCCTATATCAATGTATGAAGTGAGCAAATTTATTTTCTTAAGAAAGCTCTTACTTGCTTGTGCTAGTCTGCATCTTATGACCTCCTTACTTCTGCCATCGTTAGTTATTTTACTACCCAAGTAACAATATTCATCTACTTCCTTTAAGACTTAATTTCCTAATCTAATATTTCCTGCATCACCTGCCTTCGTTCGACTGCACTACATTACTTTTGTTTTGGACTTATTTATTTTCATCTTGTACTCCTTTCTTTGTTTTTAAGATTGTATTATGTCAGTGCCGCATGGATGAAATGGCGCCAAGTTGCTGGCGGTCCTGTGCGACAAGAAAATTCCATTGCATTTAAAATCTAACGTCTATCGCACAGTGATTAGATCGGTGGCCCTTTATGGAGCTGAAAGCTAGCCTACAACATGGAAGCATGAACAGGCACTTCATTTAATGGAAAATAAGATCCTAGGGTGGTTCAACAGCTTGACTCAACTAGACCATACCATGAACGATGCTGTGCGGAAGAAATTCAAAGGTTGCCCCAATCACAGAGAAAACGCGTGAATCACGCCTGTGATGGTATGAACATGAACTCGGTAGCAACGGAAACCTAGTTGCAAAGACAACTGAACGTGGAGGGTCGCCGACCTAGAGGGCGACCTCAAACACGGTGGCTGGACCGGGTGAGAGATGATATGGAGTTCTCCAAACTCAGCCCCCGTCATGCTAGGGATGGACTGAAGTGGAGGGAACATTACAAGAAGGCAGACCTCACATAAGTGTGAAAATGCAAAGAAGATTATGATTATGAAACAGGAAACTGCAGAAAACTATCTTCAGGTCTGCCGGCAGTGAGGTTCGAACCCGCTATCTCCCGATTGCAAGCTCACAGCCGTGCGCCCCAACTGCATGGCCAACTCGCTTATTTTTCGAGCAGGCTTCGTTTGGTCAGTGAAGGAAAGCAAGAGTCTGTTTTACCTGCGATCTCACAGTTTCTGTCCGAGACAACAGGTTTCAATCGAAAAACTTGGTAATACTTGAGTGTCACATTATATCCTGCAAGATACTTTGTTTTCGAAGAAGTGTGAGGAAACCCTACACTGTGTACAGTTCACACGTCAGCTGTCTCAAGTTCTATCCAGGAAGGTTCCTGGAATAATCTACTCTGAGCGTAACGTAAGGAGACTGGTCACGTTTCCCACATTTTTATCTCGCATTCAATCGACCCACTGTGCGTGGCTTCTCCTGTCGGTCATCAGAGATGACTAAGGGTCTGTCATCTTGAAACACGTAAGGTGGCGATAACTGGTGCTCTAACTGAGCGTCATTGCGTCCACATACTTGTGTTTAGAGTGACCAGATGCAAACAGATAAAAAAAAGAAGAGGACGAAACTATTTAAGAAGGAGGGCAATGCCGGAAAAGAGGATACAAACAATCTCCATTGAGAGTCTCAATATGGACATACATATTCTAATTTTCATGAAAATAAAATTTGTCGATTTCCATAAATTATACAGTAAATTCTTACAAAATTTAAACAATGAAACTAATTTTCACGCCTTGCTAGTATTTTTCTGAAGATTCAGGTGCCATTAGGAGTTTTGGCTTACATGTAAATTCCTTTAGATTATAATGAACCATTAAGAGGATTTTCACATATTCTACTTTAAAACAGTCCATTGTGCTGACATCAATGAAAATAGTATTTCCACATTTGCACTGTGCCCTGGTATAGCAAAAAAAAAAGTATTTTGCAAATTTTAATTACTTTGAACTACAGTACAATTAACTTACTATCGCGAATTGCCATTTTGCTCATTTCTGACAAGGTAATTACCAACGTAATTAATTCAGGGTCATTTGCACTCTCATTAAGGAATTGTTTGAAATTGCAGAACTGATCAAAAGACTACATCAATTTGAAAGTATAGGCACGAGATACCCCCGCAGAGGGATTCTCAACTGTAATCATGTAGGCTGAATGGACCTCGAACCAGCCCTCAGATCCAAGTAAAAATCCCTGACCTAACCGAGAATAGAACACGGGGCCTCCGGGTAAGAGGTAGGCGCGCTACCCCTACAACACGGGTTCGGCTTTACATTTTTTACAACAATCTCCAAATACCCTCAATAACTAGACGAAGAGATCTGTAACTTAACCTCTATTTACAACAACTCGTTAATGTGATTACCGAGCGAGTTGGCAGCGCGGTTAGGGTCTTGCAGTTGTCAGCTTGCATTCAGGAGACTGTTGGCAGCACTAAGACTCATACTGCACCAGACCATACGCGCTTTCTTCCCTGCCCAAGTCCTGTAGTACCCTATCGTCTGTGTCAATCAGACGTAAAAGTGATTTTTTAAAATGTAAAAATGAAGGACATCCGTCCCTCCAGAAAAAGAAGGAAACGACACAAGAAAGGGACCTCAAAGGGCGTTAAAATCCACAGTTATAGCCCTTCAGGAAAGCAACATCCTAGTCATATGAGCTACGAATGTTAGGTAAACAAAATTTAATGAAGTGTAAGAATATTTCTTTATTTATTCCGAAAAATGGCAATCCCTTTCTTAATCATCGTTATCCGGTCGATTTAGACACGGCCGATTTGATGCATCGCTCTAGTTAGCTAGGAGCGCACCGAGGGATCCAGTTGGCAGTGTGGAGACGAGCTCTAAAGCGAGTCAATGCATTGTTTCACTTAAGCACCACTATGAGCGCTAATGCGAGACAATGCAGATTTTCACTTAAGCTCTTAAAACTACATTCGGTATGAACATTTTTCAAAAAATCAAAAATCCCTGAGGGTATTGAACTAAGGAACACAATACAGAAAGAATTATGTAAATAAGTTAATTTGGATAGGATTTGAATCAAAAGGAAAACTAGTAAAGAAAGAAGCGATTTTAGGCTGTTTTTCCGGAACTGCATTTGGGCCTGAGCGATTTTCAAAATTTGTTATTTTAGCTTGATAGAGTTATCAAACTCTCACAATTTGAAACATTCCCGGGCCCTTTAGTCCTTCAACTTTCGGCACAATTGAGCAAATTGCTCAATTTTACGTTTTTCGTATTATGGGAACCCTACTTTGTTTGCTAAGAAATGATTGCGACATTAAAATAAGACACTTTAGGCTTCACAGACCTGAGTATCGAGGTCAGAAGAGAACAAGAGATGACCAAGAGAGGTCTGATACGAAAACACAAGCAAGTGGAAGCAATGCAAGTGTTACTGGACCCGTGATCGCCAACCCACGCTCCCACATTAAGAGCCTGTGGGGAGGAAAGACAGACTGATTTCAAAAGCTCCAATTTAAAATTAAACGATCCACTGATAGTCATTTCCAAAAATTTTACCGGAAGTTGAAGGGCTAAAGGACCCAGAAAGGTTTCAAATTGTGAGACTTGGATAGCTCTGAAAATGAAAATGAAAAGACATATTTCGAAAATCACTTCCGACCTAAATGCAAGTTCCGAAAAAAGCCTAATCACTTGTTTTTTTACTCCTTTTCTTTTTTATTCAAATCCTTGCCAAATTAACTTATTTACATAATTCTTTCTGTAATGTGTTCCTTTGTTCAATACCCTCAGACCGAGCTCGATAGCTGCAGTCGCTTAAGTGCGGCCAGTATCCAGTATTCGGGAGATAGTAGGTTCAAACCCCACTGTCGGCAGCCCTGAAAATGGTTTTCCGTGGTTTCCCATTTTCACACCAGGAAAATGCTGGGGCTGTACCTTAAGGCCACGGCCGCTTCCTTCCCAATCCTAGCCCTTTCTTGTCCCACCGTCGCCATAAGACATCTCTGTCGGTGCGACGTCAAGCAAAAAAAAAAAAAAAAAAAAAACCTCAGGCAATTTTGATTTTTTGACAAAATGACCACACCGAACGTAGTTATAAGGGCTTAAGTGAAACCTTGCATTGACCCACATTAGCGCTCGCAGTGGTGCGTAAGTGAAACAATGCATTGACTCACATTAGCGCTCGAAGTGGTAGAAAAAGGCAAAATGTTAATCTAATCGACCGGATAACGATGATTAAGAAGATTGCCATTTTTAGGAATAAATAAAAAATATATTCTCATACTTTATTATATTTTATTTACCTAAAATTCGTAGCTCATATCCCTAGGATGTTTTCAACATTGAGCTATTTGTGGATTTTTTCCACCAACGGGACTCGAACCGGCTCAAGACGATGTCAGCCCGTATAAGACTTAACGCCTTAAAATCATGGCGACCTGTGGAAATATATATTTAAAAAAAAAATAAGTTTTTAAAGAATGGAAGGATTCCAAGGAAAACCTTATAGGAAACCCGATCCAAAGCGATCTACTCAGAGAAGTATAAAATATAGTGCAATGACGAAGGAATACTGGAAAGAACGAAAAGAGGAAATAACAAGGAAGAATGAATTCAAATTGACACGTGGTACCTAGCAGGCCTCGTCTGAAAGAAAGAAAGAAAGAAAGAAAGAAAGAAAGAAAGAAACTATTCTATGCTATGCTATTGTAAATACAGTCCTGTACAGCGTGCCATGGCGACGTGGACATGATATACAGCATCCAGAGGCAAACTAGCACGAGCTCTGGCACAGAGCGCTATTTTAATGACCTGACACGCTAGGGGTGCATAGCCAAGAGTCTCGCCGGGAATTGATGTGTTCGTGGTGCGAAATGCGGGACTAATTACAATGTTTAGCGATTATTCCAGTTCAATCCAAATGCTTTTGGGAATTGTTTCCAACCTATTCTTTGAATGAAAAAAAAAAAAAAGGATAAAATTCAGAGATGACCAGGCCATATTAAATGCATCCAGCATCAATCCCTATTTAAATCGACAATTTAATACTTATCAGTAGAAGGGTACAAACAGCCAAATTTATGAACAATAAGTTATTGATAACGAATTGCCTCTGACTAACAATTTAAGGGTGTTCTTTGTGAGAATGAAATTAAGCGAGCAAATTACAACATTTGATCGATCTCTAATAGTTTGACGATAAAGTAGCATTTACCATTTTTTTTTTTTAAATCTCAATTTATGAAAGTCCTGCAAACATTTCATAAGTGTTTTGTCACATTTATTAGTTATAAATCTGCAAATAATATTCTTTTCTTTGATGAAATAGCCTTCAGTCATCTCTTTCTTCGTGTGAAACAGGGGAATGGTATGGAGAAGAATCTTGAGGAAGGAGTACAAGATGAAAATAAATACAGCCGAAACAGTTTATTGCGACATCTCTTGATTGACGTGTTTGATACAAAGGCGCTTACGACATCGCTTATTACGACATATCGTACAAAACAGCGTAATTTTTATCATATTCTCGAAGAAATGTGACTACTATTACGTCCAATGTTAATTTTTGTTGGTTCCGCGTTTGGTGATTGCTGACAACAATGCAAAGCTTATCTTCAAACTCGTTTATTTTCTGTAGATTTCAAATCAGCGTGTTAAACAGTCAAAGTAGTGTTAAAGAACCTTGAGTCAAAGGAAGCATCGCTGTGAATATGTCGCAAAGGATAGGGAAGTGTTCAATATTGAAGGAAAGTCACTTTTATGGAGATTACAAAAAGGGCGAAACAAACTACTGTATAGCATCGCGAAGGAATTGGATGTAACACTCAAAGATTTCTACAATAAGGAAGGACAGATAGGGAACATCTCGTTTATTAGCCAAGACCGTGTGTGACATTACTGATCACTTTACATCGTTGCTTCTTGAATTCTGCTTAGATTGGAACAACTCACCAAGGGAGATGTTCAATAAATTTCCTTCTTTTTTTTCAATCATTTAAGAAAAGGCTAGGAAAACAACAGATAGGGAATCTGCCACCTGGACCACTGCCCAAAATACAGATCAGTAGTGATTGATATATTGATTGATATTAACTCACTTATTTATATTTTGCTGCCATATTATTGCTGTATGTTCGAGTTCACCAATACTGTACTACAAATACAGTACTTATTTTACTTATGCTTTTTAAAGTTTTACTCATTCTGTTAAGGAACCGTGTAAAACTAACAGTTATGACATTTTAGCAGCAACAACAGATCGGTTTGTGCGACTATCGCCTGTAACGACCGCTAATTGCGATCCTTTCGGAGTCGTTATAACCGGCTTCGAGTGTAAGTCCAAAACAAAAGTAATGGAGTGCACTCGAACGAAGTCAGGTAAAATGCAGTAAATATTCGATTGATGAAATCAAGTCTTAAAGGATGTAGATGAATATTGTTAGGTTGATAGTAAAATAACTAATGATGGCAGAAGTAAGGAGGATATAAAATGCACACTAGCACAAGCAAGGTCTTTCTTAAAAAAAAGAAATTTGCTCACTTCGGAACATTGATGAAGACTTTCGTCTGGAGCATGACATTGTATGGAAGTGAAACATGGATGATAACTAGCTCAGAAAGAGAAGAGAAGCTTTTGAAGTAATTACTAACGACGAGAATATGAACCTACATAAAATAAATGAATCCTTTTCATAATTCACTGGGTGACTGGGCTTTGTGGCGGATAAAATCTAAAAATTAAAACAAACATCAAAAAGACATCGTGGGGGATACTTTTGAGGCATGGGGGCCACAGATCTATTTTGAAACTACATTACGTTACTGGCCCTACTTGAATATGGATGAAAATATTAACTGTCCTGACCCATTTCATCACTGACTTATTCATTGGACGGCACTTTTTAACATCCTGTATATCAATCATGCGCGTTAAAATTCCGGGTAGGCAAGCATCAAGCAATGACTACAGATAGAGCCAATCAAGGAGTAAGTTAGCACAAGTGGCGATTTAACCTTTGACCGCAAGCTACTATGTAATACAGGGTCTTGACATGTAGGAAGTTTATTTTAGCACTCTTTAAAGAGTACACAGACTCTTTTCCGGGTATGCACGCTCGTCTTGTTTCAGTCAAATTCTATCCCTGGCTACGAATGTGAGCGCTCAACTATTCTATCTACAAAAACATATCAAAAGAGTGAATTAGTGGAACCGTCTAGTCTAGCTCAGTCCGCTGCTATTTGAAGGCGCTCAAATTCGCCAGGCTCTTCAAGATCGATTTTCAATCAATCATTCAATCAATACTAATCTGCATTTAGGGCAGTCGCCCAGGTGGCAGATTCCCTATCTGTTGTTTTCCTAGTCTTTTCCTAAATGATTTCAACGAAATTGGAAATTTATTGAACATCTCCCTTGGTAAGTTATTCCAATCTCTAACTCCCCTTCTTATAAATGAATATTTGCCCCAATTTATCCTCTTGAATTCCAACTTTATCTTCATATTGTGATCTTGTTTACTTTTATAAACACCACTCAAACTTATTCGTCTACTAATGTCATTCCACGCCATCTCTCTGCTGACAGCTCGGAACATACCACTTAGTCGAGCAGCTCGTCTTCTTTCTCTCAATTCTTCCCAGCCCAAACTTTGAAACATTTTTGTAACGCTACTCTTTTGTCGGAAATCACTCAGAACAAATCGAGCTGCTTTTCTTTGGATTTTTTCCAGTTCCTGAATCAGGTAATCCTGGTGAGGGTCCCATACACTGGAACCATACTCTAGTTGGGGTCTTACCAGAGACTTATATGCCCTCTCCTTTACATCCTTACTACAACCCCTAAACACCCTCATAACCATGTGCAGAGATCTGTACCCTTTATTTACAATCCCATTAATGTGATTACCCCAATGAAGATCTTTCCTTATATTAACACCTAGATACTTACAGTGATCCCCAAAAGGAACTTTCACCCCATCAACGCAGTAATTAAAACTGAGAGGACTTTTCCTATTTGTGAAACTCACAACCTGACTTTTAACCCAGTTTATCATCATACCATTGCCTGCTGTCCATCTCACAACATTTTCGAGGTCACGTTGCAGTTGCTCACAATCTTGTAACTTACTTATCACTCTATAGAGAATAACATCATCCGCAAAAAGCCTTACCTCTGATTCCACTCCTTTACTCATATTTATATATATAAGAAAACAAAGGTCCGATAATACTGCCTTGAGGAATTCCCCTCTTAATTATTACAGGGTCAGATAAAGCTTCACCTACTCTTTTTCCGGCACGTAAGAGAACTACAGAACGATAGCACCTTTCTCTCACTTTGTCACAAGCTTGTATCAATTCGTAGTACAACTACTAAAAGAAAACTGGCCCAGAAAATATTTACATTAGGACTGACGCCGGGATTGACCCTTCTTTAATGAACATCACAGAAGATGCGACAAATGAAGAAATGAAAAACTGAGGAATTAAAAGACCCGACTCCACTTAACTCAGAAACCACCGGCAGAACTCACACCCGGAGGCTCGTCTGGACGCTTCAACGAAAGCACAACATTAAATTTGTAAGGATACAGACGCAGGTCCTTATCGACAATTTTTCGACACGACGATCTCTTAAATTCCACTTGCACAGATAAACGGCGTAGAGATTTCGTCGAAGTTCAGTTCCACGTTTTCCTTCACTCGAGCAATGGTTTCTGGTGTTCGAACTGTTTTCGGATAGAAACTGATTTTTTTTATTCGCTACAAAGCACATTTCACCCTATTTTGCCACTAAATTTTTCACTGCAGATTTTTCCAAAACACTTCCAGTTAAATTCTTGTCCAAACAGATTTTCCTCGAATCTTGCTTCGCATAACACTCAACAATGAACACGCGCTGTTTTTATCGTGAGCACCATTTTGTGTTGCATTCCCAATTGGTCACTAAACATGTCTGCTCCTCTCATTTTCTCGCACGTAATGGCACGGCGACGTACTCTGAAGATATATATGTCAGCAACATATTGGTGCATTGAAATCCGGGTTTCCAGCATTTCCCGTGAAGGGTATTACTTCTGTTCATTATCAAGGGTCAATTTCGCATCAGTCCTATAAATATTTTCCTAGCCAGTTATTTTGCCCATCCTGTTGTATCGGAGGTGTGATTTGAGGAGACTGTGATATGGTTTCGGCCGTGGCCTGTAATAGGAACTGCTCCTGTATTCTCCTTAGTGCAGGAGAGCTGTAAACCACGGAAAACCATTCTCCGGACAGCCCCTCCACCTCCCAAAGCCTATTCTACTCCGAGGTAGATTCGTCTCGACACAGTGTTTATATCCAACCAACCAGCAAACTCACGCCAAGTCACTACCATGTCCATACGTCAGCGGCGAGGTATCCTATGACCTCATGGTACCAGTGCAACACAATAAAGGAACCACTGTGCTTTAATGGAGGGTGACTCATTCCTTTTTTTTTTCTTTTTTTTTTTGTCTGGAAAGTGTATGTTCTGATTTAAACAATCAAAACACGAAAGTTTCAAGGCATATTAATTTCGATGTCAAGCAGCAATTATTCGTCTGGACAACACAATGCCATTAATTACTCACAATAGACTTCACGTATACCTTCCGAATGGTATACGAGTGTAGCAGTCTCCTTGCTTTCACCACGAAAATATTTCATGGTGGACTTTAACTGAAAAGGGAACGAAAAATTAATGGGACAACTGAAGCAGAAAGGCAAACTCCAGTAAGGGAAATTAAATGGCGTACGGCTTTTAGTGTCGGGAGTATCCGAGGATATGTTCGACTCGATTTGACACCCTTAGGCGACCTGCGCGTCATGATGAGGATGAAATGATTATGAAGACGACACATACACCCAGTCTCAGTGCCAGAGAAATTAACCAATGATGGTTAAAATTCCCGACCCTGCCAGGAATCGAACCCGGGACCCCTGTAACCAAAGGTCAGCACGCTAACAATTTTTTTTTGCTAGGGGCTTTACGTCGCACCGACACAGATAGGTCTTATGACGACGATGGGATGGGAAAGGCCTAGGAGTTGGAAGGAAGCGACCGTGGCCTTAATTAAGGTACAGCCCCAGCATTTGCCTGGTGTGAAAATGGGAAACCACGGAAAACCATCTTCAGGGCTGCCGATAGTGGGATTCGAACCTACTATCTCCCGGATGCAAGCTCACAGCCGCGCGCCTCTACGCGCACGGCCAACTCGCCCGGTCGCTAACAATTTAGCCACGGAGCCGGACAGTCTGACAATTGAACAAGCTGACAAACTGTTTTGAATAATTACCGAGATATGTACAAAAATGTCACATATTTCACATGATATGTAAAAATATGTAAAATGAAACAAGTATAACCATATCAGAACCAAAATTCGCCGACATTTATCATTTTCAGCTGTCTACAAGTAAAGGGCCCTAACTTATTCTGAATATGAGACGAGACACTTAACATTGGAGCAATGAAATAGATGAATAGAAAAGCTAAGAGTTTGACGAATATCTGAACAGAACAAAGAGAAAAAATGGGTTAACAGGACATATCATGACACACCCACGACTTGTTTTGAACGGAAGATTCAAATGTTACGAGGGGAAGGCCAAGATATGACTTGACAAAACAGATTTATATTGTGCAGCCAGTCAAGGTTAGCACAGGACAGGGTGGCTTGAGGCAATGCATCTAACGAGTATATGGAGAAACGATTTCATGGTTTCCTTTTAATACTGTATTGTTGGTGAGAAACAGCCGTTCCCAATTAGACGCGTGATTACGACATTGGTAATAGTAGTGTAAGATATGTTAAATTCTCCCTCTCATCCTATTCTTTCTGCAGAAGGAGTTAAATTTCTTGCCGATTCTACAAGAATTTATTAAATTAAATAGAAAATTATAATATTAAAATAGGATTACTTGATTCTAGAACTGGAAGAGATCCAAATGAAAGCAGCTCGATTTGTTCTGGGTGATTTCAGACGAACTAGTAGTGTTACAAAATGTTAAATCTGTCGGCTGTCCTGAGAATGGTTTTCCGTGGTTTTCCATTCTCCTGCACTAAGGCGAATGCCGGGACAGTTCCTAGTATAGGCCACCTGTCCACCCTTTCACCCTCACCGATACAAGTCTCAGGGCCTAGGAGGCCCGCCTTCCCCATCACGGCCGACTTGAGTCGCTCTAACTAGCTCCTAACGCAGCGAGGGATCCAGTCGGCCATGGTCTATAGTAAGAGGTACTTTCATTCGTCACCAGATGGCTCACTGTACGTTAGCCTTCCGAGTGGAAAGTGACGACCCCATATCATTTCTAATTAAGAAGTTCCTTGTTCAATCGTATATGCATTGCGATGTAAACAGTAAGGTTATCAGACGAAGAATGTCGTAGAGGAAATAAATACAAAATGAAATTAATTTAAAAATGTTAAGCGTGGACTTCGTTAAGACAAGTTCCAAATTTACAGCTTTTAAGGGGAGTATAAATGACCGTTTTGTTGAAAAAAATCGTATTTTTTATTTCTATGCAAAAATGTTTATGCCAAAACATCATTTGGAATTTGCTGATTATTTTCGTGTATGATTTATTGAATTTGCTTGATTAGAAGTACAATTAATTTAATGTAAATAGTTGCGCAGGGCATTTTCAGGATTTCATAAACCATTTTTCAGTAAACACTTGATATCCTAAGAACCATACGGTCTAGAAGGCTGTGGTTTGATTTAAATTATAGTGGAAACATTGCTGCTCAAGTTCGTGGGACTGGCATAACATTTGCATTTATTATTTTTTTTATTCTTTGTGCTGGTGTGTTATTGATCTTGAGTACATTTGATCATGACAAGATCAAAAGGGGTCGTCTGCTAGACAATGCCATCAATCATCAGAATGCTACGGTCAAGCGATCAGAAGGAATGAAAATAACCTAGATGATATGAAAAAGGCTATGTGGGCAAACTTTTTTTTTTTTCATAAAATATTAAGAGATGACAAGCAAATCCACAACTTGTATTCTGGCGAGTGGTGTAAATACAAAGCAGGTGAAGCAGCTGGACCTTTAGATACGTTTACCCACAAGAACTTTATTAATAATTTATTTAACGCGCACAATGTGCAAATAATTACTGTATAAAACATTAGTCTTCGTTGCAAAATTTCACCAGTGATTCTGTTCGCTGTTTACAATTTAAAACATGGTACCTAGTACAGTGTGCTCCACATCTTAAACATACACAGTTCAAACCTGGTTCATGATAACGCTTTATATTACACAGTTTATAATGGAACCCATGAACGGAGAACCTTGTCAGCAGGTGTCGCAGTTCATATCCACCTTGAACCCACTCGCGATTTAGCATGGCATCGGTAGAGTAGAAATCTTCCCAGATGTCAGCCTTCTTCGATCGTAGGTCTCGAAGCAGATGTAAATAGGGTGTTGTTGCTGGAAGTAACAACTGTAACCTTAGCTCTTCCACATAAAATCCCTCTCTGGATAGCTCATACACGAGCCGGGAAGGAGAATATTTGGAGAGGCACAGAGCCCGTTTCAAGTAGATTGCCTTCAGCTTCTTGATTTTATCTAACTGTTTCATACTCAAATGTTCCCAAATGTTTTCCAAGCCATATGTTGCTATAGGGCTGATTTTTAGATGAAAGAGTTTTATGGCCGTTTCTAAAGACAAGTTTCTCAGGTGCTTGATGTCAGATATTGCTTTCATAGATGCATTTAGACGGTCTATGAGATGGAGGGTGAAAACATTACCTTGGGTTTGAAAAATTACACCCAAGTATTTAAAATGCTTTACGGACTTAAGTTCTTGGTCTTCATAATAGAAGATTCCATGAGGTCCCCCTCTTCTAAACGTCATGGACACTGTTTTTTCTACATTCAGTTTGAGCTCATTTTTCTTTATCCAGCCTACTATTTGGTTGAATGATTCCTGGAGTTCCTTCTCTGACGTTGATGTTAAGACCATATCATCAGCGTACATTAATAGTTTGACGCTTTCCTGGTTTACCAAATCTACTATGTCTGCTGTCGCAATGATGAATAATAATGGACTTAACGGGTCTCCCTGTAATACCCCGGTTGTTTGATCCAAAATAATAGATTTGGTAATGCCATCATCTACTTCTATTGAATTGTTGAGCAGTAAGTTCCTAATCAGCGGCATAAGGTAGTTCGTACTACCAATAAAACTCTCCAATTTTTCTAACAGTATGGTTCTGCTTATGGTGTCGAAAGCTTTCGAATAATCTATAAAGATGGCATGCAATTTACCCCCTGGTTTCTTTAAGGCTTCTTCTATGTCATTCTGGAGACAGCGGATAGCTAAAGTCGTTGATTTCCCTTTTCTAAATCCGAATTGCGACTCCGGTAGGTTATTTTCCACCAGTTTAATGAGACGTTTACCCACTAATGAAGTTAAAGTCTTTAGTAGAGTACACTCTAGCGCTATTCCTCTATATGAGTTGGGATCTGCGGTATCACCTTTGCCTTTATATAGCATTTTAATAGTAGATTTTCTCCAGTTGTCTGGTATCCTACCTTGCCGCAAGCATTCATTCATTAGGCGAGTGATGGATTCACCCAATTTTGGGAGAGCAGCTTTAAGATGTTCATTAAAAATGTGATCTGGGCCACATGCCTTGTTATCTTTAGATGCTGTAATAGTTGATACAACGTCATTAATTGACTGTTATTGGCTGTTATGTTGGCTATAAAGCCAGTTTGGAGAGATTTGGCTAATCCAGATCTACTGAAGAAATGTCTGACAGGGAAAACACAAAACCGTAAAGGAGTCATTCAACAATGTAGTGTGGACAGGGGTACCTAAAAATGTATTTGTGGGGTACCATATATTGAAGCTTGGTATGTATGATGCTGTCATCACATTTAATGATGGCAGTACTGCTAGACTGAAAGTCTTGGAGGAGATGGGTGTGAAGACTGGTTGGCATACACGAGCCATACTGAAAGAACTGGACAAGGAGTGAGTCGACAAGGCAGAGCTACAGGCCCAAATATGTCCACGGAGGCAAGATCATTGAGGAGGAAGAAGAGGATACACTCACACAATGTAGGAGATGATTAAGACTACACTGCCGGCGAGTTTTTACTACTGTTTCTATTGAAAAGCGAGTTACAATCTAAATTATTTTTAATTGCAATTTCTGAAAAACTCTTTTTCAGACAAATGACCCGTTATCTCCAGATCTATAGAAGATAGACTCTTAATTTTTTCACTGTTCATGTATAATACCCTAGTAATACCACACCTCTGGAATGGTAAAGATAGCTTGTATATTTGAAGAAAAATTCAAATAATTTGACGAAAAAGGTGTTAAAAAATATAACACAAAAAATGTCTATCCCAACTCCTAAAAAATTTACTTCAATGAAACTAGAGGAGTAAATATTAAAGCATGTATAAATAATCTGTAACAGTTTCATTACCTTTCATGAAGTAGTTCTTGAGAAAATGGGTCATGAAATTAGCAAATTTAACATTAGCAGGATAGGCCATTCATACTCCCCGTAAGGATAGACAAAATTTAAAAATAAATGTCTAGATATTTCCAAATATTTTCGAGTGTGAACATCGAAAAAAGTCATTCCATTTTTAATTAAGTTGTTCTTCAGGTAGGCCCATAATTCTGTTATGTATTTCTTTGTTTTTTAATGTATTTTATACTGTAAATGTATTCATAAGTTTGTTTCGGCGACTTAAGAACCTAACAGACACAGTTATAAATCTGATAGTTCGCCACCTAGGCGACAGTCTTACATGCACGACAGTGGTACATAAATTAATGACCTGTACATAGCTGAATAGCATGTTACCAACCTAGTAAGATAGATAAATAATCGTATGGTTTCAGTTACTCTGTACAGGCATGTTAATTTGATGCTATTCAGGCTGCCGGCGTGTCAATTCCGAAGTTATGTTTTACTGTTCAATTTAACAGGGTAAACCAGATAACTGTTGAACGATTTATATTTTCGAGTGAACACCAAACGTGTCACCACAGAGATCCTTTACATGCCGACATCATAAGATATGGACTTACTGCCACTCCTCACAAATCCAACTACCTCTGCCAGATATGAACCCGCGATTTTGATATCGGAAGGCCGACACTTCCATTGATCCATTATTATTATTATTATTATTATTATTATTATTATTATTATTATTATTATTATTATACTATTAGTAGCCTCCGTGGCTCAGGCGGCAGCACGCCGGCCTCTCACCGCTGGGTTCCGTGGTTCAAATCCCGGTCCCTCCATGTGAGATTCGTGCTGGACAAAGCGGAGGTGGGACAGGTTTTTCTCCGGGTACTCTGGTTTTCCCTGTCATCTTTCATTCCAGTAACACACTCCAATATCATTCCATTTCGTCTGTCAGTTATCAATCATTCCCCCAGAGGAGTGAGACAGCCTTCGGCAGCCGGCACAATTCCCATCCTCGCCGCTAGATTGGGAGCTTCATTCATTCCTGACCCGGTCAAATTAACGACTGGGAACAGGTTGTGGATTTTCATTTTCCATTACACTATTAATGTAAATTAGGATGAGACATAGGCTTCGGAATAGGAATGAGTTGAAGGACATTTTGGAAGGTAAAATACCACGGAAACGCCCTCGTTGAAGACCAAGAAAATCATTCTTGTGAACTCAGGATGCAGGACCTATGCAGACCCAAAACGTACTGCACAGGATCGACCCTGTTGGAGAAGACTCACCGCAGGGCCAAACGAGTCAGACTGAATTACTCAAAGAAAAAGAAGAATGTACATTCGTGTCCCCATCCTGAGGTAATGCAACTATTTTCAATCGAAGTGAGCTTCAAGAACTAGAAAGTACAAGCCTTCCTACCAATCTCAAATTTCTTGCAGTCCCGGGAATCTAACTCGGGCAATCAAGGGCTGGCAATAACTATTACCCCCCCCCCCCCATTCCCATCGTCAGCCCCAAGGCCTGCAGATTACGAGGTGTCGTGTGGTCAGGACGACGAATCCTCTCTGCTTTCTACACCGGGGCCACTTAATACCACCTGTTGTTCTACGGAGGTGGACATTATTATTACTATTCTTATTCTTTACCGAATTTGGACATCTATGGACCGCATAGAACTTAAGGCTTCTTGGCCTTTCTTCTCTTCCGAAAACCTCTTCATACTTTCGCTACAAATACAAATGGCGTATGGCTTTTAGTGCCGGAATGTGTCCGAGGACTTCGGCTCGCCAGGGCAGGTTTTTTGATTTGACTCCCGTGGGCAACCTGCGCGTCGTGATGAGGATGAAATGATGAAGACGACACATACACCCAGTCCCCGTGCTAGGGGAATTAACCAATTATGGTTAAAATTCCCGACCCTGCCGGGAATCGAACCCGCGACCCCTGTGACCAAAGGGCAACACGCTAACCATTTAGCCACGGAGCCGGACATTCTTTCGCTTCTCATCCTCCTCTTCTCTTCGGAAACGATCCATTCGGGCCTCCGTTTTAGTGGTTTCTCTTAAAATAATTTCCGACCGTCGATTCTTCTTCTGAACTCTCTTCTATTGTGGATAACCTGGAATGTCATTCTAACTTCTTCCGCATCCTTCTTGACCTCTTCTGCCCACTAGGAGGTGGCCTTTAACTCCGTGATGTATCTGAAGATCTTTTTGATCAGTCGTTTGTCATCCATTATTACCATGTGTCCGTAGAATTTCAGCATTGTGTCAGTGATCTGTTCAGTGTACTAATTGTAGAGTTCCTCATTTCTCGTTTTCTTCCAAGTTCCATCAGTAGTCTTCTGTTGTCCCAGAATTTCCTTACAGCTCCTCCTCTTTATAAATCAGGCACTCTGTAGCGTACAATTATTATTATTATTATTATTATTATTATTATTATTATTTTCGTTTACAGCCATTAAGCAACAATCGCACATTATTGAAAGCCTTCGTTGCAGCCCAAAACCTTCGCATTAGAGGTGTGACAAACGGTTATTTTTGTGTAACTGCTACATCTGTCACTTCACTGCTACAATAAAGTAACTGTGAAAAGTAACAGTTAAATATAACGTCCGACGTTACATTTTATTGGTCACAGCCTGGTCACGGCTTCAAGCTTGTCTCGTTACAGCTGTATTGTGAAGTCCTATTCATTCACTCGCACATGCGCGCACGCATCACTACACTGTTGAAAGTCGGTGCAGCAAAACACGCATTTCTATTTGCTATAAAGTTAACGAGAGGCAGACAACGTGTGAAATGAGAAGACAACATAGAGTCTTTTCTGAAATCTAGAGGAGTGAGTTTGACAATGCCGCGATCGAGGATGGAAGACAAGAAAACGTGATCTATCCGCCAAACCTCGACACAAACCGGTACAAGAGGATCGATTAAGTAAAATGAAGTAATGTTGTGTTATTTTGTTATAATGAATTGTGTGAAACGAATTAATAAAAACTTCAGTGGGTAAAGAGACGTTATCATAAGGATCTGGTCTCCAGGCGTTCACTCATTTTCAACAAATGTCTGCTGTCTACACATAACAATAACGATGCTCAGGAAGAGAGAGTAGTATTTATTTACATCAGTGTAGCCAATGCTGTCATTCTTTTTATCGTAACAGAAAATATATCTGACATTAACTTTGAAAGGAAGTTCTGTCAAAGTGAAATATTATTATAAAATGCATTTCATCTACATTCGTTTTATAATATCAATATGGAAAGTTGGCATACCAATTTATTTATGCTACAATAATACTGTAATTATGTACGCCTCTGTGGTGTAGTGGATAGTGTGATTAGCTGCCACCCGCGGAGGCCCGGGTTCGATTCCCGGCTCTGCCACGAAATTTGAAAAGTGGTACTAGGGCTAGAACGGGGTCCACTCAGCCTCGGGAGGTCAACTGAGTAGAGGTGGGTTCGATTCCCACCTCAACCATCCTGAAAGTGGTTTTCCGTGGTTTCCCACTTCTCCTCCAGGCAAATGCCGTGATGGTACCTAACTCTAGGACACAGCCGCTTCCTTCCCTCTTCCTTGCCTATCCCTTCCAATCTTCCCATCCCCCACCAAGGCCCCTGTTCAGCATAGCAGGTGAGGCCGCCTGGGCGAGGTACTGGTCATCCTCCCCAGTTGTATCCCCCGGCCCAATGTCTCACGCTCCAGGACACTGCCCTGGAGGCGGTAGAGGTGGGTTCCCTCGCTGAGTCCGAGGGAAAAACCAACCCTGGAGGGTAAGCAGATTAAGAAAGAAAGAAAGAAAGAAAGAAAGAACAATAATAATTATACGGGTGAAACTTATAATATTATAATGTAGGTAGCCTCGCGCGATATCTGAGTCAACGATTACCCCTGAGCAGCTGAATACGTCATGACAGTTTACACTTTACTTATATGACAGCAGCAACTTAAAGAAATCTCCTACGAAAGCGCTCTCACTTGGAAGACATGCGTACTATCGAACTCTGGTCACATTCTGTATCTGTAAGCTGCTACTATTGATAGTTCCCCCTTCCCAGTTACTGTTTTCACTAGTACGTTATTGTTGTCGTTACTCGGTAACCTGTTATTTTTTGTCCCCTTTACATTTGTAACAGCGACAGGCATGTAACTGTGACAAAGTAACTGCTACGTTATTTTTCAGTCGTCTCTACTTTGCATTCTTTCCTGTGTCCATCCCCTATTCAGTTTCTGTTCGTTATGGAAGCCTCTGAAGCTGTCTATCACTAACCTATACTTTGTTCGGTTTAATATGTCTTCCCCATTTTATTGCGAGTGTTCAAGACCCTTTCTTACCTCCCTGAACTAATAATTTTAAGTAATGGAATCGTCGAAGTTCAACAACATTGTCGTCCAGCCAGTATCTCCCTATGCGTCAGAATGTCTTGTCCTCCTCCGTCTCTAAGAAACGTGCGCTCGCTACGTTAGAACAAAAAGAGAAAGGTTCTCTACAACATACTTGACCCGAACTACAAAAACCGGGCTACATAAGGAAATCTAGAGGCGCATAAACGATTCAGAACAAGCAGCGTGATTTAGAATTTCCCAAGATCAGAAATGGATAACTACAGTAGTTTAACGCGGTCAATCAATCAATCAACCCTGAATTGGATTTAGTGCAGTCGCCCAGGCGGCAGATTCCCTGTCTGTTGTTTTCCTAGCCTTTCTTAAATAATTGCAAAGAATTTGGAAATTTATTGAACATCTCCCTTGGTAAGTTATTCCAATCCCTAACTCCTCTTCCTATAAACGAAAATTGGCCCCAATTTGTTCCCTTGAATTCCAACTTTATCTTCATATTTTGATCTATCCTACTTTTTAAAACACCATTCAAACTTATTCTCCTACTTAATGTCATTCCACGTCATCTCTTCACTGACAGCTCGGAACATACCACTTAGTCGAGCAGCTCGTCTCCTTTCCCCCAAGTCTTCTCAGCGCAAACTTTGCAACATTTTCTTAACGCTACTCTTTTGTCGGAAATCCTCAGAACAGATTGAGCTGCTTTTCTTTCGATTTTTTCTAGTTCTCGAATAAGTAATCATGGTGAGGGTCCCATACAATGGACCTGTACTCTAGTCGGGGTCTTGCCAGAGAATTATACGCCCTCTACTTTACATCCTTACTACAGCCCCTAAATACGCTTAAAACCGCATGCAGAGATGTGTAATCTTTATTTACAATCCATTTAATGTGATTTACCCAAATGAAGATCTTTCCTTATATGAACACCTAGGTACTTACAGTGATCCCCAGAAGGAATTTTTCGTATTACTGAAACTCAGGAATCTACTCTAAGATAGACACACACAATGCGCAACCGCAGAGCTCGCTTCTACGGTCCGCTATGGCGGATGGACGACTCTCGATGGACAAAACGGATTTTTTAAACACTACTGACTCAAAACCAAAAACCTATTCCCTGGCACACGTTAATGTCAACAAAGACCTCTAAGAAATGGGCGTAGGAACAGAAAACGCCCACAAACAAGACCTATTCAGGACAGCATAGTGACTTTTGGAACTTTCCGAGATGAAAAATTGATAGATAACTGGTGCAAAGTGGTCGGATGAACGCCGTGCTCAACAACAGCGAGCTAATGAAAACCTACTGGGTCAAACGAAAATAGAATAAACGCCAGGATGTTTAATGCAACTTATCGTTGAAATAATATTTTCGTTTATAATCTATATCAAACAGTTTTACATTTACGCGACAATATGCCATTCGGAAGCAGCCGACACAAAACAAGATCGGGTGATTCACGAAGGAAGCCAACGGAAAACATTTATTTCTCGCCGTAAACTGGCGATTTTGTTCGGTATTATCTGAGAGGAGCTGTTATGCCAGTAACCGGGCGAGCTGGCCAGTGACGCGCAACTGTGAGCTTGCATCCTTGAGATAGTGGGTTCGACCCCCACTGCCGGCAGCCCTGAAGATGACTTTCCGTGGTTTCCCATTCTCGAACCTGGCAAATGCTCGGGGCTGTACCTTAAATAAGGTGGTGGTGGTGGTGATTATTGTTTTAAGAGGAAGTACAACTAGGCAACCATCCTCTATATAACACTAATCAGAAGGAAGAATGGAAGGGATCCGACACTTCGAAGAATGAAGATATCGGCCAAAGGAAGACAAGGGCCACGAAGGGCGTGAAAACGAAAGACTCCCTAGCCCTCGCAAACCTAGCGTCGGGGTCGGAAAAGAACAAGAGTTGACCAAGGGAGGTCGGAAAGTATAGATGAAAGTGAGGAGCTTGGCACAAGTAAGTGGAAGCAATGCCAGAACTCAGCTGAGGGCCCCGTGGTCGCCAACCCACGCTCCAAAGTTCAGAGCCCGTGGGGCCCTTAAATAAGGCCACGGCCGCTTCCTATTCAGTCCTAGGCCTTTCCTATCCCATCGTCGCCATAAGACCTGTATGTGTCGATACGACGTAAAGCCAAATGTAAAAAAAAAAAAGTATGCCAGCACTGATGACTGTTTTAGAAACTGTAATAACGAGTGAAGTAATCAGATCGTCGAAAGTTCAAATGAAGGACAAAAGCAGCTAATGAAAATAAGAAGTAGAGGACGAAATAGAATGGGAATGTCTTCAGAGTTTCTCGAGTGCCACAGAAACGTGTTCGAGAAGTTATAAATAAATAATTATGCCGCCATGAACAAAGAGCATAGCATATTTCGAACTTACAATTATCTATTAAAACGCGATAATTATATTCACCCAGAAGAGCATGTAGATAGATTATTAGCTTTCTAAGAAGAAGCAGAAGAAGCGCATTCGGTATATATTGCCGGGATGAGTGGCTCAGACGATTGAGCCGCTGACCTTCTGACCCCAACTTGCCAGGTTCGATCCTGGCTCAGTCCGGTGGTATTTGATGGTGCTCAAATACGTCAGCCTCGTGTCGGTATATTTACTGGCAAATGAAAGAACTCCTGCGGGACTGAACTCCAGGACCTCGCCGTCTCCGAAAACCATAAAAGTAGTTAGGCTTAGTGAGACGTAAACCAAGAATAACATCCATTCGGGAGATAGTGGGTTCGAACTAGTTTTCCGTGCTTTCCCATTTTCACACCAGGCAAATGCTGGGTCTGTGCCTTAAGGCCTCGGCTCCCTCCTTCCTAACCCTAGCCTTTCCCTTTCCCATCGTCGCCATAAGACCTCTCTGTGTCGATGTGACTTAATGCAAGAGAAAAATCAGCTTTATTACTTGATACCTCTCCCCCAACACGATTTCTTTATGGCTACGCATCCGTTATGAACTATCCATTATAGTATTCAAACTGTTCTTTAAGACATTTTTACAAGTAGTAAGCCTCTCAAATCTTGAACACATTCTGGTTTAATAAATTGACACTATTACGACATAAAAGTTGAGTGACGAATGGATTTTATGCTAGACTCTCAAACTGTTAATCTTGTTTCACACGAAAGAATGTCACTAGAATTTAATTACTTCCTGGAAAATATATTACAGTGACAAAACAATTTGTCACAAAAAAAAAACAGAGATAGATGCAAAAATTAAAAGCCAATATTGTAACAAACTTCTGTCCTGCTTTGCTGAGAGATTCTTAAACCACTAACATATTCAGAAGAGTCTTAAGACATTATTCTTTAGCCTTTTAATTTTGTGATCAAGATGACAATATGTATTTATATTATTCAAGATCTTCCTTTCGACAATGTCGTGAGATGGACAGCATGAAAATCGGAGTTAAAAGTTAGGTTGCAAGTTTCACGTATAGGGAAAGTCCTCTCAGTTTTAATCACTGCATTGATGGAGTGGAAGTTCCTTATACGGATCACTGCACGTAACTAGGTGTTAACACAAGGAAAGATCTTCACTGGGGTAATCACATAAACAGGACTGTAAATAAAGGGTTCAGATCTCTGTACCTGGTTATGAGGGTATTCAGGGGTTGTAGTAAGAACGTAGCCGGCCCCGCGGTGTAGGGATAGCATGCCTACCTCTTACCCGGAGGCCCCGGGTTCGATTCCCGGCCAGGTCAGGGACTTTTACCTGCATCTGAGGGCTGGTTCGAGGTCCACTCAGCCTACGTGATTACAGTTGAGGAGCCATCTGACGGTGAGATAATGGCCCCGGTCTAGAAAGCCTAGAATAACGGCCGAGAGGATCCGTCGTGCCGACCACACGACACCTCGTAATCTGCAGGCCTTCGGGCTGAGCAACGGTCGCTTGGTCTTTTGGTAGTAAGAACGTAAATGAGAGGACATACAAGTCTCTGGTGAAATGAAATGGGGTAGGCTTTTAGTGCTGGGAATGTTCGAGGACAAGGTCGGCTTACCAAGTGCAGGTCTTTTGAATTGACTCCCGTAGAAGACCTGCGCGTCGTGATGAGGATATAATGATGAAGACGACACATACACCCCTGTGCCAGGGGAATGAACCAATTATGGTTAAAAATCTCGAACCTGCCGGGAATCGCACCCACCACCCGCGACCCCTGTGACCAAAGGCCAGCACGCTAACCATTTAGCAATGGAGCCAGACAATGTCTGGTATGGAGTATGGTTCCAGTGTATGGGACTTTCAACAAGATTACTCGATTCAAGAACTGGAAAACAATCCAAAGAAAAGCAGCTCGATTTGTTCTGGGGATTTCCGACAAAAGAGTAGCGTTACGAAAACTTTGCCAAGTTTGGGTGGGGAAGACTTTGGAGGAAGGAGACGAGTTGCTCGACTGAGATGTATGTTCCGAGCTGTCAGTGGAGAGATGGCGTGAAGTGACATTAATATATGAATAACTTGGAGTGGTGGTTTTAAAAGTACCGTAGGGAATATCACAATATGAAGATCAAGTTGTAATTCAAGAGGACAAATTGGGGCAAAATTTGACAGTTTTCGGATACGCCCAGGTGCCGGAATTTCGTGCCGCAGGAGTTCTTTGAGGTGCCAGTAAATCCACCGACACGAGGCTGACATATGTGAGCACCTTCAAATACCACCGGTCTGAGCCAGGACCGAACCTGTCAAGATGGGGTCAGAGGAGCCGCTCAGCCCGGCACAGCAGATATTAGAAAACTAAGATTGAAATTTTATAGGCACGTTCAACAAGGCTTACACAGGTGGTGGTGATTATTGTTTTAAGAGGAAGTAAAACTAGGCAACCATCCTCTATATAACACTAATCAGAGAAAAATGGAAGGAGTCGGACACTTCGAAAAATGAAGATATCGGCCAAAGGGAGACAAGGGCCACGAAGGGCGTGAAAATGAAAGACTCCCTAGCCCTCGCAAACCTAATAGCGTCGGGGTCGGAAAAGAACAAGAGTTGACCCAGAGAGGTCGGATAGGATAGATGAAAGTGAGTAGCCTGGCATAAGTAAGTGGAAGCAATGCCAGGACTCGGCTTAGGGCCCCGTGGTCGCCAACCCACGCTCCAATGTTCAGAGCCACTGGGGCTCCTTTTAGTCGCCTCTTACGACAGGCAGGGGATACCTGGATGTTATTCTACCGCCCCCACCCACAGGGGGTACACATGATCATGACATACAGCAGATAATTTAAGTCTACCATACATCCAATAAGACAAAGAGGACCTGGAGAAAGCCCAGATAGATATATCAGAAATATGTTTTAAAAAAAAGTAAACAGATGGATAGTACAGCCAGAGAATGAAGTTCTAAGGAGACCAGGAACCAAGTCCACTAAAGAAAGGAAGAGAGCCCACGGAGAAAAAAACGAAAGCCGTAAGGAAGACCAGGAAGGCGAATCATAAAAGCACTGCTTGATCCAACAGGGACCATACGCAAATAATAATAATAATAATAATAATAATAATAATAATAATAATAATAATAATAATAATAATAATAATTTATCAAGGATCCGACTCGTTGGCTCAATGGTCAGCGTACTGGCCTTCGGTTCAGAGGGTACCGGGTTCGATTCCCGGACGGGTCGGGGATTTTATTCGCTTCTGATGCATTCTTCTATCTCAGGGACTGGGGTGTTTGTGTCCAACCCAACACTCCTCTTCATATTCAGACAACATACCACACTAGCACAGAAACACGCAATAGTAATTATATCCCTCCATATAGGGTTGGCGTCAGGAAGGGCATCCGCCCGTAAAACAGGGCCAAATCCACATGCGCTATGCAGTTCGCACCCACAAGTGTGGGAAAAGCGGTAGAAGAAGAAGAAGATTGATAATTTATCGTGGATGGCTGTCCAGTTCTTTTACTTTAAGTCGTTTCTTTTTTCAGGCATAATTCCGTTACCGTAATGTTTTCTTCTTCACATAGTTTATACTATTATGTACTCAATATTAGTTTCGGCAGACTGAAGAATCTGACAGTAATGAATTAATAGAGACGAACCCGAGATGGCTTCAGATATTACAAATTAACCAAACATAGGGATGCTCTTGACAATATCATATTTCACGTCAACCACTTGTTTATTAGAATGTACACACATTTTTTTTTTTAAAGATACTCTATGATGTGTTTGAAGTAACACGTCTTGAGTACCTACGTTTTTATAAGGCAGAGACCTATTTTACACTTCCACGCGTAATCAACGGTAATAAATGAGATCGAAGACAGGAGAATGAACCAGTAAAGAAGAAAAGATCCCACACAAAAGAACAGAAGAAAAAATTAGAACGAAAGAAGAGTGAAGACAGAGAAACATTAAGTCTATCAAGCGTGATCCATAAATGACAAATGAAAGAAGAAACTTTTTCGAGGATGGTTGTCTAGTTGTAATTTCTCTCAAAACAGGAATCACCATTGTCACTAATAATTTTATCCTTCGAATCTACGAAGTTTTGAAATAATTAACTGTCGAAAAGGCCGGGAAGCATTTCTTAAATCTGATGAAACACAAATACATATTGAACTGAATTATAACGTTTGAAAGTATGCACTGGATCAGAAATAATATACTCCTGAATAATGCACAAGTACTACCAATGAAATTTCCTAAATATTCTCCGAAGTAACAACACGTCTTGTAGTAATGTTCCGGAACGACGCTCAGCGCATGTGCATGATAATTGCAGGCTTTGCCATACAAGACAGCATGTCTGGTCAAATGACTCACAAAATGCCGCAGACACCAAAAGCTCTACCATAAAGAAAGAAAGAAAAGAAAGAAAATAATATCAAAACATCGGGATGCTATTGACAATATCATATTTCACGTCAACCACATGTTTATAACGGTGTACACATTTTCTTTTCGAAGATAATCTATGAAGTGTTTCAAGTAACAGTTTTGAATACGTTTAGAAGGCAGAGGCCTATTTTACACTTGCACGCGTAAACAACGGTAATAAATGAGGTCGGAAGAAGCACAACAAAAGACAGGAAGCAAGCGTTTACCGTTATTTCACTCAGAAGGCTTTGTCTCGTATAAACAATGACATAAACTCATACTAAATCATAAGTAGCAATACCATTTACATATAAATACCTTGAATAAATAACTGACGATGCTGTTTCTGAAGTGTTGAATGCAGCAACGTGAACAAATATACAACCTCAGCTTTCACTTCACGGAAACACAAATAAAAAACACAAACGCGAACACTAAAATAATAAATGACACACGCCACGAAATAAGTCGCACATCCAGTGACAATCACCACACATGCAAAGGAAACGAAACGCACACGAACGCGGTATGGGGAGTACTGAACAAGCGAGGAAAGGGTATGTGAACCCACAGTCACTGAACCTCCGCACCACAGACCATAGCAGTAGTAGCGGCAAACTCTCTGTCTTCTCCCCTCTCTACCCACCAGAGAGCGTCACTTGCACAGATATCACACTCTAAACTCAGCTGGCAACCGACCGACTGCAGCACATCAAAGAGATACGTATCCGCGAAGATAACGCACCTGGCGCTGAGTTGGATATTATCAACAGATATGCTTGACATTTATTGGCTCTATTACGTATTATCTCCAGCTCAGAAGTACCAGTTTACGCTTGTTGCCACGGCCGAACCGATCTTGAAGCCTCTTTCAAGTGGCATAATAATAAACATGACAGGTCATATTATATTTTTAGATTCTGCTTTCATTGCTCGGTTGAAGTAGAGCTCTTCAGTGACGTAGGCTAATTCATTTGCAAGAATTAAAGTTCACATTTGGTTTTCACAACTAAGAATGCCTTTAAACATGTTTCTTAAGGCATAATAAAATTCTTCCTAGTTGTTTACCTACAACCCATTGGTCTATAAATACTTTACTCCCTCACAATTATTTGTATTTACGCCTTGAACTTCTAACCAGACTCCTTCGTAAATCACCGCTTCCTACGATTTTACCCGTTTCCTGTAGTTTTCCAATTTATCTTCTTTCTTCAGTCATGCCCAACACATTCTTTCCTAGCTCCATAATTTCTCTGATTTTAGAGATCCTTACTTTTATCCATCCTTGACTTTCCAGGCGCACTTCACCAAAAATCCATCATTATGACTAATAATGTGCTACCTCGTTGCTTGTTTATTGTGTATGTTTTTGCTCAATAGAGCAACATACTCTTCACATAATAATAATAATAATAATAATAATAATAATAATAATAATAATAATAATAATAATAATAATAATAATGGATAGCAGAGTTCAGACCATACTTCATGCAGCTCTCTCATGGACTGCGAAGTTTGGGTCACGTAGCTGTCAGCATGCACTCAGGAAGTAGTGGGTTCGAACTCCATTGTTGGCAGTCCTGAAATTCGTTTTCTATGCTTTCCCATTTTCACAGAAAAGCAAATGCCGGGGCTTAAACAAGACCAAGTTGCTTCCATCTGACTCTAAGCCCCTTCCTATTCCGTTGTCGCCATAAGCTTTATCTGTGTCGGTGCGATGTAAAGAGCATTGTAAATTAATAATAATAATAATATGGCAATACTGGCAGAAGACACTGAAACAGCCAAGGTACAAATTGAAACACTTCAAGAGACTGCTGTAAAGACAGGACTTCAGATATCCTTCGAAAAGACGGAACTAATGATTCAGGACAAAAAGGATCCGACACAAAATATTGTCACCAAATATGGAACAATAAAAGAGTACAGAAGTTTAAATATCTAGGGGAATGGATAACCCCAACAGGACTACCAGGAATAGCATTACAGGAAAGGGCAAGAAAGATGGAAGCAGCATACCAGTTATGTCGAAACGTCTACAATAAAAAATCAGTTTCAATCACTGCAAAAATCAGACATTACAACACTGTCATCAAACCAGAAAGTCTATATGCGATCGAATGTATTCCACTGAACAGGAAGGGCTTACTAGAAAACATTGAAAAGACGGAAAAGAAGATCTTGAGGAAGATACTAGGGCCCAGGAAAGTGGGTCAAGAATTTAGACTGCGACCAAATGAGGAACTATACAAAAGGACCGAAAAAATCACATCCTTCAAGAAGAGAAGACTCTGCTTCTACGGACACATTAAAAGAATGCCACCAGAGAGAACAGCAAAGCGAATTCTGGAATACATGGAGAACAGGAAGACACAAACTAGCTGGCTTAAAGGGGTCATAGAGGATATGGAGGAAAATAATATATCACAGCAGGTAGTATACAACAGACAGGAATACAGAAAAATCATCAACAAAATTAAGGGATTCCAAGATCAAAGTAGCAAAAAACGGACCGGCAACAACTGGTCACAAGAACGTAAAGAAGCCCACTCCGAAAGGATGAAGAAGTACTGGGCCGATCGAAAGAGGAAGAACCGTAAATGGTCCATAGTAGACCCATTCGAAAACAAGAATAATAATAATACCGGGCGAGTTGGCCGTGCGCGTAGAGGTGCATGGCTGTGAGCTTGCATCCGGTAGATAGTGGGTTCGAATCCCACTGTCGGCATCCCTGAAGATGGTTTTCCGTGGTTTCCCATTTTCACACCAGGCAAATGCTGGGGCTGAACCTTAATTAAGTCCACGGCCGCTTCCTTCAAACTCCTAGGCCTTTCCTATCCCATCATCGCCATAAGACCGATCTGTGTCGGTGCGACGTAAAGCCCCTAGCAATAATAATAATAATAATAATAATAATAATAATACCAAGCTCGATAGCTGCAATCGCTTACGTGCGGCCAGTATCCAGTATTCGGGAGATAGTGAGTTCGAGCCCCACTGTCGGCAGCCCTAAAGATGGTTTTCCGTGGTCTCCCATTTTCACACCAGGCAAATGCTGGGGCTGTACCTTAATTAAGGCCACGGCCAATTCCTTCCCATTCCTCGCACTTTCCTGTCACATCGTCGCCATGAGACCTACACTATCTGCGTCGGTGCGACGTAAAGTAGTTCTACTACTACTGCTACTACTACTACTACTACTACTACTACTACTAATAATAATAATAATAATAATAATAATAATAATAATAATAATAATAATAATAAAAGCTAAAAGGACCACTGGTAAGCAGTGGACAGAAGTACGGAAAACTCCACTGCGAATTCATGAAAAGATTTTGGGAGAAAGAGGAGGAGAAGAAGAAGAAGAAGAAGAAGAAGAATACCGAGCGTGTCGGGCATGCTGTTAGGGTCACGGAGCTGTGAGATTGCATTCGGAAGATAGTAGGTTCGAATTCCACTGTCGGCAGGCCTGAAGATGGTTTTACCGGGCGAGTTGGCCGTGCGCGTAGAGGCGTGCGGCTGTGAGCTTGCATCCGGGAGATACTAGGTTCGAATCCCACTATCGGGGGCCCTGAAGATGGTTTTCCGTGGTTTCCCATTTTCACACCAGGCAAATGCTGGGGCTGTACCTTAATTAAGGCCATGGCCGCTTCCTTCCAACTCCTAGGCCTTGCCTATCCCATCGTCGCCATACGACCTATCTGTGTCGGTGCGACGTAAAGCCCCTAGCAAAAAAAAAAAAAAGAAGATGGTTTTCAGTGCATAGAAAAATATTTTGTCTTCTAGCAGACCGTCATTTTTTTGCAAATCAAAGCAAATACAATCTCTTCGATCAGATGGAAAGATTTCTGCCTGGAGGAAACCAAATAAGGAGATGAAATATAGCAATTTACGTTCAAGTGTCGAACATGGTAGAAGTTGTACAACTGTCTGGGGGTGCGTGTCAGCTGGTAGACCAGCAAACCTGACTTTCATTGATGGGAAAACGGATCAAAATGAGTATCTAAATTTACTGAAATAACGTTTATGACCTACTGCTCAAAAGACTGGAATACTTGATCCGTGTAATTATTACCAAGATAACAACTGGAACCACAAATAATATATAATAATAATAGTAATACGTTTTAACAGAGTGATCGGAGTGGTTGCAGGTTTACACATTTACTAGAAAAGTAAAAACTATCAATCAATCAATCAATCAATCAATCAATCAATCAATCAATCAATCAATCAATCAATCAATCAATCAATCAATCAATCAATCAATCAATTAATTAATTAATTAATTAATCAATCAATCACTACTGATCTGCATTTAGGGCAGTCGGCCAGGTGGCAGATACTCTATCTGTTATTTTCCTAGCCATTTCCTAAATGATTGCAAAGAACTTGGAAATTTATTGAACATCTCCCTTGGTAAGTTATTCCAATTCCTAACTCCCCTCCCTATAAAAGAATATTTGTCCCAATTTGTCCTCTTGAATTCCAACTTTATCTTCATATTGTGATCTTTCCTACTTTTAAAGACACCACTCAAACTTATTCGTCTACTGATGTCATTCCACGCCATCTCTCCATTGACAACTTGTAACATACCACTTAGTCGAGCAGCTCGTCTCTTTTCTCGCAAGTCTTCCCAACCCAAACTTTGCAACATTTTGTAACTCTGCTCTTTTGTCGGAAATGGCCCAGAACAAATAGAGCTGTTTTTATTTGGATTTTTTCAGTTCTTGAACCAAGTAATCCTGGTAAGGGTCCCATACACTCATAAAGTAAGGATGTGGCTGGTGTATAATTACCCAAAAGTACTCGACAGGGGAGTGACGAATGACACATGGACACGCCTGCCAAAATAAAACCTCGGATCCCCTCAAATAAAATACAAAAATCAATGAATAACTACTGTAATATCGTCCCCACTATGGCAAACTAGCGAAACTGGCGAAACCTTGCGAAACCTGCAGTTCTAAAGTTTTGGTCTAGATTTTATTATTTATATAATGTCTACCCTCTGACAAAGTCTCACATCTGCAGATCGTTTTGTATGGCTAACACATAAAACCAATCATTAAATATAAAAATTGATTTGACATGAGTAATCACAACTCCTTTCAGCTTTCCTAATTTTTTTGACAATTGGCACATTCGTTAATTTGCTATAATTTTTTAAATTAAATTACATCAGGTAGAAGTGATGCAATACATATTGTCAAATTATGTGAACAAAAAGGGATTATTCATTTTTCTAAGATAATTAAAAATATAATGTTTAATAGGATTTATTTGACTGCTTCCGTAGTTTAACGGCTGATCTTCGTACTTGATTAATTACACTGACTGACAGAGCAAATGCAACACCAAGAAGGAGTGGTTCGAAAGGGATGAAAGTTGGGGAAAAAACAGAGACGGCACGGACGAATAATTGATGTTTATTTCAAACCGATATGCAGGTTACACAATGCGCACGGCATCGACTCAGTAGGATGTAGAACCACCGCGAGCGGCGATGCACGCAGAAACACGTCGAGGTACAGAGTCAATAAGAGTGCGGATGGTGTCCTGAGGGATGGTTCTCCATTCTCTGTCAACCATTTGCCACAGTTGGTCGTCCGTACGAGGCTGGGGCAGAGTTTGCAAACGGCGTCCAATGAGATCCCACACGTGTTCGATTGGTGAGAGATCCGGAGAGTACGCTGGCCACGGAAGCATCTGTACACCTCGTAGAGCCTGTTGGGAGATGCGAGCAGTGTGTGGGCGGGCATTATCCTGCTGAAACAGAGCATTGGGCAGCCCCTGAAGGTACGGGAGTGCCACCGGCCGCAGCACATGCTGCACGTAGCGGTGGGCATTTAACGTGCCTTGAATACGCACCTAGAGGTGACGTGGAATCATACGCAATAGCGCCCCAAACCATGATGCCGCGTTGTCTAGCGGTAGGGCGCTCCACAGTTACTGCCGGATTTGACCTTTCTCCACGCCGACGCCACACTCGTCTGCGGTGACTATCACTGACAGAACAGAAGCGTGACTCATCGGAGAACACGTCGTTCCGCCATTCCCTCATCCAAGTCGCTCTAGCCCGGCACCATTCCAGGCGTGCACGTCTATGCTGTGGAGTCAATGGTAGTCTTCTGAGCGGACGCCGGGAGTGCAGGCCTCCTTCAACCAATCGACGGGAAATTGTTCTGGTCGATATTGGAACAGCCAGGGTGTCTTGCACATGCTGAAGAATGGCGGTTGACGTGGCGTGCGGGGCTGCCACCGCTTGGCGGCGGATGCGCCGA
Organism: Anabrus simplex; assembly: GCF_040414725.1. NCBI lineage: Eukaryota > Metazoa > Arthropoda > Insecta > Orthoptera > Tettigoniidae > Anabrus > Anabrus simplex. The sequence continues at coordinate 66,968,866 of NC_090278.1, read as the reverse complement.
TCCTCGTGTGCTGACGTCACTCGGGCTGCGCCTGGACCCCTCGCACGTGCCACATGTCCCTGCGCCAACCATCTTCGCCACAGGCGCTGCACCGTGGACACATCCCTATGGGTATCGGCTGCGATTTGACGAAGCGACCAACCTGCCCTTCTCAGCCCGATCACCATACCCCTCGTAAAGTCGTCTGTCTGCTGGAAATGCCTCCGTTGACGGCGGCCTGGCATTCTTAGCTATACACGTGTCCTGTGGCACACGACAACACGTTCTACAATGCCTGTCGGCTGAGAAATCACGGTACGAAGTGGGCCATTCGCCAACGCCGTGTCCCATTTATCGTTCGCTACGTGCGCAGCACAGCGGCGCATTCCACATCATGAGCATACCTCAGTGACGTCAGTCTACCCTGCAATTGGCATAAAGTTCTGACCACTCCTTCATGGTGTTGCATTTGCTCTGTCAGTCAGTGTAGTTTCATGCTTCACGTTACTCTGTAAACGGTACCGAAATCTCTGTTGCAGTAATTTATACGATTACAAAACAGACACACACAAAACCGAACAAAATTAAATCAAAAACTGTTCAAATAAAGTTCGAAAAATATCACACCGCACAACTGATGTCTAGTCTAATATTTATTTCGGGCAGAGACCTCGTACGAAACTTGAGTTGACTGTTACTGCACTAACTTCCTATTGGCTTTATACACAGACAAGTGACCAGAAGTCAGGGGATGACACTGAATGTGATGTTAATAACGAGTTGCTCCCCCGCGAGCCCTCAGAACGGCAGCAATACGGTGAGGCATCGACTCTACAAGGTGTTGGAATCGTTCTGGAGGGAATTGGACCCACGCATCTTGCACTGCTATCCACAGTTGGTCTTGTGTAGTTGGAGCGTACACCAGCATTGACAGCATCCGATAAATGTTCGATTGGATTAAGGTTGGGCGATCTGGAGGGCCAATCCATGGTCGTAACTTCACTGGAGTGCTCCACCAACCATCTGCGTGTCACCATGGCGCATTGTCCTTTTGAAACATGACATCTCCATGAGGGCACTCTAGGGCCAGAAAGGGATGCAGATGGTCTGAAAGAATGTCCACATAACGTGCACCTATCAGCGCTCCATGCAGCCGGACAATTGCGACCATGATAACGCCGCCCAGACCAGAACTGAAGCCATCTCCCGCTTGGACACAACCCTGTGGACACCCACGATCCATAGCTTCATAGGGCACACGCCACGCCCATGCACGTCGTCTAGGTGTCAGCAAATTGACACGAATTAGCCGTCGGCTGGTGAAGCCGCCTCCTTACAGTCCTGGCGGAAATTGGTTCCTGACTCCCAACATTCAACTGGGCGGTGATCTAACTCACAGTAGCCCGTCGAGCACCCAGTACTGATCTGTGGAGATGACGCGATGTCCGTTCGTTAAACACCTGTAGTCTTCCCGTGCGGCGGTTTAGGCGGGTGGTAACGTTCTCTGAGCGATATTGAAGTCCACCCTCGACACTGTTGACGTCGGAAACCCGAATTCACGTGTAATCTCCGCAATCCCATGAACCGTGCGCCGATGAAGTCGGTTAACTCGCGATGTGCTGCCATCTTCACGACACTGGTGTTGTGATAGACTGCTTAGCTATGCCAGAACGCCCATACACGGCACATTTTCTACTGGATCACCCCTTCCCGTGACTTTTGAGCACTTAGTGTAAAAACTGAAATGTCGTATGGCTTTTAGTGCCGGGATATCCCAGGACGGGTTCGGCTCGCCAAATGCAGATCTTTCTATTTGACACCCGTAGGCGACCTGCGTGTCGTGATGAGGATGAAATGATGATGAAGACAACACAGACACCCAGCCCCCGTGCCATTGGAATTAACCAATTAAGGTTAAAATCCCCGACCCGGCCGGGAATTGAACCCGGGACCCTCTGAACGGAAGGCCAGGACGCTGACCGTTCAGCCAACGAGTCGGACACTTGGTGTATATTGCTGCCGAATAAATGTGTGACAAATGTTAAATGTCCAACATGGTTTTCCGTGGTTTCCCATTTTCACACCAGGCAAATGCTGGGGCTGTACCTTAATTAAGGCCACGGCCGCTTCCTTCCAACTCCTAGGCCTTTCCTATCCCATCGTCGCCATAAGACCTATCTGTGTCGGTGCGACGTAAAGCCCCTAGCAAAAAAAAAAAAAATCCAACAAAATACGATCTCACATACTCTACACATCAACAAAGTTGATATAATATTTTAATTTTCATTTTCATTGCTGTAATTATTTTTCAATAATTTGGTGACCACCTGCACTGCAGACCCTAACATTAAGCCCCTGGTACTAGAGACATCTCCACAGTCACCAGAGTTAAATGTGATAAAAAAATTACTGCATTACTTGGAAGTAAGGGGCTGCCTGGCCGAGGCGGTGAAGGCGTGCTCGGTTCGCCCAGAAGGACTTGGGTTCGAATCCCCGTCAGGAACTCGTAAAATTTAAGAAACAAGATTTCCACTCCCGGAGGTGCATATGGCCCTGAGGTTCACTCAGCCTACACCAAAAATGAGTACCAGGTTAATTCCTGGGGCCAAAGGCGGCCGGGCGTAGAGCTAACCACTCTACCCCATCACGTGCCGAAGTTAACAATGGTGGAAGCCTTTACCTTCCACTCCTCCAAGGGCCTTCATGGCCTGTACGGAGGTGACTTTGCTTTGCTTTTTTACTTGGAAGTAGCCTTAAGAAAACACCAGATTTAGAAAAAAAAAATTATCCGAAAATGGCTTTATATGAATAATGGGAGAAAACAGATCCATCTTATTGCGAAAAGTCGGTACAAACTATGCCTAGCCGTGAAATGTGCCAAAAGGTATCCTACAAAGTAATGGCTGTTAAAAACGTTGCATTATTTGAGATCGGTAAACAGCTATTTGAAAGGGTGTGAGTTTAGTTTCGACCTGTTTCATGCACGTTTAAGAATAACGTATTAGTTTTCTTTATATGTATAAGAAATCATCATCATATTCTAAAGGCTAGGTTTGTCGCCGCAGCGATAGATATCTCTCTTGAGTCAGTTTTTCAACTCGGCGTAATTTCCTGCAGTTCATCCTCAGAAGCAGGCTCTTCAAATAAGAAACTTTGATTCGTTCTCTTCCTCTTTTGCCAGCAATTCTTCCTTCAATTATGTCACAAATGCACTCCTCCTGCCGCAGAATGTAACCAATAAATTTTATTTTCCGTTTTTCAATGTCATTTACCAGACTCCGTTTTTCTCCTATCCCTCTAAGGACTTCGGTCTTGCTCTTCATTTCAGTCCAACTTATCTTCTGCATTCTTCTCCAGATCCACATTTCAAATGCCTGTAGTAGCCTATTTTCTTTTCCTGCTCTCCTAATGTCCAGATTTCGCAACCATACAGAAGCACACTCCATACAATGGATTTTACAAAGACCTTCCGATTTTGCAATATCTATATGTTTGTTGGCCAGCAGATGCTTTTTATAAAACTGTTTCATTTGTTCAATTTTAACAGGGCCAATTTTGATGTGTTTTATAGGCGTTTTCTTGAATTTACATAACGTCACTGTTTTTGTTTTCCTTGCATTAATTTTGAGGTTCCATTTGCCTAAAGTTTCTGTTAGTATGGCAATATCATCAACAAATCTTATAGAATGTACTTTTTTTTTACCAATAATTTTGATCCCAGCTGTTTTCTCTTTCATGACTGTAATGGCTTTTTCGATGAAAAGAACTCCTAATAGGAATTGATTTATTTTGTACCTTACCATACTATACCCCATGGCACTACAGCCCTTGAAGGGCCTTGGCCTACCAAGCGACCGCTGCTCAGCCCGAAGTCCTGCAGATTACGAGGTGTCGTGTGGTCAGCACGACGAATCCTCTCGGTCGTTATTCTTGGCTTTCTAGACCGGGGCCGCTATCTCACCGTCAGATAGCTCCTCAATTCTAATCACGTAGGCTGAGTGGACCTCGTACCAGCCCTCAGGTTAGGTAAAAATCCCTGACCTGGCCGGGAATCGAACCCGGGGCCTCCGGGTAAGAGGCAGGCACGCTACCCCTACACCACGGGGCCGGCTATTTTGTACCTTAGTAGAAAAAAATGTATTTGTTAAATGAGAACCAAGACTTAATTGAACTAACAAGTTTTTTGTTTTTTGTTTTTGAATCCAAATCCACAAGCTTTCCCCTAATGTATGAGTTTCATTTTGACTCACTGTAGCTTTGTAAATCTAGTTTCGTTTCCTTCGTCGCGGGCAGATGTCACGCACAGAACACTCGCGACCGTGTAGACGTCACACCCTACCCCAATATTTGTTTGTTTGTTTGTTAGATAAGTCAGAGCCAAATTATATTTCCTCTTATCTCATTCATATCATGTTTTCTTTAAGTGGCGCAACTACTTCACTCTCCCTGAATGACTCGGGTGAAGACAAGACTCCGACAAGCGTCATATCTACCAGCTATCAGAAGGTGTCAAGCTGGGGTCAGGCGCAGTGTATCAAAACAAACGAGTCTGGACTTTGAACTACAGTCACCCCAAGTGTACTGAGGCTCAAAGAATGGAAAAGATTTGACTCTTACTATCAGTGTTGACAGATCCTCCGTACTCTCGGAACATTTTCAGACTAAAAAAACATTCCTGCAAACAGTTAAGTACACTCAAGTATGGAAAAATTAAAAGGGCAGAGAAGTTCAGACACCTGAGAGAATGGATCCAACCCAATGGGCTAGACAAAGAGGCTATCAAAGGAAGAATAAGAAAATTAGAATTGGCCTACAAACTAACCCAGAGTATGTACAACAAACGGGCAATATCCTACATGGCCAAAATCCGACACCATCATTCAGTAATCAAACCAGAACGATTGTATGCCTCAGAGTGTCTTATTTTGAATAAAAAAGGGGAGCTACAAGAACTGGAAAAGAAAGAAAGGAAGATCCTAAGGAAGATTCTGGGACCCCAGAAAACTACTGATGGAACCTGGAAAAAAAGGAAAAACAAGGATCTTTATAAGCATACGGAAAAGATCTCAGACACAATGAGGAAGCGAAGGTTGAACTTCTACGGACATCTAGTAAGAATGGATGAAAGCAGACTGACCAAAAAGATCTTTAAGTACATTGTAGGATTGAAGGCCACAACTAAGTGGGTAGAAGAGGTCAAAAGAGATGCAGAAGAAGTTGGAACTACACTAGAGGTGATCAATAAAAGGAAAGAGTTTAGAAACATAATCAACAAAATCAATTTTTTTTAGGACAAACCATCTAAAAAGAAGCCCAACCGGATAATCTCTGAGGAGGAGAGAAAAATACGAAGCGAGAGAATGAAAAGGTTCTGGGAAGAGAAGAGAAGAATGGCCAACAAGCCTTAAGTTCTATGCGGTCCACAGTTGGCCAAATTCGGAAGAAGAAGAAGAAGAAGAAGAAGAAGAAGAAGAAGAAGAAGAAGACGAAGAAGTTAAGTACACTCAACTCTCGATTAACCGGGATAATGTAGGGTTCAGGCTTCTCGGATAAGGAAAATCGCGGTTAACCCGTAGAAAGTTAAAAATAGAACAGTACAGTTAAAATTATAATAAATGTTTCTACTACATTGTTTTTATTAACTTACCTAATACGTAGCAGTAAAAGTAGCACTTCGCACAATTAATAAACGGAAAAATAAACAGCAATTTTCGTTAAAACTAATAAGGCAAAAAAAATATTCAGACTACCTAATTTTACTGTTTCTGAAAATAATCAGTCATGGTTTTCTGCTTTTGTTCTGGGAAACACTGTTTCTTTATTTTGTTTCTCAAATTTCTCAAAACAAGCTTTTCAGTGATGTCCTGGCAATATTATCCCGACTCTTTGTAATTCTGTATTACTGTAACTCCTAACACTCGTGCATTTCTTATGTTTTTGATATCGCGGTTAAGCCGCAGCGCGGTTGATCCGATTACAGTAAATCGAGAGTTGGGTGTAGATGGAAATCTTCCGACTTTTTCCATCCACAAACTACTAGGCTGCACTTCAGTATAATAACATGGGTTTAACTTCCCTTTAACTGTTATTAGTTTTAATAGTATGGTGCAATTGTGATAAACCGGGTGTCAATAAGGTGTAGTTCAAACTTTCAGATAACATTCGTCACACATAGAAGAAGAAAATATGCTATATGAACACGGGTCCGGAAACGCTTTATTTCCATGTTAGCACTAATTTTCTACAACTTTACTCAGAGTGTACATTAATAATGGGAAACAGATTGTACCAGCAACCCTCATGACTCTTTCTTATATGAAATGTTTAAAATGCCCTCCGTCAGCATTGATACATGCACCAAGGTATACATCAGAGCATCCTGGATTATTGCTTTCAGAGGAAGTGTAACTGGGCAACCATCCTCTATTAGCTCTAATAATCAGAAGGGGAAAAATGGTGTCAAATTTCCTCATGGAAAAATCAAATGATCGTAAATATGTCTCTCGGTCATGACCATCCATCAACGGTCGCTAATTTCAGATGACCGACATAGCCTGCACGGTTTCTAGGTTACATGAACGAATCGTATCCACGATATTTCAATATAATTTTTGTCATAAATTGAAGATAATAATTGCTTTTACGCAAATCAAGAGTAAAATTAGCGGTAAATTAATACATACCAATATTACTAGAGAAACATACACAGGGTGATTAATTTAAAAGTTCAGAGCGGAGTGCCGAGGATTAGGCGCTCTGGGAGGCGGAGACAGCGAGCGCAGTGCCCGCAATGACAAGCAGGTATAGTTGGCTCAAAGAAGCGGCATGATTACGCCTATAGAAACTAAATTAAACTGAACTCACCGACTACATAGATGCTCTGGACAAATAAGTAAATGAATAAACAAATAAATAAATCAACTAGGAAATTAAACTGAACTCACCAGTAATAAATAAATAAATAAATAAATAAATAAATAAATAAATAAATAAATAAATAAATAAATAAATAAATAAATAAATCAACTAGGAAATTAAACTGAACTCACTAGTATTTACAGACGATGCTGAAAGTGATCTTCTTCAGTTGCAATGCAAGCTTCACATCTTGTAATGAGATTTCGAAACACACTTTGTAGTTCATGGACACCGATAGAACGCACAATGTTCCTAATTTCAATTTTTAATTCTTCTGCAGTTCGAGGATTATTGCTGTCAACTTTTCCTTTAAGATTTCCCCATAGATAAAAAAAAACACATGTGCTTAAATCAGGTGAACGATGGGGCCATAAGCCTTTACTGATGATCTGATCATCATCGAACACTTCTCGTAACCGTCGCATAGAGCTACGGGCCGTATGGGTCGTTGCACCATACTGCTGGAAATAGCCGTACCTTTTCTCTTCTTCAGTCAGTTCAGCAAAAAAATGGTTCCAGAATGTTGTGAATATAAAGGTCAGAAGTAATCGTGTCCTGAAAAACTATCGGACAATTCGTCGGGCACTGATAGCGCACCACACACCCACCTTCACATCGTGCAGAGGTCTCGGCTATAAAATGTGCGGGTTGTCTGTAACCCAGATTCTATTGTTCTGTGAATTGGCATATCCACTCAAATGAAACCAGGCTTCGTCGCTCATAAAAAGGTGGTTCGGATCCACAATACCGTCGTGGACACTATTCATTAGCCAATTGCAAAATCGTATTCTTGCATTGAAATCTGTAGGCAGTATGTTATGGACTGAATGAGTCCGATAAGATCGTAAATGTAACAATTTTGTTGCATTACGTGCTGAAGAAGGTGAAATACCACTTTCCTGAGCTACTCTCCGAAGCAACTTATGTGGACTGACCTGGAGGCTTGCCTGTATATCTTCTAACCTCTCCCGTGTGAGAACTATTCTCCTTCGCTTCTTTTTCGTATTGATTACGGAACCAGTACTACGCCACTTGTAAACGAGCTGATGCATGTAACGTTTCGATGGTACTGTCGCACCAGGAAATTGTCTACGGAATTTTCGAAGGCACCTTTCAACTGGTTTCTTCTTCTTGTGCAAATAACACTCGATCAAAAATATCATTTGCTCTATAGTGTATTTAACCATCGTGATAATAACCTCACAACACACCTTGAAAGTCCAATAGTTTCTAGCGAACTGAGGGACAGAGTGCTAAACAGCTGCGCGCTGGCAGTGAACACTTCTTACCTCGCCAATGCCCTAACTCTATGGCCGGTGCTGACACAAGCCATATGGCGCTCGCTCGAGAATTCCCACGGTATGCGAGCAGACTGAACTCTTAAATTATTCTCCCTGTACATACATACTTCGCTACATTACGATAATGAATACTACTACGTCACAACACTTCAGTATGTCTTTTGTTCATGTAACACTTTTGTGTGTGAATCATTGCTCACTTAACTTCTTTGAACTTCTTTGCTTCGCTTCGCTTGATGTTACTTGGTGGGGCGAGTTGTTGACTTGTGCCCACAACTCATTAATTAATATTGGTCCACAAAAAAACATTTTTATGTAACGATATATTTTTAGCCTCCATTTTCCTGTTTGAACTGCCCGCGCTAGTCATAATCGACAAAGATATTGAGAATTCACAGACATAGCACTCCCATTCGTCGGTGCTAGCCCTGGACCTCGAGAAGAAACAAAAGACGGCACGATGAAGCGGAGTGCCACTGAAGAGAGTCGTGTCAACACCGAAATAGTCGCCGTAGGCACGTATGTATATTTTTTAGTAATAATGGTATTTATTAATTTAGCGCTAATTTTACTGTTCATTCGCGTGAAAGCAATTATCATCCTCCATTTAGGACAAAAGGACACGAATCGTTCACGTAACCCGGTTTCTAGGTAACTCTGGCCATCCATCCATACCTTACATCACAGCCTACACGGTTGCTAGGTAACACTGCCTGAACATCCATCAGTACCTTACATCACAGCCTGCACGGTTGCTAGGTAACATTGTCTGGCCATCTATCCATACCTTACATCACAGCCTACACGGTTGCTAGGTAACATTGTCTGGCCATCTATCCATACCTTACATCACTGCCTGCACGGTTGCTAGGTAACATTGTCTGGCCATCTATCCATACCTTACACCACAGTCTGCACGGTTGCTAGGTAACACTGCCTGAACATCCATCCATACCTTACATCACAGTCTGCACGGTTGCTAGGTAACACTGCCTGAACATCCATCAGTACCTTACATCACAGTCTGCACGGTTGCTAGGTAACATTGTCTGACCATCTATCCATACCTTACACCACAGTCTGCACGGTTGCTAGGTAACACTGCCTGAACATCCATCAGTACCTTACATCACAGCCTACACGGTTGCTAGGTAACATTGTCTGGCCATCTATCCATACCTTACACCACAGTCTGCACGGTTGCTAGGTAACACTGCCTGAACATCCATCAGTACCTTACATCACAGCCTGCACGGTTGCTAGGTAACATTGTCTGGCCATCTATCCATACCTTACATCACAGTCTGCACGGTTGCTAGGTAACACTGCCTGAACATCCATCAGTACCTTACACCACAGTCTGCACGGTTGCTAGGTAACACTGCCTGAACATCCATCAGTACCTTACATCACAGTCTGCACGGTTGCTAGGTAACACTGCCTGAACATCCATCCATACCTTACATCACAGTCTGCACGGTTGCTAGGTAACACTGCCTGAACATCCATCAGTACCTTACATCACAGTCTGCACGGTTGCTAGGTAACACTGCCTGAACATCCATCAGTACCTTACATCACAGTCTGCACGGTTGCTAGGTAACATTGTCTGGCCATCTATCCATACCTTACACCACAGTCTGCACGGTTGCTAGGTAACACTGCCTGAACATCCATCAGTACCTTACATCACAGCCTGCACGGTTGCTAGGTAACATTGTCTGGCCATCTATCCATACCTTACATCACAGCCTACACGGTTGCTAGGTAACATTGTCTGGCCATCTATCCATACCTTACACCACAGTCTGCACGGTTGCTAGGTAACACTGCCTGAACATCCATCAGTACCTTACATCACAGCCTGCACGGTTGCTAGGTAACATTGTCTGGCCATCTATCCATACCTTACATCACAGTCTGCACGGTTGCTAGGTAACATTGTCTGGCCATCTATCCATACCTTACATCACTGCCTGCACGGTTGCTAGGTAACATTGTCTGGCCATCTATCCATACCTTACACCACAGTCTGCACGGTTGCTAGGTTACACTGCCTGAACATCCATCAGTACCTTACACCACAGTCTGCACGGTTGCTAGGTAACACTGCCTGAACATCCATCCATACCTTACATCACAGTCTGCACGGTTGCTAGGTAACACTGCCTGAACATCCATCAGTACCTTACATCACAGTCTGCACGGTTGCTAGGTAACATTGTCTGACCATCTATCCATACCTTACACCACAGTCTGCACGGTTGCTAGGGTAACACGTTTATGATCATTTGATTTTTCCAAAGTTAATGGTAGTGTAATCAACATTCTGATGTCATCTTGGCTGAGAGTACTGAAGGTCTTCAGCGTCTGATAGACAGAATCATAGCAGAAAGAGATAAACTTGGACTCGAAATTAACATCGACAAGACAAAGGTGATAGCCATTACTAAAACTCGTAACACGCACATTATGAACATTTATGGGGAACAAGTTGAATAAGTGCGGAAGTTTACGTAAGTAAGAGGACTTAGACCCGGATTTAGAGATCCGTATACGAATCTAAATGGCTCGTGAATCTAGTGTGTGACATAAACCTCAGCTTGGAGATACGTCGCAAGTTCGTCGGATGCTATGTACATTCAGTGCTTCTGTACGCCGCTGAAACACGGACTCTGAAATGTAACACCATTAAGAGAATAAATGCCTTCGAGATGTGGGTGTTCCGAAGGATGTTACGGATCTCGTGGATTGACCACGTCTCCAACGCTGCTGTACTGAGGAGAATGAGGAGAGAACGAATGTTGATGTGTAAAATAAAGAAAAGAAAGGCAGACTACCTAGGGCAAGGCCTCTCAGGGTGCATGCACTGTGCACGGTGCAAAAGACGACTTCGCTTGGTTGCCCAGAGTGCAGGCCACCACTCCTCGATTTGGAGCACTCCTCTCCCTTTCCCCACGCCTGTATCCCTCTTCCTCACTTGCTCCGTAGCGCTCCAAATCAGAGCTGAGTTGAGCCGAACTTAGCCGAGTAGCCCAGAGACGAAGCGTTGGTCCGAGCCGAGCAGAGTGGAACCGATGCACAGTGCACGGAGCTCTTGCACGCGTGAGATTTTGGGCGTTTGAGAGGCCCTGACCTAGAGCATATTATGAGGAAAGAAAAGTAGAACTTACAAAACTTGATCATTAGCGAAAGGATTTTAAGGTGGAAAGTGCTGACAGAAAAGTAAAAAAATAGGTGTTGATGAAATCACATTATTAGGTTTAAATCAGTTACATGAACTTTCCTTATCCGATTTACTGAGTTCTAGTAATTAATAAACTTGTTATATTGGATTAGGGGCTGCCTGGCCGAGGCGGTAAAGGGTTCGAATCCCCGTCACGCAGTCGTAAAATTTAAGAAACGAGATTTCCACTTCCGGAGGTGCATATGGCCCTGAGGTTCACTTAGCCTACACCAGAAATGAGTACCAGGTTAATTCCTGGGGGCAAAGGCGGCCGGGCGTAGAGCTAACCACTCTACCCCATCAGGTGCCGCGGTTAACAATGGTGGAAGCCTTTACTTTCCACTCCTCCAAAGGCCTTCATGGCCTGTACGGAGGTGACTTTGTCTTTGTTATATTGGATTGCACACAACATTTCAATGTTTCTGACAGTAAGTCGCTGGCGCACTGAGCTTGGTAGATTCTTATACAGAGAGAGAAACTCTGCCTGACATCTACAGAAACCAATACAGCATATCTTGTCAGCACTCGTAAAGCGAGTTTTTCACATTTATTTCGAAACTGTCTTGAGCAAATCCGCAACGTTCTCCCTAACACTCATCAACTTCTTCCAAACTCTGAATCACGTCAGGCAAATACATGTAGACATGCATTGCAAAAAGTCCCAACTCTAGGTCTTTGTTGTTGAGTAGTTGTTGGACCTGCCTGATGACTTCTGCGTCCGTTGAGTCTAGGGCACAAATGCAGCATTCGATTTTATCAAAGTTATCGCCCAAGAAGTGTTGAAGAGAAAACAGATTCTGTCTAATCTTCTAGAAATGCAGATAAAAGTGGAAGGAAAAGGTGTTGAAGCATGAAATAGAAGGAAAAAAAGATGGTAACATGTAGTAATCTTACAAAAAAATGTGCTACAAGTTGTGTTTATTTCGCTTCATTTCATCTCCCCAAATACATATATTGTAGAACCCCGCTTAACCGAAATGCTCTGGCAAAGCAGTATTTTAATATTTGGTTTTTACCCTCCCATTCTTAGCCATTGATATCAATAATTCTCTTGCTACATGTGCTGAGAGCTACTAGGAAAACGCTATCCCTATTTTTATCAATCAATCAATCAATCAATCATTCAATCAATACTAATCTGCATTTAGAGCAGTCGCCCAGGTGGCAGATTCCCTATCTGTTGTTTTCCTAGTCTTTTCCTAAACGATTTCAAAGAAATTGGAAATTTATTGAACATCTCCCTTGGTAAGTGTTATTCCAATCCCTAACTCCCCTTCCTATAAATTAATATTTGCCCCAGTTTGTCCTCTTGAATTCCAACTTTGTCTTCATATTGTGATCTTTCCTACTTTTATAAACGCCACTCAAACTTATTCGTCTACTAATGTCATTCCACGCCATCTCTCCGCTGACAGCTCGGAACATGCCACTTAGTCGAGCAGCTCGTCTCCTTTCTCCCAAGTCTTCCCAGCCCAAACTTTGCAACATTTTTGTAACGCTATTCTTTTGTCGGAAATCACCCAGAACAAATCGAGCTGCTTTTCTTCGGATTTTTTCCAGTTCTTGAATCAGGTAATCCTGGTGAGGGTCCCATACACTGGAACCATACTCTAGTTGGGGTCTTACCAGAGACTTATATGCACTCTCCTTTACATCCTTACTACAACCCCTAAACACTCTCATAACCATGTGCAGAGATCTGTACCCTTTATTTACAATCCCATTTATGTGATTACCCCAATGATGATCTTTCCTTATATTAACACCCAGATGCTTACAATGATCCCCAAAAGGAACTTTCACCCCATCAACGCAGTAATTAAAACTGAGAGGACTTTTCCTATTTGTGAAACTCACAACCTGACTTTTAACCCCGTTTATCAACATACCATTGTCTGCTGTCCATCTCACAACATTATCGAGGTCACGTTGCAGTTGATCACAATCTTATTTATTACTCTATAATAGAGAATAACATCATCCGCATAAAGCCTTACCTCTGATTCCACTCCTTTACTCATATCATTTATATATATAAGAAAACATAAAGGTCCGATGATACTGCCTTGAGGAATTCCCCTCTTAATTATTACAGGGTCAGATAAAGCTTCATCTACTCTAATTCTCTGAGATCTATTTTCTAGAGCTATAGCCACCCATTCAGTCACTCTTCAGTCACTTTTTATATCATGACTTATACCAGAACGCAGGTGTAGCATAAAACAAAACAGTTTCTTACCATCTAGTTCGTTCCATGATACGTTTCTTCTTGAACAATCAGGAATTATTATTATTATTATTATTACTGTATTATTCGTCATGAATATTATGTAGACTGTGGTTGACGTTGCTTCAGATGCGGGAGTTTCATCTCGTTTACTGCTCGGACTATACTGCAGCTTCTATTAGGAAACCAGGGAAGTCCAGCGACCCTTCTCCATTCATATTTTTCTTTCACCAAGGTCGTTCCTCTGGCCTTGCAGTTTTATACTGCAGTTCCAATGCTTTCCTTACCCCATTGCAAAAGAAACTGTTTCATTATTTCAGATCGCTTTGTTGAACAAAGCGATGAATCTACACCAGCTGATGTATTGTTGATTAAATGGTGGCGCGACATAGCTGCACCAAGAAAATTCAGAAGAAAATCACTGATTTTATACAATGAGTGATATTATGTAAATACTTTAATGTTAATATGCAGTATGCATTTTTGTTTCGACATTTAACTTCCAAAAATATTCACCATGTGGCACTCGAGAAAACGCGTCAACTGAAGTGGCTCCGCCCCCTTTAGTTCGGATAAACGGGGTTCTAATGTACTTATCTATCGCTATGAAAATAGCTATATTTTTGGAAAGAGGTGCTTCACCTTACAATCCTTTCACTATTGATCATGCAGGGTAAAATTGATGGACGTAGAGCAGGGGCGTATTCTCCTTGAATGCATGGCATTCATTGCATGCGTTATGATAACACAAATAACTGTCTGATGTACGATTTTAGGTTTTTTCAAGTCAAATATTAACGATTTTATCTCTCAGAAGTTCAAAAGGTCTGCGCAACTGTACTGGTTCCGTTGCTTGACTACGTGTGGTGCTGGTGTAGTCTCGCCGTCTACACCACTCTAGGAAGAAAGAGACAGCGAATGGAGGAGTTAAGGATGTAAGGCATTCAATCTTAAAATTGCATTCTGTGGCAGACGTAGTTCTGAAACCCTCCGAATGATGTCGCTGCAATTGAAACCCCATACCCGTGCTACCCTCTGCCATCTGTTAGCAACTTGGAGAAAGTCGGCATCTTTACAGCGAACGGGACCCACAGATTACCCCCCAGCGAGAACCCAACGTGACGAAACTGACCAATGCCACTAGAGTGACTTACCTCCAGTGCTTGAGTTGTGGCTAACTAGTGAGTTAATTCATTGTGTTTTCGGTGTTTTATTATATAATGCGCACATGTGGTATTAACAATGGATGAGTCTAAAACGGATATAATTGTAAATCAGTTTGAAAAGCCATTTACTGGCCGTTCGTTTGATGATTCAAATAGTTAAAGCCGGGAGACCTCTACCATCCCTCGTATTTTTTTCTTCTTCTTCTTCTTCCAGGGTTGGTTTTTCCCTCGGACTCAGCGAGGGATCCCTCCTCTACCGCCTCAAGGGCAGTGTACTGGAGCTTCAGACTCTGGGTCGGGGGATACAACTGGGGAGGATGACCAGTACCTAGCCCAGGCTGCCTCACCTGCAGGGGATGGGAAGATTGGAAGGGATAGACAAGGAAGAGGGAAGGAAGCGGCCGTGGCCTGAAGTTAGGTACCATCCCGGCATTTGCCTGGAGGAGAAGTGGGAAACCATGGAAAACCACTTCGAGGATGGCTGAGGTGGGAATCGAACCCACCTCTACTCAGTTGACCTCCCGAGGCTGAGTGGACCCAGTTCCACCCCTCGTACCACTTTTCAAATGTCGTGGCAGAGCCGGAAATCGAACCCGGGCCTCCGTGGGTGGCAGCTAATCACACTAACCACTACACCACAGAGGCGGACATTCGTAAATTTAAAAACAGAAAACAAGAATTGTGTATGCACGTTCAATCCAGAAACTTACAGTAAAACTGTTTGGCTCGAGTTCACCTACATGTAATTAGGGTGAGTAGAATTGAAATTTACTTAATACATTGTGTTAACTGCATGGTTACTAGTTGCATGCCTCAGTGGAGATTCCAGGATACGCCACTGACGTAGAGGTCATGGTCGAAGGAAACACACGTAGCTGACAAACTTATGGAAGTGGACAGGACTAAATTGGAATGGACTGATGAGAACAACCGAACATAGTGCCAGACTTCGCTGTGATTGTGGCCTACCTTCAGTAATGGAGAAAGCACTACAAGAACAACGAATGACTGACTGAGAAGAATATGTGACCAGCGGCACGCACAGTGGCTGAGTTAATGAACCGCCTTCCTAAAATCATGGCCTACTTGATGCGTCGCTCTAGCTAGCTAGGAGCGCAGCGAGGGATCAAGTAGGCCGTGCTAAAATCATGGCTCATAATTATGATACTAGGAAGAGAGCACTAATGGTCGGATTATCAGTTTTAGTTTTAATAACAAGGAAAACAAAGAGTGTAGCAATGTAGGGATAAACACCATGTGAGAGAGTATGATAGTTCCTCCCATGGTGAAGACTTACAATACATTTAAACCTCTGCCACTCATTAGGAAGAAGATTTGGGAGAAAGGAGACGAGCTGCTCGATTAAATGGTATGTTCCGAGCTGTCAGAGGAGAGATGGCGTGGGAGGACATCAGTAGACGAATAAGTTTGAGTGTCTTTGAAAGTAGGAAAGATCACAATATGAAGATAAAGTTGGAATTCAAGAGGACAAATTGGGGCAAATATTCGTTTATAGGAAGGGGAGTTAGGGATTGGAATAACTTACCAAGGGAAATGTTCAATAATTTTCCAATTTCTTTGCGCTCATTTAAGAAAAGGCTAGGAGAACAACAGATAGGGAATCTGCCACCTGGACGACTGCCCTAAATGCAGATCAGTATTGATTGATTGATTGATTGATTGATTGATTGATATATTGGGTCCAAAGTGGAGAAAAAAAGAAATGTTCATTTTAAATAGCGACTAGAAGGTAGGAAAGATCCTAATATGCAGTAAATATCCACAGATCTAGTCCTTCAGGCAAGCAACTCAATACTGAAAACATCCTAGAATACACAAGAATAACAGGATATTTCCTCAACTTCCGAGCGCTACTGATAACACACGACCCTCACACAGCCAAGAAGCATAGTGGAAAAACTACAAAATGTTGCAGCCAAAACAGGATTAAGAATTTCCTTTGAAAAAAAAACCAGCATTTACGGACTCAGACACAGCAAATGACACGAACAGAATTGTAACACAATTTGGGAACATACATTGCGTTCATGAATTTAAATACCTGGGAGAAATTCTTGCTCACAATGGTAATGAAAAGGAGGCATTAATATAGAGGGTGAGGAGGATGGAGATAGCCTTCAGACTATTCCATGACACGGAGAAGTCCAAGTCTATCTCACTCGAAAACAAAACCACTGCAGAGTAGTCGGAATGGAATGCCTTTGTGGAGTGGACCACTGACAAGGTGGCAGACTCAGATCCAATTTCATTCATCATTTCATTTTTGTTATGTAAGTCCTCAACGCAGGTAGGCGTCAAGAAGAGCATCCAGCCATAAAACATGATAAATAAATTCATCCCACCTCATCCCCGACCCCGTATAAAGAAACAGAACTTAAGTGTAGACATATATTATTATTATTATTACTATTACTATTATTATTATTATTATTATTATTATTATTATTATTATTATTTCTTCGTTATGCCCATTCATAGAGCGCGTTTGAACTTGTTAGTTGGTTTGATGGTTTGTACCTTCTTATCCTCCCAAAATATCTTCTTGAATGCACCGTGTTGCATCTTGCGTTCTGTCGACCACTTCCTACCAGTTGTCTTTTTTGGTTTCTCCCTAAATTTATGATTGGCTACTTTTGTTCTAAAAGCTCCACGATTTTCCATGCTGTCGTCTGTGATATTTATTTCTTGGAGGTCCGCCTTAGTTTCTTCTAGCCATTTTATTTTGACCTTCTTTGAGTTGATTACTTTGAATAATCTTTTAGTTAGTCTGTCGCTGTTCATTCTGTAGATATGGCCATAGAAATTAAGGCGCCTTTTCAGTACGGCATCAGTAAACCTGTCGGTGAAGGAGTAGAGGTCCGCTGTTCTCCTCTTAATCCACATTCCATTTTCTCTCGTAGGACCATAAATTTTCCTGAGAATTTACTATTATTAGAGCCATCAGTCCACACACAGGTTTGATGCAGATATCCATGCCACCCTATCATGTGCTAATCTTTTCATTTCTACATAACTACTAGAGCCTGCATCTGCTCTAATTTGATTGTCATATTCATACCTCGGTCTACCCCTGCCTCTCTTACCGTCTACACTTCGCTCAAAAACTAACTTACCGAGCTCGATAGCTGCAGTCGCTTAAGTGCGGCCAGTATCCAGTATTCGGGAGATAGTGTGTTCGAACCCCACTGTGGGCAGCCCTGAAGATGGTTTTCCGTGGTTTCTCGTTTTCACACCATGCAAATGCTGGGGCTGTGCCTTACCACACCTAGCCCCTTCCTGTGCTATCGTCGCCATAAGACCTATCTGTGTCGTCGGTGCGACGTAAAGCAATTTGTAAAAAAAAAAACCTAACTGAACAAGGCCTGTGTGTCTTAAGATCTGGCCTAACATGTTATCCCTTCTTCCGTTCAAATTTAGCCAAATCAATCTCCTCTCACCAATTCGATTCTGTATCTCTGCATTCGTGATTCGATCGACTCAACTCATCTTCACCATTCTTCTATAACACCACATTTCAAAACCTTTTATTCCTTTCTTTCTAAGCCAGTTATCGTCCATGTTTCATTTCCATACAATGCCACGCTCCAGATGAAAGTCTCCAAAACTATATCAATGTTCGAAGTGAATGGCCTTCCTTGCTTGTGCTAGTTACCTTTTATGCCCTTACTTCTGCCATCATTAGTTACTTTACTACCCAAGTAATAATATTCATTTACTTCCTTTAAGACTTCATTTCCCAATCTAATATTTCCTGCATCCCCTGACTTCGTTCGACTACACTCCATTACTTTTGTTTATAAGTTATTTATTTTCATCTTGTACTCTTTCCCCAAGGCTCTGTCGATACCATTCAACAATTTCACCAGATCTTCTGCAGTCTCAAAAAAATTAACAATACCATGAGTAAATCTTAACGTTTTGATATCTTCTCCTTGGACTGTGATTCCCTTTCAATCAATCAATCAATCAATCAATCAATCAATCAATCAATCAATCAATCAATCAATCAATCAATCAATCAATCAATCAATCAATCAATCAATCAATCAATCAATCAATCAATCAATCAATCAATCAATCAATCAATCAATCACTACTCATCTGCATATAGGGCAGTCGCCCAGGTGGCAGATTCCCTATCTGTTGCTTTCCTAGCCTTTTCCTAAATGATTTCAAAGAAATTGGAAATTTATTGAACGTCTCCCTTGGTAAGTTATTCCAATCCCTAACTTCCCTTCCTATAAAATAATATTTGCCCCAGTTTGTCCTCTTGAATTCCAACTTTATCTTCATATTGTGATCTTTCCTACTTTTATAAACGCCATTCAAACTTATTCGTCTACTAATGTCATTCCACGCCATCTCTCCGCTGACAGCTCGGAACATACCACTTAGTCGAGCAGCTCTTCTTCTTTCTCTCAATTCTTCCCAACCCAAACTTTGCAACATTCGAAATTCCTCTTTGATTTCCTTTACCGCCCGTTCTATATAAACACTGAAAAGGAGAGGGGGCAGATTGCAGCCTTGCCTTACTCCTTTCTGAATGGCTGCAGCTTTTTCAAAGCCTTCGATCACTCCAGACTGATTTTTATAGAGATTGTAGGTAATTCCTCGTTCTCGGTATCTGATATGATCACCTCCAGAATATCAAATAGCTTGGTCCAATCAACATTCTTATTATTATTATTAGCTCGGAAATATGTGGATGAAGATACAATAATAATTCATTCTACTGTGTTTTCTACTGAAAATATAAAATAGTTCTTATTCCAAATAGTATTCTATGTCAATTAGTTGCGTCCGGATTTCCTGTCTCATCTGCAGGATTAGTAGGAAACGTTTGTAACCAGAAGCATACGCACAGTGGGTCGCTCCTCATTTTCTTCAAGGTAATAATGATCATTATATCTTACAACACTTTGAATATCGTCATGTGTTGTGACAACGTCATCGGCTTTTGTGCTTCATAGTCACTCTGTTAGGAACACACAATTACCTCAATGTACAGCTATCACTTCTCAAGAACAAGGAAGTGGTTGGATTGTATGATGAAAATAAGTGTGGAGAAGAGGAAGACAGTTGTGATGACGAGAGAAAGAGAGAATATTGAAGTACTACCACTACAAAAATGTTTTCATTCCTCCCTGAAGGGGGAGGCGGGCCTCCTAGACGGTGACGCCGTCTCTCAGGTCAGGAGATTTCTTACGGTGAAGGAGATGGTCATTTATACTCCCTTTAAAAGCTGTAAATTTGGAACTTGTCTTAACGAAGTCCACGCTTAACATTTTTAAATTAATTTCATTTTGTATTTATTTCCTCTACGACATTCTTCGTCTGATAACCTTACTGTTTACATCGCAATGCATATACGATTGAACAAGGAACTTCTTAATTAGAAATGATATGGGGTCGTCACTTTCCACTCGGAAGGCTAACGTACAGTGAGCCATCTGGTGACGAATGAAAGTACCTCTTACTATAGACCATGGCCGACTGGATCCCTCGCTGCGTTAGGAGCTAGTTAGAGCGACTCAAGTCGGCCGTGATGGGGAAGGCGGGCCTCCTAGGCCCTGAGACTTAAGTATCGGTGAGGGTGAAAGGGTGGACAGGTGGCCTATACTAGGAACTGTCCCGGCATTCGCCTTAGTGCAGGAGAATGGAAAACCACGGAAAACCATTCTCAGGACAGCCGACAGATTTAACATTTTGTAACACTACTAGTTCGTCTGAAATCACCCAGAACAAATCGAGCTGCTTTCATTTGGATCTCTTCCAGTTCTAGAATCAAGTAATCCTATTTTAATATTATAATTTTCTATTTAATTTAATAAATTCATGTAGAATCGGCAAGAAATTTAACTCCTTCTGCAGAAAGAATAGGATGAGAGGGAGAATGTAACATATCTTACACCACTATTACCAATGTCGTAATCACGCGTCTAATTGGGAACGGCTGTTTCTCACCAACAATACAGTATTAAAAGGAAACCATGAAATCGTTTCTCCATATACTCGTTAGATGCATTGCCTGTGCTAACCTTGACTGGGTGCACAATATAAATCTGTTTTGTCAAGTCATATCTTGACCTTCCCCTCGTAACATTTGAATCTTCCGTTCAAAACAAGTCGTGGGCGTGTCATGGAATGTCCTGTTAACCCATTTTTTTGCCTTTGTTCTGTTCAGATATTCGTCAAACTCTTAGCTTTTTTATGCATCTATTTCATTGCTCCAATATTAAGTGTCTCGTCTCATATTCAGAATAAGTTAGGGCCCTTTACTTGTAGACAGCTGAAAATGATAAATGTCGGCGAATTTTGGTTCTGATATGGTTATACTTGTTTCATTTTACATATTCTTAATCATATTACGTATTACAGAGGCGAAGATCCACGGCAGAGTCCACCGCAATATAAATAGTAGACCATTAGAAGTTGTGAAAAGCTTCAAGTACCTGGGGAGAATACATGCATAATATGGGAAAATAAACGAAGACATTGGGAAGAAAATCGAACAAGGCAATGTGTTTAGGAATGCAGGGACGTGCCAGAGGTGAATAATATCCGCAGCCTGTTTCAAATCATGAAAACGGGTCAGGAATGGAATGGATGAAGGCCCCATCTAGTGGCAAGGATAGAAATGTTGCCAGCGTGCAAGGTGGACGGAGCACATTGCAGAGTGCACCCACCTTTGAACTTCCGTCAGTGCATGCGGTACCCACCACGATGCGATTTTGCGCAGTTGCAGTTCATTACGCAATATCCTGTGGACGGTGCGTTTCTCGATGCCACTTGCCCTCTCGAACTCCAGTAGCGTCCATCGTCTGTCTTCATCCAGGAGCTGCTCGATGACGGCACGTGCCACGTCGGCCCGCACAATGACAGGTCGTCCCGAACGTTGCTCATCACTGGTTGACACACGTCCTTCTTGAAACTTTCCTACCCACCGTGCTACTGTACGCTATGGTAGGGCATTATTCTCAAGGGCTTCCACTAATTCACTGTGACATTTCATCGCATTTCTCCCTCGGAGAACGGCTATTTTGATGTAAGCGCGCTGCTCAACTCGGGTTACTTCCATCTCGCACGAAAATTACCAACTAACTGATTTCACAGCCCTCGCTGCGCTACTACCAGCTATCACAGAGTCATCTGGTGTTCTGCATACACACTATGCCTGCAGAACTTCCACACGACACATATACGTTTGTGATCCGTTCACATATCTACAAGAAAGAAACAATTGCCATGACTTTTGCCCTAATCCTCGTACCTCTATGTAGTCCAGATGATATTTCTCAGCGTAATATGGAATTGTAGGTTAATATATCACATTTCTCTTTGTTTATATCATGTGGTTGAGTGGATGATGCTTCGGTTCTAATTGTGGGGTCTTTTATGAATCCTTAACTTGAGCCCGGGGGTATAGCTATGGCCGTTTGACCCAGCCTAAGACAATCCATGTGCCACCTCGTAGACTGTATATTGCTTTCACCTTGGAGCTTCAGCAATCAAAGATCTTATACGATGATGTCGTGAATTCCGTAGTGTGTCGTTAAATGAACAGGAAGCGAAGACGTGACCAAGTGTTTCAATCTCACTGTGTCCACGCTGACATTGGTTATTGTCTTGGAACCTGCCAACTGGAACTAGATTTGCTGTCAGTTTTATGACATTTCTCCAGTCGCTACTCGTTTAACCTTCGGATTTTATTATCCACTGATTTTTTTTTTCTGTTTGCTTTACGTCGCACCGACACAGATAGGGCTTGTTACGGGGCTACCCGTGGACCAGCAGAGGTGAAAGAAGGTGCCGGGGTGAATGGGCCTAACTACTATATCAAGAAAGAATTTAAACTGAAATGGCAGGTTATATTTTCAAAAGAAAACAAACAAGAAGTTAACAAAATTCTCACTTAGTGAGATAACAATGATATATCAGGTACCATGACAAAGTTTAGACAAAGCAAGAAAACCCAAACTTTAGTGACTGTTTAGTAACCAGGGCTTCCAGCCCCTCGCTTCACATTTCCTGAGCTCTCAGCTCAACTTTACAAAAGATTACAATTTTACACTAGGGCAGAAATCCTCTAATACATGGAGCGCTGGCTCCCAACTCACAATATCAAGCCTTCAAAAGGCATTCAGTAATCTTACTTTGAAAACAGCTAACGGGCTCTCAGTTTTCAATCCAATTCAAGGCAACACCAAAAATATCTTACACATTTTTGGCCTTCCATGGCCCAGCTTACAAACTGAAACAGGGGTATCTCGTACCCAACCTACAGGGCCTTCGTGTAAAAGAAATAACGGTTAAATAAATGGCCCAAAAACAAAAACAAAATGAAATGAGGCGAATACTTGCACTCCTAGATGAGAATTCTAAAACCTAAAGGGCACTAGGCCGATGAAACAGGGGCTATTCCCAAACTATGGAGGTGACTCGTATAAGAAAGAATTTAAGACATTACGGAAAGGAAGAAAACCAGTTAGAAAACGTAGTCACCTCAAAGCAATATGAAGGGGAGCTCGAGAGGGTACCCCAATCTCTATCCCCGATTTACAGTTAAAGGTTGATGAAATATTATATTAGCCGGCAGAACTTACATTTTAGAGAAGTTGGTTACATAGTTAAGGTTTCAGACCTTTCCCTCAGGTTAAACTGCGGAGCTAGCAAAGAAATAAAGACGTTAATTGGCCATTACCTTGCTGAAGAACTGCTGCCTGATGAAAGAGGCGCCTCTCGCCCCCTGCTTGACACACACACTAAGTTAGATGGCGATCAAATGACCAAGAGACGTGAAAATCCGCAGTTTATAAACCCTCGGGGAAGGTTCGAGACCTTTCATGAATAATCAAGACACACCCACAGAATTTTATTGGTTACATTCAAAAGTTACACTCAAAGTCGAAGAAGAAATACGGCATTGGTTGAAAATTAATTACAGAAATTCTTGATTGGTTGGATTCAAAACAGGCGGAAAGAAAAGATAAATATTGCCAATCCAAAAATAAATAAGCACCATTTAGTAAAAAAGTTATGAATACAAAGCTTCTTCAAAAAAGGTTCCTTCACTTCGCACCTAGGTGCATGGCCATAGTTTTTTAGCGGTGACATCTATGAGAGAATGTCCAAACTTCTTGATGAATGGATAACCAAAAACAAGTAGAAATTCACACAGTTCTGGAAACTTCACAATAACAAAATTACGCCAAATTTTAGTGGTGCCATCTTCAGAGAAAATTTATAAGTTGATCCAGTTTCAAGTTCACTGTTTCTCCTGTAGAGGAGTTTTTTAAGGCGCAAGATTTAAATGTGCGGCGTAGAGATGTATCTCCCGGTACAGGGCTTATGGCGACGATGGGATAGGAAAGGCCTAGGAGTTGGAAGGAAGCTATTTTTTGTTAGTTGCTTTACGTCGCACCGACTCAGATAGGTCTTATGGCGACGATGGGACAGGAAATGGCTAGGAGTGGGAAGGAATCTGCCGTGGCCTTAATTAAGGTACAACCCCAGCATTTGACTGGTGTGAAGATGGGAAACCACGGAAAACCATTTTCAGGGCTGCCGATAGTGGGGTTCGAACCTACTATCTCCCGAATACTGGCCACTGGCCGCAATTAAGCGACTGCAGCTATCGAGCTCGGTTTGGAAGGAAGCGGTCGTTGCCCTAATTGAGGTACTACCCCAGCATTTGCCTTGTGTGAAAATGGAAACCCACGGAAAACCATCTTCAGGGCTGCCGACAGTGGGGTTTGAACCCACTATCTCCCGGATGCAAGCTCACAGCTGCGCGTCCCTTACCCACCGATTGACTGGTGTGTATTTCTTATATACAGTACACCCGTAAACAGTGTTTTCAGTTATACGCGCGAATGTGTCCGGTGATTAGTCAGAACAATTGAGAGTTTGCTATAAATAAAAAAAGAAAACTACTTAAGTTAAACACTGTAGCTCCTATTTCAGGTGTGATGAAAACATCACACATTTCATATCATTTGTAAAAGAATTTCCAAGTGACTTCCATTTTAAAGAAATGCATTGTTTCCGAGCAGCTATTTCACGCTACCGTCTGAACAGCAGGTTGTCCGTAAGGGTCGCCTCGCGCTGTTGTTCGATGTAACGCATCGCTGCCTCTAGTGTGAGGGTCAGGGGTAGCACTTCTGCCAGATTGCCTTCCAGTACAATCTCCCGTGCGTTGTGCTCGGCTCTCACCTGTATAAGGCACTCGTGCACTGACAGTGGGGTTCGAATCAACCGTCTCCCAATGCAAGTTCACAGCTACGCAACATAAACCTCACGGCCTCCACGTTCAGTATTCCTTTTCCTAATCCGGACTCTCGATTCGAGTATCGTGATTTCATAGAACTACTTTGCAATGACGGATGCTATTTTTCATCATAAATTCGCTTTTTTTTTCTGTCATGCTCATGAATATTCACCAAGAGGACCTTGGAGTGGAACAGGAAGGACTACACCATTCCTGCCCTATCAGAATATGCGAAAATCTCTGTTTACTAGCATAATTCAGTACAAATTGAGTTTTTTGCTGGGCGGTCCACATCGTACTGGCATGGCTACACACAACACGTACAGACGCGTGATGGTTAGTTACATCACCCGGTCAAAATCAAGGTCAGCCAATGACTACTAGAAGCGGTTTTAAAAAAATACGGTAACTTCCTTCTTTTCTCTTTAGTTCGAGACCACAATCGCCTTAACTTGTCCATCAAACTTGGAGCAGCCATTTTTTTAAAATATGGGTATCTTTTTTTCCGATGAAAATGAAATGGCGTATGTCTTTTAGTGCCGGGAGATCCCAGAACGGGTTCGGCTCGCCAGGTGCAGCTCTTCTGATTCGACTCCGTAGGCGACCTGCGCGTCGTGATGAGGATGAAATGATGATGAAGACAACACATACACCCAGCCCCCGTGCCAGGGAAATTAACCAATGATGGTTAAAATTCCCGACCCTACCGGGAATCGAACCCGGGACCCCTGTGACCAAAGGCAAGCACGCTAAGTATTTAGCCATGGAGCCGGACTTTTTTTCCGATGACCCTCTACTTTAATCGTTGCTCTATGGTCACAAGAGGGTTGAGACCGGGAGCTGATATGTGTACCATTTTACGCTCTACCCTGAAGTTAGCTATTGCAGTTGAGAAGTAGGTCTACTAGTTGCCCTCCGTATGAACTTGAGACCTGTGTTTATTGTATCAAGAAGTAAAGATTAAAATATTTATGTTGATAGAAAGAGCAAGTGGCCCTCTGACCTTTTTTGTTATTTGCTTTACGTCGCACCGACACAGTCAGGTCTTGGGATAGGGAAGGGCTAGGATTGGGAAGGAAGCGGCCTTAATTAACCCTTTACAGCATGAACTATTTTTCGTTTTCGTTTGGTGAAGAAAATTTCAAGCTTCAATGTTCAACTTACGTTCAATGTTTTAGATCTACCAGCAATTCTTAACTAGGGCTAATAGCTTAACACTCATATGTGATGTGGATTGCCATAACGGAGTATACACTGACTGACAGAGCAAATGCAACACCAAGAAGGAGTGGTCAGAACTTTATGCCAATTGCAGGGTAGACTGACGTCACTGAGGTATGCCCATGATGTGAAATGCGCCGCTGTGCTGCGCACGTAGCGAACGATAAATGGGACACGGCGTTGGCGAATGGCCCACTTCGTACCGTGATTTCTCAGCCGACAGTCATTGTAGAACGTGTTGTCGTGTGCCACAGGACACGTGTATAGCTAAGAATGCCAGGCCGCCGTCAACGGAGGCATTTCCAGCAGACAGACGACTTTACGAGGGGTATGGTGATCGGGCTGAGAAGGGCAGGTTGGTCGCTTCGTTAAATCGCAGCCGATACCCATAGGGATGTGTCCACGGTGCAGCGCCTGTGGCGAAGATGCTTGGCGCAGGGACATGTGGCACGTGCGAGGGGTCCAGGCGCATCCCGAGTGACGTCAGCACGCGAGGATCGGCGCATCCGCCGCCAAGCGGTGGCAGCCCCGCACGCCACGTCAACCGCCATTCTTCAGCATGTGCAAGACACCCTGGCTGTTCCAATATCGACCAGAACAATTTCCCGTCGATTGGTTGAAGGAGGCCTGCACTCCCGGCGTCCACTCAGAAGAGTACCATTGACTCCACAGCATAGACGTGCACGCCTGGCATGGTGCCGGGCTAGAGCGACTTGGATGAGGGAATGGCGGAACGTCGTGTTCTCCGATGAGTCACGCTTCTGTTCTGTCAGTGATAGTCACCGCAGACGAGTGTGGCGTCGGCGTGGAGAAAGGTCAAATCCGGCAGTAACTGTGGAGCGCCCTACCGCTAGACCACGCGGCATCATGGTTTGGGGCGCTATTGCGTATGATTCCACGTCACCTCTAGTGCGTATTCAAGGCACGTTAAATGCCCACCGCTACGTGCAGCATGTGCTGCGGCCGGTGGCACTCCCGTACCTTCAGGGGCTGCCCAATGCTCTGTTTCAGCAGGATAATGCCCGCTCACACACTGCTCGCATCTCCCAACAGGCTCTACGAGGTGTACAGATGCTTCCGTGGCCAACGTACTCTCCGGATCTCTCACCAATCGAACACGTGTGGGATCTCATTGGACGCCGTTTGCAAACTCTGCCCCAGCCTCGTACGGACGACCAACTGTGGCAAATGGTTGACAGAGAATGTCGAACCATCCCTCAGGACACCATCCGCACTCTTATTGACTCTGTACCTCGACGTGTTTCTGCGTGCATCGCCGCTCGCGGTGGTCCTACATCCTACTGAGTCGATGCCGTGCGCATTGTGTAACCTGCATATCGGTTTGAAATAAACATCAATTATTCGTCCGTGCCGTCTCTGTTTTTTCCCCAACTTTCATCCCTTTCGAACCACTCCTTCTTGGTGTTGCATTTGCTCTGTCAGTCAGTGTATATACGATATTTCACGATTTCACGCTAAGCTTTTAACATTCAAAGACCGAACATTACTGCCTACTGGCCATGGGTACGTATTGCAGGGCGTAAGTATATTTGCACGACCGTAGGTCGATAACGTCTTTGAGGTTGAGCCAGAGGTACTCCTGAAGCCTGTGGTAATGTTATGGGGAGGGCCCACGGAAAATAAACGGTGGTTGGTATACATGGATGCTGACGGGGTGGAAGGAGTACCTTTGGTTGTAGGGCTGTTTTGTCTTACGTTATGTGTAAAAAAAAAACAAGGCATCACTGAGATATGTCTTTAAATGATTGTACAGTTGAAGGTGTGCCGTAAAACTACCTCTGTTCACAATCTGAGGGCAACAGTATGCAGTAAAGGGTTAACGTACAGCCCCAGTATTTGCCTGGTGTGAAAATGGGAAACCACGAAAAACCATATCAGGGCTGCCGACAGTGGAGTTCTCCCGGATACAAGGTCACAGCTGCGCGTCTCTCTGACCTTAAGGTCCGGCCCCCACTGATGAGGTCGTACTTCAGGAGGACTTGGAAATGGAGCAAGGCGTGTGTGTGTGTATATGCTTTGTTTTCTTCTTTTAAACCAGAACGACAGAATGGCTTTGCTTTAGATACGTAAAATGTAAACAAAAACAAAACATGGGATTGTGCCGCATTTATTGATCAGCGGCAAACAGAAATGGAGGGTGGGTAGGTGACGTCATACCAACAGAACTGGAGCCAAACTTGGCGTCCGACAAAATGCACATCTAGGGCAATGTACACGTGGCAACACCCTCCGAGGGAATACAGCTCTAACTGTCTGGAATATTACTGGAGTGTTGAGGTCCAAAAGGTCATGGTTTCAAATAGATACAGAGTGCCTGGTTGCTCAGAAAGTATGGTAGAGTGTTGGCATAATGAGCCCAAGTTGGCAGGTTTGAACCTGGCTCAGTCCAGTAGTATTCGAAAGTACTCAGATTAAACAGCCTCATATCGATAAATTTACTGGCATGTAAAAGTACCTCTGTGGAACAATCTTTCACTATTTTCAAAGTTTACCGAGCAAGTCAGCCACGTGTTTAGGATAGCGCGGCTGTGAGCTTGCATTCGGAAGACAGTCGGTCCGAATCCCACAGTCGGGAGCTCTGAAGATGGGTTTCCGTGGTTTCCCATTTTCATACCAGGAAAATGCTGGGTCTGTACGTCGGGAGCCCTAAAGATGGGGGTTCCGCAGGGCACTTTTATTGGACCATTGTTTTCTCTTATATACATAAATGATACGAGTAAAGAACCAGATTCACAGATAAGGCTATTTGTGGGTGATGTTACACTGTACAGAGCAGTAAATGAGTTGCATAATGGTTGCCCAGATAATCGTCACTAGCACCATCTCGACCACATAGTAAAGGATTATATAAGTCTCAACCAGCAACCACGAAAACCTGCGAGTAAATGAAAGAGTGCGCGTCGTATCCTCGAATTATACGCCTTGCGAGTGCTGGGGCTCCAAAGTTGCCAAACTCTGGACGCTATGAATATCGATTATATGTAACGATTACAATTTTATTTTCAGAAGTAAATTACAAGTAAAAAAATCTATTTCTTAAAAAAGTAAGGTTTACGAGTAAAAATTACTTAAGAAGTAATCGCTACAAGAAATTCAATTACTTCCCAAGAGTTTTGATAGGGTAGATAATGGGAGATTACTGGCGAAAATGAAAGCTATTGGACTAGACGAATGAGTAGTTAAATGGGTGGCAATATTCCTACAAAGCAGAACTCAGAGAATTAGAGTAGGTGAAGCGATATCTGATCCTTTAATGATTAAGAGGGGGTCCCGCAGGGCCCTGTAATTGGACCTTAATATTTTCTTATGTACATAAATGACATGAGTGAAGATCTGGAATCACATATAAGGCTATTTGCAGATGACGTTATACTGTGTAGAGTAGTAAATGGGTTGAGTTGCAGGATTGTGAGCGGCTGCAGGGGAATCTTGACAATGTAGTGAGATGAACAGTAGACAATGGTATGAATGTAAATGGGATGAAAAGTCAAATAGTAAGTTTCGCCAAGAGGAAAAGTCCTTTCTGTTTTAATTATTGTGTTGATGAAGTCATAGTACCTCATGGTGAACAGTGTAAGTATCTACGTGTTAATGTAAGGAACGGCCTTCGTTGGGGTAATCATATTAACAAAGTTGTTAAGAAAGGTTACAGATCTCCTCGCATGGTTATGAGGGTATATAGGGGTTGTTGTAAGGATGTAAAGGAGAGGACGTATATATACGTCTCTTGTAAGACCGCAGTTAGAGTATGGCTCAAATGTATGGGATCCTCACCAGGATTACTTGATACAAGAAATGGGAAAACGTTCAAAGGAAAGTAGCACGATTTGTTCTGGGTGATATCAGACAAAGTGCAGTGTTACGAAAAGGTTGAAAACTTTGGGCAGGGAAGACTTGGGAGTAAGGAGAAGAGATACTGGGCTATGTGGTATGTTTCGAGCTGTCAGTGGAGAGATGGTAAAATGAAATGGCGTATGGCTTTTAGTGCCGGGAGTGTCCGAAGACAAGTTCGGCTCGCCAGATGCAGGTTTTTTTATTTGATTCCCGTAGGCGACCTGCACGTCGTGATGAGGATGAAACGAATGATGAAGACGACACATACACCCAGCCCCCGTGCCAGCGAAATTAAGCAATTATGGTTAAAATTCTCGACCCTGCCCGGAATCGAACCCGGGACCCATGTGACCAAAGGCCAGCACGCTAAACATTTAGCCACGGAGGCGGATGGAGAGATGATGTGGAGTGACGTAAGTAGACGAGTAAGCTTGATTGGAGGTATTCCAAGCAAGAAAGATCATAATACAAGGATAAAGTTGGAATTGAAGAGGACAGATTGGGGCAAATATTCATCTATAGGACGAGAAATAAGGGATTGAAATACTTTATCAAAGGAAATGTTCGATAAATTCCCAAGTTCGCAAAAATACATACATACATACATACATACATACATACATACATACATACATACATACATACATACATACATACATACATACATACATACATTATCATTGTAGAGTGTTATTGCCTTTCATCGTTCCATCTGCAAGCCTCTGTGAATTTACTAAACGTCGCCATAATCCTCGATTTGCAACTAGTGCTGTGGCCTTATTTACTTCTATACCTGTTATCTTTAAATCGTTCGGAACTGAGTCTAACCATCGTCGTCTTGATTCCCCTCTGCTTCTCTTACCCCCAAAACAGGGTCTATTATTCTCCTAGGTAACCTATCCTCCTCCATTCGTCTCACAAGACCCCACCACCGAAGCCGGTTTATGCGTACAGCTTCATCTACTGAGTTCATTCCTTACTTAGCCTTTCCGAGTACCCTCCTGTCATTGTTCCCACCTGTTTGTACCAGCTATCATTCTCGTTACTTTCATCTGTGTTACTTCTAACTTATGAATAAGATATCCTGAGTCCACCCAGCTTTCGATCCCGTAAAGCAAAGTTGGTCTGAAAACAGACCGATGTAAAGGTAATTTCGTCCGAGAGCTGACTTCCTTCTTACAGAATACTGTTGATCGCAACTGCGAGCTCACTGCATTAGCTTTACTGTACCTTGATTCAATCTCACTTACTATATTACCATTGAAAATGTTTAAGCAAAAGCTAGGTAAACAATGGATAGGGAATCTGCCACCTGGGCGATTTGATTTGACGGTGGCATTGTATAAATTCCTCAGAAAGAACTGGGCGTCCTGGTAAGCTTCATAAAATGGTGCGAAGAGAGAGATCTCAGGTAATATGAGGACAAAGAAAGAGATGAGAGCAGGTTACCGTTGTGAAAGTGTGGAGAGAGAGAGAGACAGGTTTACGTGAACAGAGTCACACACTCTAGTGTAATGCAATGTTAGCGGGAACTAGCGCAATCGGGAGGCGGGCCCTGGAAGTGCCGCACACCGCGGGGTGAGTCAGCAGGTGATGGAACACTGCTAGGGCCAGTCTGGGGGAATCCACATCTGGACATCTTCCAGCATGTGCGTACCCGGATATGTGATCACTACGGCCCGGATTTCGTAATTCGATAAAAAGTCATCGTCCGCCTCTGTGGTGTAGTGGTTAGTGTGATTAGCTGCCACCCCCGAGGGCACGGGTTCGATTCCCGGCTCTGTCACGAAATTTGAAAAGTGGTACGAGGGCTGGAACAGGGTCCACTCAGCCTCGGGAGGTCAACGGAGTAGAGGTGGGTTCGATTCCCACCACAGCCATCCTGGAAGTGGTTTCCGTGGTTTCCCACTTCTCCTCCAGGCAAATGCCGGGATGGTAGCTAACTTAAGGCCACGGCCGCTTCATTCCCTCTTCCTTGTCTATCCCTTCCAATCTCCCCATCTCCCCCCACAAGGCCCCTGTTCAGCATAGCAGGTGAGGCCGCCTGGGCGAGGTATTGGTCATAATCCCCAGTTGTATCCCCCGGCCCAGAGTCTGAAGCTCCAGGACACTGCCCTTGATGCGGTAGAGGTGAGAACCCTCGATGAGTCCAAGGGAAAAACCAACCCTGGTGGGTAACCAGATTAAGAAATAAATCTAAAAGTCATCTTTCCTTGGTACTGCACCAAGACATTATCCGAAAATCCCTAAAGTATAAAAATTCACCGACCGAGCTCGATAGCTGCAGTCGCTTAAGTGCGGCCAGTATCCAGTATTCGGGAGATAGTAGGTTCGAACCCCACTGTCGGCAGCCCTGAAAATGGTTTTCCGTGGTTTCACATTTTCATACCAGGAAAATGCTGAGGCTGTACCTTAATTAAGGTCACGGCCGCTTCCTTCCCACTCATAGCCCTTTCCTGCCCCCCTCGTCGCCGTAAGACCTATCTGTGTCGGTGCGACGTAAAGAAAAAAAAATCACCGAAAAATTTAGTTTCATTTATCTCACAACGTTTTTGTAAACCACGTCTGTGGTATTGCACTTTAGGGCAAAGATGACCATGCAGACCTAAATCTGGAACATGCGACATGGAACTCTACATGTATGAGAAACAGTCCTTTCTCAAGACAAAAACAAAACTATAATCTACGTATTTCTTTATTTTTAAAGGAGATCCCAAATACTTATTACTTAATCTACATAGCTTACTGTTCTCTAATTTATTAAGTAATCAAATTGAAGGCATATTAAAATGTTTCAAAAATTTTAAAACAATATTAGGAACTATAACTGGCGAAGTGTATTACATATAAGCCGCGCTGAATGGCTCAGACGGTTGAGGCGCTTCTTTCTGACTCCAACTTGACAGGTTCGATTCTGGCTCAGTCCGGTGGTATTTGAAGGTGCTCAAATTCGTCAGCCTCGTGTCGGTAGATTTACTGGCACGTAAATGAACTCCTGAGGGATAAAATTCCGGCACATCAGTATCTCCGAAAACCGTCAAACAAGCAGTCAGTGGGGCGTAAAACAATAACAATAACATTCTTAATGCTTCAGTCATTCATGATCATTATTATACATTCCATACATTATAATTATAGAGCGTTATGCCTTTCAGCGTTCAGTCTGCAAGCCTCTGTGAATTTACTAAACGTCGCCACAATCCTCTATTTGCAACTAGTGCTGTGGCCTCATTTAGTTCTATACCTCTTATCTTTAAATCGTTACAAACTGAATCTAACCACCGTCGCCTTGTTCAACCTCTACTCCTCTTACCCTCCATAACAGAGTCCATTATTCTCCTAAGTAACCTATCCCCCTCCATTCGCCTCACATGACCCCACCGCCGAAGCCGGTTTGTGCGTACAGCTTCATCTATCGAGTTCATTCCTAAATTAGCCTTTATCTTCTCATTCCGAGTACCCTCCTGCCATTGTTCCCACCTGTTTGTACCAGCAATCATTCTCGCTGCTTTCATGTCTGTTACTTCTAGCTTATGAATAAGATATCCTGAGTCCACCCAGCTTTTGCTCCCGTAAAGCAAAGTTGGTCTGAAAACAGACCGATGTAAAGATACTTTCGTCCTGACTTTCTTATTACAGAATACTGTACCTTGATTCAATCTCACACATCCTAAATACTTGAAATGATCGACCTGTTCTAACTTTGTATCACCAATCTGACATTCAATTCTCTTGCATTTCTTACCTACTGGCATCAATTTAGTCTTCGAAAGGCTCATTTTCGTACCATACTCATTGCACGTATTTTCAAGTTCCAAGATGTTAGACTGCAGGCTTTCGGCACAATCTGCCATTAAGACCAAGTCGTCAGCATAGGCCAGACTGCTTACTACATTTCCACCTAACTGGATCCCTCCCTGCCATTTTATACCTTTTAGCAGATGATCCATGTAAACTACGAACAGCAAAGGTGAAAGATTACAGCCTTATCTAACTCCTGTAAGTACCCTGAACCAAGTACTCATTCTACCATCAATTCTCACTGAAGCCCATTTGTCAACATAAATGCATTTGATTGATTTTAATAATCTACCTTTAATTCCATAGTCCTCCATATTCAATGCTTTCTTAACAAAATTTTACAGACGCGATCCTCCTTTCATAACCATTGTACCGGGCGGTACACCTCCACGCCGCTAATTCAAAATTTGCGCCAGTTGAAACTCCTCTGGTGGAGGGAGTCTGAACTTTATCTAATGTATTAATGTTCAAGTTTCTCAGAAGATGTCACTACTTGGAAATTTTGAAGTTTCTGAACTGGGTCGTTTTTGATGTATTTTTGTTTTACCTGTAGTAAGAAGTGTGAACTTTCTCTTCTAGAGGACACTACTGAAGAACTACAACAGTGCACCCTAGTGCGAAGTGAAAGAACTGTTTTTTGGAGAAATTTTTATTTCAAAAGTTTGTTTCTTGTTAAATTTCTTTCTGTTATTGTTTAAGTTGGCTGTATAACCCTTTCTTTCCCCTTGTTTTGAATTTAGCCAATCCCGAATTTCTTTAATTAATTTATGACCAATCAGATGTATCTTCCTCATCGGGGATATGCTGCTTAACCCTAGCCAATAAAGATTTTGTGGGAGGGTGTTCTCATTCCTCAAACGCCTCGAACTTTCCGCGAGAGTATATAAACTGCTGATTTTAGGGTCTCCGGGCCACTTCAGTACCATCTTTCAGTGTGTAAAGTACATAGCAGGGGGCGGGAAGCGCCTCTTTCTTCGGGCAGCAGTTCAACAACAAGGTAATGGCCGTTTAATAACTTCTTTTCTTGCTAGCTCAGCAGTTTAACTCTCGGGGCGAGTCCGAAGCTTTTCCTCCATGTAACTTTTCCCTAAAATGTAAAGACTCTTAGCATCTATTCTCTTTTAAAGCTACATATTGGGATAGAGAGTGCTTAACCCTCTCGAGCTCCCACTCATATTGTTTTGAGGTGAACTTATTTTTCATAACCGATTCTTCCTTAACGTAAGGTAAATTGTTTCTTTCTAAAGTCACCTCTTTAGTATGGGATTAGCCCTTGCATTAGCGGCCTAGAGCCAGATTAGGTTTTAAACAAATGTATTAGGAGTGCAGATTGCCTCCTCTCAAATTGTTATTTTGGAGGTCATGTAATTAACCTTTTTCTCACTTAATAGACCTCAGTAGGTTGGTTATTTTACCCCTGTGTTTATGTCCTTATAGGACAACTTGAAGGTGGAGTTTGGTGTGGCCTTGGATAGGCTTAAAGTTTGAGAGCGTGTGGCTCTTTCTTGAAAATTGAGTGTTGTATGCCTCGAGGAGGCTTTACTGTGTAATTTTGGAGCAAGTGCTCCTGGGCATGAATGGGGTTTTCTGCCCCTCTGTTAAAACTTATTTTGGAGTAAAGTTGGGCTAATTGCCCAAGAATTGTGAGTTCGGGGCTCGAAGCCCAAATCCGGTAAATACTGTAATTGTACTTTTGTTGCCTTGCTACTCTGTACCTGCCATTCTTGTTATTTCTGAATTTTGAAAAGAAAATATAACCTTGTTAAATTTTAAATTAACTTTAATTTCGTAGCCTGAGACCTGTTCACCCCCGCACCTTCTTTCACCTCTGCTAATCCACCAAACCCCGGTAACAACCATAATACTCGTTCTCAGAATAACATTACCTTAGCTATTCCACAACATTCAACATCCTGTCATGCGAATTCCTGTACGGCTGCTTCTGCAAGGTATTGGAACACATTACCTGAAGAACTACGTCAGATTATATCAGATGCGTCATTCAAGAAATACTATAAGTCTATAACAATAATTGTATAATTTTCAATAATATATATATAGAATTTGCTTTACGTCGCACCGATATAAACAGGTCTAATGGCGACGGAGGATTATAAAAGGCCTAGGAGTAGGAAGAAAGCGGCCGTGGCCTTAAGGCACAGCCCCAGCATTTCCCTGGTGTGAAAATGGGAAACCACGGAAAACCATCTTCAGAGCTGTGGGCAGAGCGGTTCGAACCCCAAACCATGCGGCCACTTTCACGGTAATAATCATCATTATTAGACATCATGTAATTATTCTAGTGACGATTAGTGGCTTTGTAAACTGGAATTATTTAATTACCTGGCAATATTATTATGACGGCAATGATCAGGCCGGTGCGCACTCTGCCTGGACCTTCTACGAGCACAGGCCACTGCAGACACTGCAGTGAGTATGAAGGCCTACCCCATGTGTACGGGAGCTGCCCTCAGGCAGAATCACTTCGTGAACATTTCTTTCAGTCCAGTGATAAATTAAACAGTCCAGGATTATTAATAATAACTCTTCGACAGAAGGAGCAGAGAGAGAGAGGCAACAGTAGAAACAAAATATGTCTGATATGTTTTCGTGGGTTCGAGCCCCACTGTCGGCAGCCCTGAAGATGGTTTTCCGTGGTTTCCCATTTTCATACCAGGCAAATGCTGGGGCTGTACCTTAATTA
Source organism: Anabrus simplex (assembly GCF_040414725.1). Taxonomy (NCBI): domain Eukaryota; kingdom Metazoa; phylum Arthropoda; class Insecta; order Orthoptera; family Tettigoniidae; genus Anabrus; species Anabrus simplex. Next base: position 66,932,180 of record NC_090278.1, on the reverse strand, counting down.
AGGCCACGGCCGCTTCCTTCCAACTCCTAAGCCTTTCCCATCTCATCGTCGCCATAAGACCTATCTGTGTCGGTGCGACGTAAAGCAACTACCAAGATATGTTTTCGCAGTCCCTGTTTCTTTTAATACTTCCTTAGGTAGTTCCTAATTGTGATAACATTGTTTGTCTCTTCTATATCCTGCTCTAACTGCATATATACATACATCACGATTAGAGACCGACATACCTTTCAGCGTTCAGTCTGCAAGCCTCTGTGAAATTACTAAAAGGCGTCACAATCCTCTATTTGCAACTAGTGCTGTAGCCTCATTTAGTTCTATACCTCTCATGTATAAGTCGTTAGAAACTGACTCATTTTTACACAAGGCAAATGCTGGGGCTGTACCTTAATTAAGGCCACGGCCGCTTCCTTCCAACTCCCAGGCCTTTCCTATCCCATCGTCGCCATAAGACCTATCTGTGTCGGTGCGACGTAAAGCCCCTAGCAAAAAAAAAAAAGAAACTGACTCTAACCATCGACGTCTTGGTCTCTCTCTACTTCTCTTACCCTCCATAACAGAGTTCATTATTCTCCTAAGGAACCTATCTTCCTCCATTCGCCTCACATGACCCAACTACGGAAGCCGGTTTATGCGTACAGCTTCATCCATCGAGTTCATTCCTAACTTAGCTTGATCTCCTCATTCCGAGTACTCTTCTGCCATTGTTCACACCTGTTTGTACCAGCAATCATTCTCGCTAGGTACTTTCATGTCTGTTACTTCTAACTTATGAATAAGATATTCGGATTCCACCCAGCTCACTGCATTAGCTTTACTGTACCATGGATCAATCTTATTTACTATATTACTATCCTGGGAGAACGCACATCCTAAGTACTTGAAATTATCTGCCTGTTTCAGCTTTGTATAACCAATCCGACATTCAATTCCGCTGAATTTCTTACCTAATGACATCAATTTAGTGTTCGAGAGCCTAATTTTCATGCCATACTCATTGCACCTATTTACAAGTTCCAAGATATTAGACTGCAGGCTTTCGGCACAGTCTGCCATTAAGACCAAGTCGTCAGCATAGGCCAAACTGCTTACTACATTTCCACCTAACTGAATACCTCCCTGTCACTTTATACCTTTCAGCAGATGATCCATGTAAACTACGAACAGCAAATGTGAAAGATTACAGCTTTGTCAAACCCCTGTAAATTCCCTGAACCAAGATCTCATTCAACCACCAATTCTCACTGAAGCCCAATTGTCAACATTATAAAAATCTACCTTTAATCCCATAGTATGGTGAACATCTTATTCCTCGGTACCCTGTCATGTGCTTTTTCTAGATCTACGAAACATAAACACAACTGTCTATTCCTCGTGTAGTATTTTTCAATTACCTGGTGCATACTGAAAATCTGAACCTGAAACCACACTGGTTTTCATCCAACTTCCTCTCAACCACTGATCGTACCCTCCCTTCCAAGATGCCAGTGAATACTTTGCCGCTAAAACTGATAAAATAAAATTTGTCATATCGGATTTCATTCTACTTCTAGATTTAGTTTTAATTATATTCTAGTCTACAATTCCTTCTACTTCCACATTTGGCTATGGCAATACTAGGCACGACAATGGAAATATTACCAGCTCTTGATATGGATTGGTTTTACTTGCATCACACTATTTAATGATTGCGCGTTAGAAATTAACGGTGTCCATGTTTTGAGACTTCTTTACAAGGGCAAAATTTTGCCACTGAATTAATATTTGCCATTATGTTGGCGTCAGTGGTCCATGATGACTACTCTCTAACAACCTTAAGTGCATTTGACACTGAAAAAAGTGATACTTTCCAGCTTTGATGTTGTCCGAAAGCCCTTGTAGCAAATGTCTTATTGACAGATAAATTGACAAATTAAACATTCTTTTACATTTATTTATTTATTTATTTATTTATTTATTTATTTATTTATTTATTATTTTATTAAATTTTTACAGATTTAACAAAAGAAAGAAACCAAGAAAATATACTATAAGACAAACAAAAATGCACAGTTCTAGCTAGCCCTATAGGCAAGCAACTCAATGTTGAAATCATCCTAAGGATATGAGATACGAATTTTAAGTAAATATAATAAAGTATGAGAGGATTTTCTTTATTTATTCCTAAATCTTACAACCCTTTTCTTAATCGTCGTTTTCCGCTCGATTAGATTAGCAGTTTGCCTTTTTATATCACTACCAGCGATAATGTGAGTCAATGTATTGTTTCACCTAAGCTCCACTACGAGCGCTAATGTAAGTCAATGCAGACAAGGTCTGTCTAGGGAGGTCTGGTCACGCTACCACAATCCTTTGCGGTGGCGGCCATATTGGGTCTCAAATATCGTTGTTATGTGGGCGTGCACGATGTAATGATGTGAGTTATTACTTGTATTTTGAAAGAAAATGGGATACTGTGCCGCTCCAAATTGTCAAAATAAGACAACTGACGGAATGAGAGTGTTTCGCTTCCCGAAAGTTAAGCAAAGGAGAGCTCAGTGGGTACAAAACTGTAGGCATGACAAATGGTAATCTACAGATAATTCCGTCTGTGCGCGGTTTTGTGAACTTGTACACTCGTATTATTCCTGAATAATACAGTAATTTGTTTGTATGAACAATGTTTTATGTATATATATATGTCTTATTATGTATTTTCTTCTAGCATAACTTTGAAGAATCACTATTTGAACTAAAGAGGGCAGATGGACGGAAACTACTCAAGTGGAATTCCATCCCAACAATTTTCAACGTCCCTAATCCACCCAAGTCTTTGACATATGATAGGAAACCTCCCAAAGACAGGGAACTATCTTTCAAAACAAGCAAGGAAAGTAACAGGAAATGTGTAATAGTAGTATTGTTGTTTATGAAAATTTCCTTTTCATGCGTCCGGCTCCAATGATTAGCGTGCTTGCCTTTTGGTCATAGCGGTCCCGGGTTCGATTCCCGGCAAGGTCAGGAATTTTAATCGTAATTGGTTAATTTCGCTGTCCTATCTCTTCAAACCAACAATTTGTGTCCAGCTTGTCATCATTACAACAATAATTGTTAATAGCAGTCTTTTACAATCAATCAATACTGATCTGCATTTAGGGCAGTCGCCCAGGTGGCAGATTCCCTATCTGTTGCTTTCCTAGCCTTTTCCGAAATGATTTCAAAGAAATTGGAAATTTATTGAACATCTCCCTTGGTAAGTTATTCCAATCCCTAACTCCCCTTCCTATAAATGAATATTTGCCCCAGTTTGTCCTCTTGAATTCCAACTTTATCTTCATATTGTGATCTTTCCTACTTTTATAAACGCCATTCAAACTTATTCGTCTACTAATGTCATTCCACGCCATCTCTCCGCTGACAGCTCGGAACATACCACTTAGTCGAGCAGCTCTTCTTCTTTCTCTCAATTCTCCCAACCCAAACATTGCAATATTTTTGTAACGCTACTCTTTTGTCGGAAATCACCCAGAACAAATCGAGCTGCTTTTCTTCGGATTTTTTCCAGTTCTTGAATCAGGTAATCCTGGTGAGGGTCCCATACACTAGAACCATACTCTAGTTGGGGTCTTACTAGAGACTTATATGCACTCTCCTTTACATCCTTACTACAACCCCTAAACACCCTCATAACCATGTGTAGAGATCGGTACCCTTTATTTACAATCCCATTTATGTGATTACCCCAGTGAAGATCTTTCCTTATATTAACACCTAGATACTTACAATGATCCCCAAAAGGAACTTTCACCCCATCAACGCAGTAATTAAAACTGAGAGGACTTTTCCTATTTGTGAAACTCACAACCTGACTTTTAGCCCCGTTTATCAACATACCATTGCCTGCTGTCCATCTCACAACATTTTCGAGGTCACGTTGCAGTTGCTCACAATCTTGTAACTTATTTATCACTCTATAGAGAATAACATCATCCGCAAAAAGCCTTACCTCCGATTCCACTCCTTTACTCATATCATTTATATATATAAGAAAACATAAAGGTCCGATAACACTGCTCTGAGGAACTCCCCTCTCAACTATTACAGGGTCAGACAAAGCTTCACCTACTCTAACTCTCTGAGACCTATTGTCTAGAAATATAGCAACCCATTCAGTCACTCTTTTGTCTAGTCCAATTGCACTCATTTTTGCCAGTAGTCTCCCATGATCCACCCTATCAAATGGTTTAGACATGTCAATCGCGATACAGTCCATTTGACCTCCAGAATCCAAGATATCTGCTATATCTTGCTGGAATTCTACAAGTTGAGCTTCAGTGGAATAACCTTTCCTAAAACCGAATTGCCTTCTATCGAACCAGTTATTAATTTCACAAACATGTCTAATATAATCAGAAAGAATGCCTTCCCAAAGCTTACATACAATGCATGTCAAACTTACTGGCCTGTAATTTTCAGCTTTATGTCTATCACCCTTTCCTTTATACACAGGGGCTACTATAGCAACTCTCCATTCATCTGGTATAGCTCCTTCGACCAAACAATAATCAAATAAGTACTTCAGATATGGTACTACATTCCAACCCATTGTCTTTAGTATATCCCCAGAAATCTGATCAATTCCAGCCGCTTTTCTAGTTTTCAACTTTTGTATCTTATTGTAAATGTCATTGTTATCATATGTAAATTTTATTACTTCTTTGGCCTTAGTCTCTTCCTCTATCTCGACATTATCCTTGTAACCAACAATCTTTACATACTGCTGACTGAATACTTCTGCCTTTTGAAGATCCTCACATACACACTCCCCTTGTTCATTAATTATTCCTGGAATCTCCTTCTTGGAACCTGTTTCTGCCTTAAAATACCTATACATACCCTTCCATTTTTCACTAAAATTTGTATGACTGCCAATTATGCTTGCCATCATGTTATCCTTAGCTGCCTTCTTTGCTAGATTCAATTTTCTAGTAAGTTCCTTCAATTTCTCCTTACTTCCACAGCCATTTCTAACTCTATTTCTTTCCAGTCTGCACCTCCTTCTTAGTCTCTTTATTTCTCTATTATAATAAGGTGGGTCTTTACCATTCCTTACCACCCTTAAAGGTACAAACCTGTTTTCGCATTCCTCAACAATTTCTTTAAACCCATCCCAGAGTATGTTTACATTTTTATTTACCGTTTTCCACCGATCATAGTTACTTTTTAGAAACTGCCTCATACCTGCTTTATCAGCCATATGGTACTGCCTAACAGTCCTACTTTTAAGACCTTCCTTTCTATCGCATTTATTTTTAACTACCACAAAAACAGCTTCATGATCACTAATACCATCTATTACTTCAGTTTCCCTATAGAGCTCATCTGGTTTTATCAGCACCACATCCAGGATATTTTTCCCTCTGGTTGGTTCCATCACTTTCTGAATCAGCTGTCCTTCCCATATTAACTTATTTGCCATTTGTTGGTCATGCTTCCTGTCGTTCGCATTTCCTTCCCAATTTACATCTGGCAAATTCAGATCTCCCGCTACAATCACATTTCTTTCCATGTCGTTTCCCACATAGCTGACTATCCTATCAAATAATTCCGAATCCGCATCAGTGCTACCCTTTCCCGATCTGTACACTCCAAATTACTATATATATCAACTGTATATACGGTACTGTAGTTATTATTTACAGCTATATTTCATTCACCTTAAATGCTCTATGGAGTACATTATCTGGCTGGACAAATACTTAAAGATCACAACACTCGCACTAACCAACTACTGTAATTTAACGTACCGTAGCCTAACATAATATCCTAATGTAATCCCTAAAATAGCCTAACCTAGGTTAACTCAACTTAGTAGTGACTGAATTTCTATTTCTTAAGGAATCGTGTCTACCAATGGCTGTAATTTTCTTAACCATTATTATTATTATTATTATTATTATTATTATTATATGCATGAACGTTGGGACTCAGTTGAGAGCCCCGTGGTCGCCAACCCACGCTCCCTAGTTAGGAGCTCCTGACGCCCCTTTCAGTCACCTCTTATGACGGGCAGGGGATACCGTGGGTGTTATTCTACTGCCCCCGCCCACAGGGGGAAATCAATCTGGGTTGTGACTACGAGGCCCTTAGCTGAGTCTTAACATTGCTTTCACTTGTGTTTGGCTCTCACCTATTCTATCCCATCCGACTTCCCCTGGTCAACACTTGTTCTTTCCCGACCGCGACGGCATTAGCGCATTCGAGGCCTAGGAAGTTTTCATTTCCACGCACTTTGTGGCCTTTATCTTTCTTTTGCCGATACCTTCATTTTTCGAAGTGTTGGACCCCTTCCATTTGTTTTCTTCTGATTAGTGTTTATAGACGATGGTTGCCCAGTTGTACTTCCTCTTAAAACAACAATCACCACCACCACTTGGTACTATATAACGTCGGCTTACTTCTAAAACCTCGTATGTTACAATGCTCTTCCTACCCATTATATTCCTTAAGACTGGTCACGCCTCCCAGTCACATATTTATATGCACTCCATCAGAACCTTTTCCGGAGTGTTCATTTTCCTGTGCAACCGTGTAAAGGAAAATGGGCCTTATCATACCGTATTGTAGGGACGTTGTTTTAATGGCGAATTTAAGCACTCCTACAGTTTAATGTATTTAAGGTTCATTTTCCTTTACACATCAGCATAGGAAAATGAACAGAACGAAAATGGTTCTGATGGACTGTACATCCATATGTGGCTGGGAGGCGTGACCAGTTTTAAGGAAGAAAATGGATAGGGAGTGCATTGGGAGATACGAGGTTTTAGACGTAAGCCATCGATAAGCTGCATGCGTTATCAATAAACTAGTTAAGAGTAGCTAAGAACATCACTCTTGTTGCACATGTGCAGAGATTTTTGCCTTAGAACCCAAAGAAATACCACATGAATGGATAACAACAGTTACCGATACCATACATCATTTAATGCACTCAACTCAAGAGGCATTCAGTGTTCGTCAACACACTGGGGTAACCCCTTAGAAACGCAGTATCGGTAATTGCTTTCTTAATAAAGAAAACGCTGAAGGTAATTTATTACAACTGTCTCTTAGTACTTTAAGTATAGTACTTCAAGTTCAGTATTTCATGTACCGTTAATAATAATATGACACAGGTACTGTACAGATTTCTATGTTTCGGTCAATAAGATTACGTATTTGACAGATGATATTAATAGGAAACACAGTAAGACCTAGTTGTAAAGAAGTAAAAGAGTAGGACATGAGCTTACCTGTTGATTCTTGTTTCTAAAAAAAAAAAGGAAAAAAAGAATTTCAGGCTCTGCTAATTATCTTCCTATTCAAATAGCTGTGAATGTAATTAATATCATTTAAGTGTTATACAGTTATATATACATGAACAGTACATGCCCAGTTAAATTCTTTACGAAAAATAGTTGATGTTCTGTTTTTATTTCAATGTACGGCACCGAAATCCTCTAAATTCAAATGCACTTGCCTTTGGTTACGCTCGCTTAAAGACCCAATATGGCGGCTTCATAAGAAGCATTCGTGACTTGACCTCCCTAGACAGACCTTGAATGCAGAGTTTCACTTCAACCGTTATAACTATATTCCGTGTGGACATTATTCAAAAAAATAAAAACAACTGAAGGGTATTGAACCAAGGAACACATTACAGATATAATTACCTAAAAAAGTTAATCTGGGTAGGATTTGAATAAAAAAGAAAACGATTAAAGAAACAAGCGAGTCCTACTAACCAATTACTTTGCGTTCTAAACTGTTAACACCTAAAGATACGAGGTCTAGTGATAACTTGTGACATAAACATTTCATGTATATTCCTAGGAATGTGCATAGGCAATGGTACATAAAATCCTAGCTCTTGTTAAGCAGCTGTGGAACATTGGCAACACTGCCCATGAAATCTGTGTTTTATATCGACCCCTTTCTAGGCTTCAGCTTCAACCGGCTCCAGTCAGTGTGTTCCATGGAGCTGTCGCAGATGCTTATTCAAAATCTGACGGTGCTCTTAGTGATAAATGGATAATGGAATTTTCCTCAGACCGGCCCTTCTTAGACGATCGTCTCATCTGAAAGAAGAAAAGAACATGACGTGATAAAAATGGAGTTGGTAAAATATAAGAGGAATCCTGCATATCGACTTTCGTATTTATAAAGAACATCTTATTTTGAGCAACCAAAAAAATTGAATTGTATTCGAATTTATTATTTTATTCTTTGATGACAACTTTTTAGCCACACCAGTGCTATATTAAAGTGATTAGTAGGGCCCGGATTTCTATGTAATATGTACATAAAAATGTAATGAATATCAGTGTAATATGTAATTAAATGTGTAATATTCACAAAATTTGCAATGTTCACAAAATATTTAGTATTCACACTATATGTAGTATTAACAAAATATGTAGTATTCACAAAATATATAATGTTCACAAAATATGTAGTATTCACAAAATATTCAGTATTCACAAAATATGTAATATTAACAAAATATGTAGTATTCACAAAATAGGTAATATTCACAAAATATGTAGTATTCGCAAAACATGCAATATTCACAAAATATGTAATATTCACAAAATATGTAGTATTCGCAAAATATGTAATACTCACAAAATATGCAATATTCAAAAAATATGCAATATTCACAAAATATTCAGTATTCACAAAATATGTAGTCTAATATTCACAAAATATTCAGTATTCACAAAATATGTAATATTCACAAAATATGTACCTAATATTCACAAAATATGTAATATTCACATAATATTCAGTGTTCACAAAATATGTAATATTAAAAATATGCAATATTCACAAAATATGTAGTATTCAGAAAATATGTAATATTCACAAAATATGCAATATTCACAAAATATGTAGTATTCACAAAATATGTAGTATTCGCAAAACATGCAATATTCACAAAATATGTAATATTCACAAAATATGTAGTATTCACAAAATAGGTAATATTCACAAAATATGTAGTATTCGCAAACATGCAATATTCACAAAATATGTAATATTCACAAAATATGTAGTATTCGCAAAATATGTAATACTCACAAAATATGCAATATTCAAAAAATATGTAATATTCACAAAATATTCAGTATTCACAAAATATGTAATATTCACAAAATATTCAGTATTCACAAAATATGTAGTCTAATATTTACAAAATATTCAGTATTCATAAAATATGTAATATTCACAAAATATGTAATATTCACAAAATATGTACCTAATATTCACAAAATATTCATTATTCACAAAATATGTAATATTCACATAATATTCAGCGTTCACAAAATATGTAATATTAAAAATATGCAATATTCACAAAATATGTAGTATTCAGAAAATATGTAATATTCACAAAATATGCAATATTCACAAAATATGTAGTATTCACAAAATATGCAATATTCACAAAATATGTAGTATTCACAAAATATGTAAGATTCACAAAATATGTAGTATTCACAAAATATGCAATATTTACAAAATATGTAATATTCACAAAATTGTAGTATTCACAAAATATTGTACAGGATCACTGCTCCAAATTAACAAAAGTATTCGTATATTCCTTTTATATTGACTTATTTTTGATAAAGTCATCATCGTTGCTTCAGATAATTTATATAGTTTATTTTTTAAATTCTGACAGTAATAAATAATCAAATTAAAGGCATAATCGAATCAATTAAAGTATTTACAAATAATGTTATGCACTGTAAATGGCGGAGTATATTACATAACGTATAGTTGTTGCACTCACGCCCTGAAAATGAAGCAAATAAATGTTAACAAATAAAGTTAATATAGAATCTGTCTTTAAGCCCCTATTAAGTAACATAGATAGTACGGTAACATTTTTACCGTGATAGGGAATGTGTCACCAAGTACTTTTCTATGTTCTCCCTTGCGATGTTCTGGCGCTGCTCCGATACAATTCTCTTGCTGGCTGAGAAGGACCGTTTAACATCGCAGGAAGTCACCGGTACATATTTTAAAACCTGGGTGAAATGTTCGCCACTAATGATCTTGAAAACAGATAAAGAGCTAGAATAACCTAGATTTTGTTTCAAGACTGCAAGGAGGTTGTTAGAAACTCTGGCCAATGAAAGGCACCTCTCCATCCCAGATTCTGATAAAGGATTACTGCGGTTGTGTGCAGTCGAGGCACTCGGAGCTACCGTATTTCACAGACAAAGGGCTATAAATCGCAAGTATAACGGAATTTTAAAGCCAACTTTAGTTGTCGTTATTGTTTGAGTCAGCATTTAATGAACTGGTACGATGCAGCTCTCCATACCATCCTATCGGCTGCTAACCTTTTCATTTCTACATAACTACTAGATCCTACATCTGATCTAATCTGCTTGTCATATTCATACCTTGGTCTACCCCTATCACTATTCCTCCTACACTTCCATAAAAAACCAACTGAATAAGTCCTAGATGCCTGACGATGTGTCCTATCATTCTATCTCTTCTTCTCGTAAAATTTAGCCAAATCGATCTCCTCACACCATCAGCATTCAAAAGCATTTCAAAACCTTCTGTTTATTCTGTTTCTTTTTGAGCTAATTATCATCCATGTTTGACTTCCACACAATGCCACGCTCCAGACGAAAGTCTTCAAAAAACATATTTCTAATTCCTATATCAATGTTCGAAGTGATCAAATTTCTTTTCTTAGGAAAGGCCTCCCTTGCTTGTGCTAGACTGCATTTGATGTCCTCTTTACTTCTGCCATCGTTAGTTATTTTACTACCCATATAGCAATATTAATCTACTTCCCTTAAGATTTCATTTCCTAATCTAATATTTGCTAGATTATCTGACTTCGTTAGACTGCACTTTAGGAATGGAAAATATATTCTGTATATGATATGAAATTCACCAATTATTTTAATATAATCTGCAAATTAAATGAGTTGACAACATTTTTAATTTTCTGCAATAATTACCTAGATATGAACCAAAATGTTACATTCTTCACGTAAACGGTAAACGTATGTAATGTTACTAAGAATATGTGAAAATATGTAAAATGAAACAGAGGTATATCAAAACCACAATTCGCCGACATTTTTCATTTTAAGTTGTCAATAAGTAAAGGAATGGAATTTGTAATTGCATAAAATTCGGGCCCTAGTCATTAGTTAAGGCTGTGCTGAGCAAGTTAGCTGTGCGATTTGAGTCATGCAGCTATCAGCTTGCATTCCGGAGAAAGTGGGTTCGAATTCGCACTGTCCGCAGCCCTGAAGATGGCTTTGAGTGGTTTCCAATTACCACACCAGGCAAATGCTGGGGCTGTACCTTCATAAATTCCAAGGCCGCTTCCTTCCCATTCCTAGGCATTTCCTATCCCATCGTCACTATAAAAACTATCTGTGTCGATGCGATGTAAAGCAGACTGTAAAAAAAATGTTTTCATGAAAGGGTCAGTTACTTCCCACGCAATATGGGCTGGCACAAGGACGAAGTTCCACGCGAAACAAAATGATCTCAAACATTAAATTATTTTTTCTAGTGGCTTCACGTCGCACCGACCCAGACAGGTCTTATGGTGACGATGGGATAAGAGAGGCCTAGCAGTTGGAAGGAAGCGGCCGTTGCCTTAATTAAGGTACAGCCCCAGCATTTTCCTGGGTGAAAATGAGAAACCACGGAGAAACCATCTTCAGGGCTGCCGACTGTGGGATTCGAACCCACTATCTCCCGGGGGAAAGCTCACAGCCGCGCGCCCCTAACCGCACGGCCAACTCGCTCGGTAAACATTAAATTAAACACAGAACAATAACTCTAAAAGTACAGAATATTTCTTAAAATATCAGTAAATCTACAATAATTTCACTTCACAAGTAAACGTTCATAAAAGTACCCGGACAGCACGTGGAGCAACTAAAGAGCTCGGCGCAAGATCAAGACAGTTCCACTTTTTGGTCAATTTCGGTTTTTTTCTATCATACAAAAAAGCTCTATCTGCTGGTGCACGAACTGTACTGCTCCACTGATTTCAGCGTAGTAGGGGAGTAAAAGGAGCTTTCGGGGTTGTTTTAACTGTTTCTGCCGGGGTATGAACCCAGACAGCTCGTGCAGCTGTCTTCAACGGCTATAGTTCAATGTTCGAGTGGAGACATTTTATAAAAGGCAGTTGTGATTGTATAACTTTTTTATACGCTCTGGAAAGAGAGGCAAATCATTCTGTTATATGTACGATGAAATAATTCGTAGAAAGGGTCAAAATGAGGTGATTGGCATGCTTGATCATTTCTTACAAAGCGAGATGAGTGATGAATCACAGTCTTGTATCTGTTCTCCGCACAGAATAAGAATCTCGGTATTTTTCATTTTCTGTTTACACTTGTCAAAGAACTTGGGAGATTTGAGAAAATAATACTCCGGTATCTAGAGCCCGGTCACAGCCTCCTCCCCTGAGAGCGGACCTTTGGTGTAATCGAGAAGGAAAAACGAAAGTGAGAGAGAATATATGTTTTTGGACTACACAACTGACTTCAAAACCTTCTTCAAAACTTCCTGTGAGCCCCATTTCCTTGGTGTATATAACTCTTGTTGCATTGAAGCGATATTTACTCTCACAGTAAGTCCGCTGTATAATAAATTATCTTACATTGATAACACAGGTAAATAGTACTGGTTAATCCATTCTCCATAGTAAACATAGGTCGCTGGGGCATGAACCAAGACAGCTACAGCGGTTGTGTGAGTAAACTGAGAGGAGTCCAGTAACTCAACGCGCATCATTTTCACTTCAATTTGTAAGTACTATTTATTCTAGCTAGTGTACATAGATAACTCTTACTTTTTTCAACATATACGAAGCATGTTTATAAAGTAAGTACCGTTTTCAAATATAGCCGCCGCAGCGCTTCGATCGTTCTTCAGAGCATGCGCACTCAGTACGTACATCTGTCGGCTAGCCACAAACGCCGTTACGGAAGCATTCGCCCGTATTTACGTTTGTTTGTGCGTGTTTAAAATGCCTCTGACAATTAACGGTCCCGCCGAGTGTGAAGTACGCGCTGTGATTCGATTTTTAAGTGGAAAAGGCGTGAAAGCTGTTGAAATTAATCGGCAGATTAGTATTATTATTAGCGTATGGCAAGGAAATTATATACATAATATACAATATATACACAATAACATAAACATTGATTCACTTCAGGCATTAGTGTTATCTCTTATATCTGAATGTCCAACTTTTCAATCCACTGTAGTGCTTCCGCTGTTGGAGATAGGAAGTCTTCCAAACTACCTGGATAAGCCCGCAGTTGACACTCGCTTACAATGTGGGGAATAGTCTGGCGAGGGGCTCAACAGTCACATTCTGTAGATGGTACAAAGTTCCACTTGTAGAGAGAATCCCTGCACCTTCCATGACCTGTCCTGATCCTGTTCAGTCTGGACCAAGTTGCACGTGGTAGTTGGGATCCATTTGCAATATTTTCCCCTCTGAAGATGTTATGCAGGGGCATGTTGGGAGAGTTATTCCAGCGGCCTTTCCACTCCTCCAAAGCATTGAAGTTGGTGGACGTCTTCAGAGTAGCATCACAAAGGGGTGGGTGTCGTGATTTCAGTCTTTTGAGACTAAGAGCTGGTATGTCATTTAGAACAGGTAGCAGAGGATTCTTGCACATCTTGTTGTACTCTCGAACAAGAGCTCTGGATCTTCGTAAGTCAGGTGGCATTATTCCTGACAACCGAGGGAGCCAGTGAACTGGAGTTGATCTGATGGTGCCAGATATAAGACGCATACTGGTATTCAATTGTGGGTCAATATACTTTGTATACGGACTATTAATCCACACTGGAGCACAGTAGTCAGCAGTGCTAAGGCTGAAGAGCGTAGGATGTTTGCAGTAGATCCCCAAGTGGTACCAGTTAGCTTCTGAATAACATTGTTTCGGGTTTTCAATTTCTTCGACAAGTTCACAAGATGTTGTTTGAATGATAATGTCCGGTCCAAGGTAACACCGAGATATTTTGGATACCTATTGTGATTAAGTACTCGATTGGAGAAGGTAATATTTAGTTTTAAGTTAGCGAGCCGGTTACTAAAAAAATGGAAGCAAGAAACCTCCGTTTTGGCTGTACTGGGCCTGAGTCTCCATTTCCTGAAATATTCTGCCAATGTGGATAAGTCCTGAGTCAAAGGCAGATTAGTGAAGTGTATGGAGAACACACTATGAGCAAAAGAATGGTAAGAAAATTGGTCAAAGCATTTAAAGAAGTTTGTTCCACCGTGGCTTCTTGGCGTTAAAGTCTCCCGCAAGCAGGTGTTGATGTCCTGGACGGATAACTTTATCCAGATCAGCTGAGTCAAACACGGCATTGGGGGAGATGTAGCACGCAGAGAGACTGACGAGTCCTTTGTGTGTGGCTAGATGAGTTGCCTGAAATTTCAAGGAGTGTGAAATTGTGTCAGGATGCTTAGATTATCGGAAGTTGTGCTCACGCAATCCAAAACAAACGGTTTGTCATGCTCACAAGAGGGATTATTTTACTTCATGACAATGTGCGATCTCACACGGCTAATCGAACCCGAGACCACATCGTCTCATTTGGTTGGGGACAATTTGATCATCCTCCGTATAGTCGTGACCTAGTGTTCAGTGACTAGCTGAAAAGCATTTAGGAAGTCAATGTCACGATGACGATGATGATGACCGCGCGGCAGTGACTGGCGCATCAGGCGGCAGGTTACTATGAGGATGGAATTCAGAAGGTGACTTCACGATATGCCTGGAATTTACGTTGAGAAGTAGTTCAAGGTACGGGCTTACGTGTAAAAATGGAAGAAAATGGGTCCGCCTCTGTGGTGTAGTAATTAGTGTGATTAGCTGCCAACCCCGGAGGCCCGGGTTCGATTCCCGGCTCTGCCACGAAATTTGAAAAGTGGTACGAGGGCTGAAACCAGGTCCACTCAGCATCGGGAGGTCAAATGAGTAGAGGTGGGTTCGAGTCCCACCTCAGCCATCCTGGAAGTGGTTTTCCGTGGTTTTCTCACTTCTCCTCCAGGAAATTGCCGGGATGGTACCTAGCTTACGGCCAAGTGGGCTTCCTTCCCTCTTCCTTGTCTATCCCTTCCAATCGTCCCATCCCCCACCAAGGCCCCTTTTTCAGCATAGCAGGTGAGGCCGCCTGGGCGAGGTACTGGTCATTCTCCCGAGTTGTATCCTCCGACCCAATGTCTCACGCTCCAGGACACTACCCTTGAGGCGGTAGAGATGGGATCCCTCACTGAGTCCGATAGAAAAACCAACCCTGGAGGGTAAACAGATTAAGAAAGAAAGAAAATGGACTCAAGAGGAAAATGAAGAACATTCTCAGAAAATGAAGGAAGTTTGGAAACAAAGAAGGTTGAATGCAAAGGATAGTAACCAAAGTTGATTTATTATACCCTCAAAGGGTTATTCGAATAATAATAATAATAATAATAATAATAATAATAATAATAATAATAATAATAATAATAATAATAATAATAATAATAATGATAATAATAATTTTTAAGAATGCTTTACCGTTGGTCTATTCTTAAAACCAAACCTCAACCGAGCTCGATAGCTGCTGTCGCTTAAGTGCGGCCAGTATCCAGTATTCGCGAGACAGTAGGTTCGAACCCCACTGTCGGCAGCCATGAAGATGGTTTTCCGTGGTTTCCCATTTTCACACCAGGAAAATGCTGGGGCTGTACCTTAATTAAGGCCACGGCCGCTTCCTTCCCACTCCTAGCCCTTTCCTGTCCTATCGACGCCATAAGACCTATCTGTGTCGGTGCGACGTAAAGCAACTAGCAAAAAAAACCTTAATTATTATAGAATTCTTGCTTTTGAACAGAAGAGATCACTTTCTAAAGACGCAGAAACATAAAGAACTTCACCTTGCTTTCTTGACAAGACATAAGCCCGTAAACTGACAGTATTATCAAGTCTTCAATTACGAGCCGTGAAAGCGTCAATCTAAATATTAATTATTTGAGTTTTAGTGTTTGTGAGACGCAATCCAGATGGGGACGTCAGTATCATAAGCGGCCCTTTCTGAGAAATTCGTTTGCGCTGGACCTTACAATGTTGCAGCTTGAAACATTCAAATTCTGCATTGACTCCCTGTTTTGATTCATCATAAGCGCTTATTGAACGCAGCCTCCTCCTAACCAGTTCAACGCTCGAAGCGTTACCTAATTCAGTCTAGATGGCCGTGCCGAAACAGATGTCATGGCCCTCTTGTTTGTGTAACATTCTGCAGTTAACTGTCACATAAACAAACATCCAACTGGCGCATGCCATTTCAATGCCACACGCAGTCGGCAAGTGTCTGGCATAACACCAACCGTATTGTTTGACAAGTGCGCGCTACAAGTGTGGCTTATTCTTTGCATGATCACTGACAAGATACCACAGCAGTGTCCCATTAAAAAAAAAACTATCGAACATGTATCACAATCAATAGACTTGAATAGCTCTTTTCTTAGTATTACATGCCAAGCAGAGCCGTTCTAAGAGTCTTCCAAAACCTCGATATTTCGAAACTCGATTACTCGAATTTTCAGTATCTCGAAGTAAGTTAAATTTCCCGGCCGTTTATCCTATTCATCACGTGTATTTATTTCTCTAATACTCGGAAGAATTGAGAGAAAGGAGACGAGCTGCTCGACTAAGTGGTATGTTCCGAGTTGTCAGCGGAGAGATGGCGTGGAATGACATTAGTAGACGAATAAGTTTGAGTGGCGTTTATAAAAGTAGGAAAGATCACAATATGAAGATAAAGTTGGAATTCAAGAGGACACACTGGGGAAAATATTCATTTATAGGAAGGGGAGTTAGGGATTGGAATAACTTACCAAGGGAGATGTTCAATAAATCTCCAATTTCTTTGAAATCATTTATGAAAAGACTAGGAAAACAACAGATAGGAAATCTGCCACCTGGGCGACTGCCCTAAATGCAGATCAGTATTGATTGATTGATTGATTGATTGAAATTCGGTTACACGAATTTCTCGAAGCAAACGTTTCCTCTCTTGAAGCCAGAAATACTCTGTAACTCGAATTCTGTGCAACATTAACTGTGCAATACGGCATTTGTGGTTTTTGAGGAACAGTTAACAAGTAAAGAAAGGTTTACAGAGATGCTGGGAGCTAATTTGATGCGAACAGCAAATCTAAAACTTCTAGTGATCGGAAAATCGGCGAAGCCTCGCTGTTTCTCGGGTGTGAATAAATTACCGGTACCGTACGAACGCAACCCCCCTCCCGAAGTTGCGGATGACAAGCTCCATTTACGCATAACGGCTGCGTGGTATTGACGAGAAGATTGAACGTGAAGGGAGGAAAGTTTAACAGTAACAAACAAGAGACTAAGGCTGGTTTCACACCAAACACGTCGAGTCACGTCAAGTCCGTCCAGTCACGTCTAGTCCGTCAACTGAGTAGAGAGGGGTTCGATTCCCACCTCAGCCATCCTGGAAGTGGTTTTCCGTGGTTTCCCACTTCTCCTCTAGGAAAATGCTGGGATGGTACCTAAATTAAGGCCACGGCCGCTTCCTTGCCTATCCCTTCCAATCTTCCCATCCCCGACCAAGGCCTGTGTTCAGCATAGCAGGTGAGGCCGCCTGGGCGAGGTACTTGTCGTCCTCCCCAGTTGTACCCCTGACCCAATGTCTCATGCTCCAGGACACTGCCTTTGAGACGGTAGAGGTGGCATCCATCGCTGAGTCCGAGGGAAAAACCAACCCTGGAGGGTAAGCAGATTAAGAAAGAAAGAAAGAAAGATTTATAGCTTGTTGATCTTTATTAATAACACTAAACGTTCGTAAAGAGCTTGGCATTTCTTTTCCTGATAGGGTCCCTCAAGGTTCTACATTCGGTCCCCATATTCAGCTAAACCTCTAAAAGATGAAAGGACTACGAAGATGGGAATTACGCAACGGAGATTCTCTTCTGAGAAGTCCGTAAAAGGTTCTTATATCTTACTTAGAGAAGATGGAAACAGTTTTGTTCGAGAAGAAAGTTTTATCCCCCCTCTCCAACTTCTTGATCCATTAAGTATCCCCTACTTGTGGTGGAAATTGTTTTCTTCCAAGTAATCAACTCTGCTGCTGTTGGTTGTGACAAACGCAAGTATTTTGTCAGAATGTCACGAACACGGCAGAGTAATGAAACTTGCTCCTCTCCGCTGATAAAATGAGCCGGCCAACTTCTTCAGACAGAGATTTCGAGTGCACAGACGAGGTGAAGTTTTTATTAAACTTTGTCTCTACCTATTCATAGAGAAAAAATGATCCCTACAACTACACGAATAATATGCAGTCCTTGTAATACAAGTCTAATTGAATACATTAGTATGAACTTCGTAACATAGTAGGTAGTGTATCTTTTGTTAGAGTTCAATCAGGCAGTGTAGATCATCATAATTACAAGATTTCATTCCCCTCCCTGAAGGGGAGGGGCGGACCATCCAGTAGGTTACGCCTACTCTCTGACCAGGAGAGAGTGTAGATCTATTCGGTGAGTAATATTCAGCCTGGGGAGGCCACAACCCGCTCTACAGCGGATTCATATACACTGAAAATATGCACTCATATATGCACTATGACATACTCTTCAAATGCTTGCTGTTTCTCTATGTACAGTAAAACTTACTCAAAGCGGAATCGCATGGGATTGCCTTAAAACACCAATCACCACCACCGTTACGCAAAACATGGTACAGTATATAATAATTTAAAATATTATTTAGAGCTTACGCATGAAGCTCAGCTGCTCGTAGTGCTGTAGTACACTGATTTGTTAATTATTATTACTGCGCTTTACTCTCACAGCCAACGGCCGTAGCCGAAGTTAAGCAACATTGGGCGTGGTCAAGATTTGGAAGGGTTGCCACGCGCTGTTGGTGGTGGGTAAGGGAATGGAGTAGCGGAAAGGAACTGGCCACCCTATCGTACGTAAACTCCGGCTCAGGCACACCTCTGCGGAGGTTCGGACCTGCCTTACCTTCCCTTATTCTCACATATCGTATCGTAATCTATTTACCCTCCAGGGTCGGTTTTTCCCTCGGACTCAGCGAGGGATCCCACCTCTACCGCCTCAAGGGCAGTATCCTGGAGCTTCGGGGGATACAACTGGGGAGGATGACCAGTACCTCGCCCAGGCGGTCTCACCTGCTATACTGAACAGGGGCCTGGTGGCGGGATGGGAAGATTGGATGGGACAGGCAAGGAAGTGGGAAGGAATCGGCCGTGGCCTTAAGTTACGTACCATCCCGGCATTTGCCTGGAGGAGAAGTGGGAAACCATGGAAAATCCACTTCCAGGATGGCTGAGATGAGAATCGAACCCACCTCTACTCAGATGACCTCCCGAGGCTGAGTGGACCCCGTTCCAGCCCTCGTGCCACTTTTGAAATTTCGTGGCAGAGCCGGGAATCGAACCCGGGCCTCAGGGGATGGCAGCTAATCACACTAACCACTACACCACAGAGGCGGACATCCTCACATATACAGTATATAATCTTGGCACTATCACAACACTGTATCACACTACTCCAGAACACTGGATATACGCTTCTTAAATTTATTTCCAACATAAAACTCGATACTGTAACCGTTCATCACCGATTAATTCATTTCGTTTGGCTATTTCTAGCCGAGTGCAGCCCTTGTAAGGCAGACCCTCCGATGAGGGTGGGCGGCATCTGCCATGTGTAGGTAACTGCGTGTTATTGTGGTGAAGGATAGTGTTATGTGTGAGTTGCAGGGATGTTGGGAACAGCACAAACACCCAGCCCCCGGGCCATTGGAATTAACCAATGAAGGTTAAAATCCCCGACCCGGCCGGGAATCGAACCCGGGACCCTCTGAACCGAAGGCCAGTACGCTGACCATTCAGCCAACGAGTCGGACTTCATCCCCGATGAACGGTTACAATACAGTACTTCACAACACAAAGCTTTCTTCCACACATGAAAAAAAAAGTTTCCTCTCTTTTCTGAATGTAGTCCTGAGCTGAGTACGGTAGTTCAAGAAGAGTGAAAAAGTTAGATGTAATGCAAATTGCTTTACGTCACAAAAGTACTGTGGGTCTGTTTGTGGGTTCGAATCTTGTTTTGATCTTCATCTTCTTGCTCGTCTCCTTCCTCCGTCCCCTCCTCCTTCTCGGCCTTTCTCACTGCTAGAAGGGCTGTCTGTATCTGATTCGAATATGTGGTGTGTTGTAAGTTGTTCATTACATCGAATGAAGTTCTCTGCCTCGCAGGGAACATTTCTAGGTTGACACAATTTCGATATTGCACTTCATTCCCTCCACCATCCGTATTATAACTTTCCAAACACGTGACATTAATCACATCAACACCTAAAATGCGCTCATATTGTACGTCTGGTACATGTAGATGTTAAAGAATTCTTTCACGGTTCGTTTCCGTTTCCGCACTGAGTCCGGTACAAGTGTCGCATACATTGTAGGCACAGGTTCCCATCGTTAGAGCTATATGGCACTGTGCATGGTTTTTCAGTTTCTGCGGGTGTGATGAAAGTTGGTATAGCTCATTCCACGTTAAGAAAACAGTGTTGCTCTTATGGACCTACAACGAGTGAACACACCCCCTCTGAGATACCCACAATTCCTTGTCATTAACCCTTAAACGCGCAATTTATTATTTCTTTTAATAATAGATTGTTACCAGAAAAATGTTACAGAGTTTTTTGCCAGAATTGCTGTGATTATAAGATCTGCGGCTGTGAAAGCCTTTTTTGATGTTGTATCTCCAATGGGGGAGCGTTTTTTTGAACGGAGAAATCTTTTCTCCTTTAGCAGGTTAGCAAACTTGATTTGCTAACTCGGCGGGGCCACACAGTTTGGTCTGCCACTGCTAAGCAGAGTCCTGGAGGGGCGTGCCATTCCAGCTGATGAATCCAAATGGCACGTCTGGACGAAACTCTGCTTTATGCACACGGCCTAACCACCCTAAAGCTGGTTCTATTGCTGTGATTATAATATATTTTTAATTATTTGGATCAGTCAGAATGTTCAGAGCTCTTAATGTTTTACGTATCGGTATTTGCATTGGTGTACGATTACTATAGCTAGTGCCAGACTTCAATCTTAGGGATGTCCTTACTTACGAATTCTCTAAGGTAAACTACATTTTATTTGCTTTACCTTAATAGTTTAAAGTTCACCCCACTCCAGCTGATTAGCAAGAAATGTTACAAAATAAAAGATTGTTAATTTTTTAATACACTAGCGACCCCTAGCGAGTTTGCCTGCAAGGCAAAAATAAAAGCACACTTGTACAATCATGAAGCAGATATAACAGGCAAGTATGTTCTCCTTTGTACATATGCAATGCTGTGCATTTAAGGGTTAAGGGACATTCCACTGTACTTTGTAATGTATTATGGAAGAGAGATAAAAAGTATCATGTATTTTTGTATTCACTGCTGAAATAATGGGCAGTGATAATTAGAAAAGATGTTGTATTTAAAGAGGTCGAGATATCTGTTGTGATCGATACATATGATGTTAAGTGCAGATTTCTTTGAATATCTGCCTTGCATGATTCGTACAGTTCTGGTAATATTGTTCTGGTCAGATGACGTCTGCTGGGCAATGTGTAACGTGGTTCAAGTTCATGAAGTAATTTAATAAATCCCTTGTTTTCAACAAAATCTTCAGTCACCATTTCAGCCACCAGTGAATCGAGCCTCGTTTTGAAGTCAGGATTCCTTCAGAATGTTCAGGGATGATCACAGATGGAAGTGAATTAGTTGAAGTTGACGGTTGTTGGTCGCACTGAGATATATTTTTTCACTAAGACGTTCAGGAGGATTATCTATATTTAATACATCAATACTATCAACATTACCAGATTGCTGAAAACCAATAAAATGCTTTCGTTTTAAGTGATCCCTTAAATTCGATGTATTGTTCCGGGCACTTAAATTCATTTCTGAAAATTAAGCATTTCGCAGAAAATTCTGAGGTTTTGCTAAAATGTTGCCAAACTGCTGATCTATTTTTTCTATTCATATTACAGTGTATGGTCTACCCGATATACCTAAAACACAACACACAGTTTAATTAAAATATCGGCACAATTTGCATTCACAGTACTGTTCAATGCTAAACTGAGAGTAAACCCGCGAGAATTGGTTAATTTCATTGGCTGGGATGGGAAGAGAATTTACATTATTAATTACTGACATTGTATAGCTCATGCCACGTTAGGAAAACAGTGTTGCTCTTATGGAGCTACAAGAAGTGAACACACCCCCTCTGAGACATCATAATTCCTGGTGATTAAGGGATATTATACTGTACTTTGTGATGTATTATGAAAGACACATACAATGGATGAGGTATTTTTGCCTGTGAGTTATTAAAATAACAACATAACATTTTCTTTTTTCATAAATATATTCGGAGGGAGGAAGTACAATGGCAGGAACAGCCATCGCTTCGTCGCCTTTCTTCATTTTCCTTCTTCTGTGTTGTTCTGGTACAAGCCTCGTGTAGTCCCTCACTGTGTGAACCGCCGGCAGCTCACTTCTGTAGTGAAGTCATTTGCAGTATTTATTTGTTGAGTGTGTGTTTTTAGGCTTTAAATCAGTGCGTACTTGTACTGTGTTGAGTGATGGCTGGTTGCATATTAATTTTTTTTTTTTTTTTTGCTAGTTGCTTTACGTCGCACCGACACGGATAGGTCTTATGGCGACGATGGGACAGGAAATGGCTGGGAGTGGGAAGGAAGCGGCCGTGGCCTTGATTAAGGTACAGCCCCAGCATTTGCCTGGTGTGAAAATGGGAAACCACGGAAAACCATTTTCAGGGCTGCCGACAGTGGGGTTCGAACCTACTATCTCCCGAATACTGGATACTGGCCGCACTTAAGCGACTGCAGCTATCGAGCTCGGTGGTTGCATATTAAACATTATTTGTGTGTGTTCTATAATTTTCGTACTACACAGAAGTTGTTACTGAAGATTCTGGTGTTGTGGTGTGCAGAGATACGTCATGGCATAACTTGTACTGATAAAAACTGCTGTATGTTTCATTTGTGCTTGTTCCTTATTTAGCTGTTCTTTCTTAAGCACATTTTAATTTTACCACTGTTTCTTACGGCCTCATTTAATTTTTACTATTATGTGAGCGATAAGAAAGCACGGTAGTACCCCGCGTTGCCTGGATAAATTTATTAAATGCAATTACAAACGGCACTAGGAAAGTTTTGCAATGTGAATGACCACTTTAGACTTTTTCAAAATAATTTCCACCACAGTCCGTAAACTTCTCCATACGTTGAAACCAGTCACTGAACCAACTCTGCCACTTTACATTTACACACTCTTGATCCCATGCTCCCAGAAGCTCCTCATCGGATGCAAAACGCCGCCCTTTCAGCTTCACCTTCACTTTTGGAAAAGAGTGCGAAGTCACATGGGGCAAGATCACGACTATATGGAGGGTGATCAAGCACAGTTAACCCTGATCCGGCAAGAAAATCCATTGTTACATTCGCACGATGTGCTGGAGCATTGTCGTGATGCAAGAGCCAAGTGTTGAGCCGTGACCTTGGACGTAGCTGGTTGAGAGTCTGGATGACCTGAGGCAGACAAGTCTCACTGTACCACTTCGCAGTAACTGTCCTTTGTGTTTCTAGCGCAATCTGAGTCAGAACGTCCCGTTTAGTGAAGATTACAGCAATCATACTTTTCTTCACTGACCTTGACATTCGTACGTCACAGGAGTACCCTCATCTTCAAACAGCCACACCTTGTTCTGGGATTTTGTTGGGACATCGTAATAATAAAGCCAAGTTTCCGCACCATTTCACTCGATGTGCCCTTTGTTCCTCTGAAAGTGAATGGGGCACCCAAAGGGAACAATCCTTTCTAAAAGGGAGATGGTCGTGTAGAATTGAATGAATAGCTGGTGTAGGGATGTGGAGGGGCTCTTCTACCTGCCGATATGTCAGCCGCCACTCTTGCTGCAACATTTTCCTCACAGCTTCAATGTTTTCCTCAGTAACTTATTCAGACGGTCGCCCAGAACGAGGATCGTCTTCAGCCCCCAAATTTCCCCTCTGGAACTCTTTGTACCAGCGGAAAATTGTTGTCCGATGTGGACAGTCTTTCCCCAGCACAGGAGTCATTTCCTCCAGGCACAGGTCAACAGTTAATCCACAAGCAAAACTGTAGCGGATAATTGCGCGATATTCACCTTTAGACCACACTGACATCTTAACTTGCTTTCAGTCCCACTGCTTGGTAACAACCGGTGTGAAGATCGCGCCTTGCTGTCTTCTAGACCGGTTTTCACCCCTCTTTTCATTCCTCACCATAACAAGAGTGTCCAGCCAACCGTCAAAACTTTCCTAGTGCCCTTTGTAAATGCATCCCTGACCCCTCGAGCGCATAAAAAGTAATATTTTTTCTATTTACTCTCCCAATTTGCCCTACACTTCAATGCTGCGGTTTTTTATGTGCGGTCTGTACAAACCAAAAACAGCCCATGTAATCCTCCATCCCCTTTAGTTTATCAAACTTTTTTGCACCTTAGTTTCTTCTGCTTTTTATCTTGAACTTAAATACTGAATTTCACAAATTTCTTTGCCGGCGTTTTCCCGTCATGGTGTTCAGCAGAGCCGTTCGATATGGCAACCCTGTTGTCATGAGAGCAATACTGTTTTCTTAACCTGTAATGAACTATAGTATATTACCAATATCTTGTGGAAAGCACATGTTTCCTCCAGACATTCCTCGTGGTCATTTATTCAATTGACTTCAAATGCTTATATCAGCCGTTTTTTGGCACAGCAGAAGCCAGAAGCATTACTGTAATTGATAATAAGCTTATTTTCGGCCATGTTGGCCTTGAGGTACGACAACAAGAGGGTGCGGTGTCTCTACCTGATAGTTGGGAGAGTTGGCACACAGCAATCCGATAGAGATGCCTCATTGCTAACAGATTCTAAAAGTGATCTGGAAACATTAAATACTATTCAGAAGGTCATCATCATCATCATCTGTTTACCCTCCAGGGTCGGCTTTTCCCTCGGACACAGCGAGGGATCCCACCTCTACCGCCTCAAGGACAGTGTCCTGGAGCTTCAGACTCTCGGTCGGGGATACAACTGGGGAGAATGACCAGTACCTCGCCCAGGCGGCCTCACCTGCTATGCGGAACAGGGGCCTTGTGGAGGGATGGGAAGATTGGAAGGGATAGGCAAGGAAGAGGGAAGGAAGCGGCCGTGGCCTTATGTTAGGTACCATCCCGGCATTCGCCTGGAGAAGAAGTGGGAAACCACGGAAAACCACTTCCAGGATGGCTGAGGTGGGAATCGAACCCACCTCTACTCAGGTGATCTCCCGAGGCTGAGTGGACCCCGTTCCAGCCCTCATACCACTTTTCAAATTTCGTGGCAGAGCCGGGAATCGAACCCGGACCTCCGGGGGTGGCAGCTAATCATGCTAACCACTACACCACAGAGGCGGACTATTCAGAAGGTAACCAGTATTTTATTCGAATATGTTCTTGCCTCACGGTTCTTAAAATAGATAATTTATTTTTATTACTTTCATTGTTAATATTCTTGTTGTTATTATATACAATGTGCGCGTAGAGGCACGCGGTTGTGAGCTTGCATCCGGGAGATAGTAGGTTCGAATCCCACTATCGGCAGCCCTGAAAATGGTTTTCCGTGGTTTCCCATTTTCACACCAGGCAAATGCTGGGGCTGTACCTTAATTAACGCCACGGCCACTTCCTTCCAACTCCTAAGCCTTTCCTCTCCCATCGTCGCCATAAGACCTATCTGTGTCGGTGCGACGTAAAGCCCCTAGAAAACAAACAAAATTATATACAATTACATTTTCATAAATAAAATTGTATTTGACATACGAGAGAGAGTGCTATAGTAAGTGAGACAGAAGAAGATGCAAAGACACAACTCAACAACTTAAGCAATATAGCCGGACTGAGGATCGCCTACAACAAGACAAAGACATTGAATACCACTGAGGATTGGACAACACCGGAAGGCACCGTGCAAAAGGTGGACAAATTCAAGTACCTAGGAGAATTTATAACAGGAAGGAATAGGAACAATGAGGGAATAACAGAGAGGATAAAGAAGATGCGATCAGCCTTCTGTACGACCAGAGATATATACAATAAAAAGAATATATCTACAGACGCAAAGATTAGACATTACAAGGCAACGGTGAGAAATGCTGTATTATATGCTGCTGAGACAATAGCACTAGGAAGAAATGGTGCGGAACAACTAGAGAAAGAAGAGAGAAAAATATTGAGAAAAATACTAGGCCCTAAGAGAGGAGGTGAGAGATGGATGAGGAGACCCAGGGAAGAACTATACCGGAACATGAGGACAATCTCAGAAGAAATCAGACTGAAAAGAGCAAGGTTTGCGGGACATGTCATCAGGATGAATATGGATAGAATGACGAAAAGAGTATGGGAAATAACAGCGAGGACACGAGGAAAGACAGGAACCAAGTGGGTAGTTGAACTCCGGAAACATTGGTCGGAATTGGGGATCAAGGTGGAAGAAAAGGAAAATTGGAGAAGCAAGTATATACCGACTAATATGCCAGAGATCAATGATAGGGATGGATACAGGAAAAGGATTGAGAGTCACCAGTGGAGTAGACAAGAGAAGAGGATACTGAATATCTCGGAAGAAGAGCGGGAGAGAAGAAGAGAAAGGATGAAGAGGTTCTGGGAGGAGAAGAAGAAAATGCAATCCATGAAGGAGATGCCCGTGGTCCTACAGAGGCCGTAACGCAAGAAGAAGAAGAAGAAGAAGAAGATACGAGAGAGTATTTTTTAACATGGATGACTTTGGAGTGCAGGATAACAGCGAAACTGGTTCTGTGATAACGTAAAAAGGTTCCAAATCTATTCATGTACTATAGTCAGGAGAGGAAGGCGAAAATGTAATTGTTCTGGATTGTTGTAAGGCCAATTTATGCTTCATGTTTTGATTTGTAAGGATGTTCTAATGTTCAGTTATATTAAAGTTGAAGAAATTGGCTTAAATTTCATTTTGCTTTTGATTATTTTTACATCCGGCATCACTCCCACGCAAAATCGGCATCTATACCGGGTTCCAGAGAGAGACGCAACAATTGTTTTGTTCTCTCCTTTCTCTCATTTATTTTCCACTACCAATGTTTTGCTCATCTCTGGTCTAATGTAAATATTTTCAAATAATTATTATCTATCAATTTGCAACAATTTTAAAAATAAATCTACGGATATATTAAACAAATTTAAAAAGTGCGGCAACTCTACCGGAATTACCTTACAGAAATAAGGACATTATACCACCGTAAGAAAATATTTCGTAGTGGACAGGTTTGTGCTTTATTCAAGTTCCGCTTGGAGCACGTTTTACTGTATAAGGTTGTTTTTCATAGTTTATTAGCTTTTTCCCTCCGCTGGAGCAATAGCCAGCGCCCGCTGAACAAGAGGCAGTGCACAGCACGCTCCCGACAAATACGTAAGCGGTACTATATGTTATTTTAACAAAAAACAAGGTTCTTCATCACCTGAAGATGACCTATTATAAAGGCCGAAACCGGTACTGAAAAATTACTTAAATATAAATAAAAGTATTGATTAGATGGAAAACCGACATTATAATTGTGATCATAAGGTTGTTTCTCCCAATATCAATTGCTGAATGTGAATAGAGAATATCCCGATACAGCTATCACAAATTTCCAACAGATCACAAATTACGAAGAAAGGAACGCTCTCATCATACTACTACAAAACATTGGGCATTAAATTTAAGATAACCTGACCTCGAGCAGTGCTCAAACTACATGAACATTTCAACTCAATTAATTCGTTCCACCAAAATTGGCACTTAAAACATGCAAGGTTTACCTGCTTTAACATAGAAATCGTAAGGTATGTAAAAAAACATCAAGATCACTGATAGTTCTAAATGAACTTTCAGTTAATTTTAGATTTCCTACTGACACAAATTTTACCACAACAATGTATTATTTAAATTTAAAAATAAGTCATCTTAAACTTAGAACAAGTAGTGTCTAACATTGCACTATGGAAATCAAAAGAGTGTCAAAGGAACATCAATACCAGTGCCATTTTACAATGAACTTTTCGATAAATTTAGACTTTTACAATTCTCATCGACGCAAGTTTTATCACAACAATGTATCACTTAAACTTAGAAATAAGTCATCCTAAACTTAGAACAAGTCATGTTTAACACTGAATGTTATTTTAACAAAAGCAAGGTTCTTCATCACCTGAAGATGGCCTATTATAAAGGCCGAAACCGGTACTGAAAAATCTTTTTAGTACTTTAATATAAATAAAGGTATTGATTAGATGGGAAATCGGCCTTATAATTGTGATCATAAGGTTGTTTCTCCCAATATCAATTGCTGAAGGAGAACACTTTTATCCGCATTTTCTTTTCGCGTGATTACTAGCGGTTACTGGTCTCCATATAACGAAGATATGAAAGTATAGATTACAGATCCGGTATAGAAGTGGCTTCGGCGAGCTCGCGATATATTAAACAGGCTTGCCAATGTCGGGGCTTTTTCACAGATGCTGAATAACACGAAAGATGAACGGTTTTGCCCCCCCCCCCCCCCGCAACCAAAATGATTTTGGAGGGGGGCAGAGTGCCATTTTGCCCCCCTCCAAAAAAAGTTCTTTTCTTAGATGGTAAGTCGCCTTAAAACGCGGAGTTTGTTAGGCATAAGATTTGGAGAAGGTGGTAGATGGTTTTATGTCAAGGAATTAGATTTGAAAGTGACAATTCCTTCAGAGAACTACCTGTACGTTTCCCGATGGAGACTGTTCAGGCAGTACAGCTGGTGGTAGAGCTTTTCACATTTCGTACCATGAAATACAGTCGAACCTCCATTCTGCGGACACCATCGGTTCCGAGGAAAAATGCCCGCTCCGAGAGGTGTCCGCTAAAACAAGTTTGTAAAAATAATCGAACATTTTAACGGCAAAGAACATCCACCTTAAATATAAGCATACATATCTTTATTTTTATTATTCTAAGTCATTTCTGTGTTAGTATTTCACAGAGAGTTATTATAAGTGATTTTACATCATTTAAAAACATTACAGCTTCGTGAAGTAATCCTTTGTTACTCATATTTAACAGACAACTGAAATGCTACGGTATTTCTGTCTCACTAATTATCGCCTGTACTGTCTTTTCCTTCTCAAGTTGACTACCTGAGCTCGACCTTATCGGCGACAATCCGAGTTATGAATAGAATGATGCAAGAAGGGAAGAAAATCCTCAGGTAACTTGTGAGTCAACAGTCTCCGGCAGCATTTCCGAGCAATTATAATTCTCGAAATAGGCCTACACACCACTAGGTAGAACTGCATTCCGATGTACCTTCTCTCCCCTTGCACTCGAAATAGTACAAACACTCAAAAGGAATTTCCTTATGTCGGAAGAATGGTTTTAAAAGAGAGGATGACATGTGGTCCGGCGTAAACTTTCGCCTTTTGCTTAGTCACTGAAATTTTGCACACAAAATATTCACTGCTTTGTCGAAGTAAAAGTAAAACTGTCGCCAGCGGGATACAGGAGAGCGTATCGACATGACGCCACAGAAGATGACTACCGCAGCAGTAGTCGAAACGTCTGAAAGAAACGACAGGAGTGAACCACGGCATAATAGCCCGGTATATTTTTATTATATTGACACCAGCCGTGAAAATATTCATACTTTAATGGTGTGAATTGCCTTTATTTCTTAGAGCATATTATATCTTGGAACAAACAATATGTGCAAATATGCCAAAGTCTGCCGTTTAGTGATGAAATGTAATGGCGTATGACTTTTAGTGCCGGGAGTGTCCGAGGATAAGTTCGGCTCGCAAGGTGCAGGACTTTTGATTTGACGCCCGTAGGAGGTCTGCGCGTCATGAAGAGGATGGAATGATGATGAAGACGATACGTACACCCAGTTCCTGTGCCAGCGTAATTAAGCAAGTATGGTGCCGGGAATCGAACCCGGGATCCCTGTGACCTAAGGCCAGCACGCTAACCATTTAGCCACAGAGGCAAGCGCCGTCTAGTGATAACATAGGGTGTCCTTCACCGCCGTCTCAATCTCTATATAGGATTGAGACGGCGGTGGTGTCCTTGTACTGAAATGGCTAGGAGTTAAGCCAGCAACTTATCCATCTACGCCGTTAGGTGGTGATGCATATCTTCCAGGCGTTCTAAATGGCGATTAGAACGGATTCTTGTCCCCGCCAGAGATAATGTATGTGTGTGTGTGTGTCTAATACCTTGGAACTTGGATACGAGTCCACTGGCCGCGAGGATTGACGGATTCTGATCTTCAATATTGATCAGCACAATCTTTGGTCAAGGAAGTCGTTTTACCTTGCGTCAGTGGCCAAGATTATTACACGCGAGTGTAGAAAAGACTCGAATAAATCTACAGTATTACAACAAAGTGACCCATTTTGATCATTTATTAATATAGGCCAATGACGTGGCGCGGGAATGTCCTGAGGGTTGCCGGTTAGAAACTGGTTCGAACAGAGGATGAAATTCTCTCGAGTGTTCTACGAACGGTTAACAGGAAAGAAAATCAGTTTTCTAAATACAGTATACTATAACGTACAGAATTACAGCGAACCTGCTTAAAACGGAACCTGTAAACAGCGGAGACCTGGTGTTAATGGAAATATTTCACGGCCCCATGAGGTTAATACTGAAATATATACAAAAGTATCTGTACTTAGTTGACCCTGTCCAACGCGGAAACGGAAACTGCTTCTCAGTATACAGCGGAAAATATGAAATTTTATCAGTGTATTTTCATTCATGTGTCGTGGCGATTACTGTTTTAAGAGGAAGTACAACTGGCCAACTATCCTCTATTAACACTAATCAGAGAGACAAAATTGAAGGGGTCCTACACTTCGAAAAATGACGGAAAACAACACGTGTTGACCAAAGGAGGTGGGATAGGATAGATGAAAGTGAGGAGCCTGGCACAAGTAAGTTGAAGCAATGCCAGGACTCAGTTAAGGGCACCGTAGTTGCCAACTACGCTCCCAAGTTAAGAGACCCTGGGGTCCCTTTTAGTCACCTCTTACGACAGGAAGGGGATACCGTGAGTGTTATTCTGCCGCGGCACCTACAGGGCAATTCCATTCATGATGAGAGTGGCTATGTATCTACATTTTTGAATTTATAATAATGTTAATGGTAATACGTCCCACTAATTATGTACTTCTTTAGGAGACGGCGAGGTGCCGTCATTTTACCAGCAGGAGTTCTTTTACGTGATGGTAAATCCACCGACATTAGTTCGATTACCGAGATATTGGTGTGCAGTTTGGGCCACGTAGCTATCAACTTGCATTCAGAAGATAGTGGGTTCGAACTACACTGTCAGCAATCCTGAAGATGGTTTTCCGTGGTTTCCTATTTTCACACCAGGCAAATGCTGGGGCTGTACCTTAATAAGGCCAAGCTCGCTTTCTTCCCGCTCCTAGTCCTTTAAGTATCCAATCGTCGCCATAAGACATCTGTGTCGGTGCGACGAAGAGCAGAATGTAAAAAAGCAAAAACTAAAACACTTCGATTGAATACGTCCGGGTAATTCTAGAGCAGGGGTTTCCAATTTGTAAGGGCTCGAGGGCCATATTGCAAACCTAGGTTCGCGGGCCGCAATTTTCGTAAAATTCCTCATATAGTAGGCCTACAGAAGTACCATTATGGAAAAATAATATGCATAATTCAATTGAAATAAAGATTTGATAATTTTAATGACTTACGTAAAACATTATCTTACAATTGCATAAAAGTGTGAAATTTGGAGCCGGGCTGAGTGGCTCAGATGGTTAAGGCACTGGCCTTCTGAAGTTGGTAGGTCCATGTTGGATCATTCCGAAGGTGCTCAAATACGTCAGCCTTGTGTCGATTGATTTACTGGCACGTAAAAGAACTCCTGCGCGACAAAATTCTGGCACCTCGGCGTCTCCGAAAAACATCGAAAATAATTAGTGGGACGTAAAAGCCAATCATTATTGTATGAAATTTGGATTTTAAATTTTTTAAATGAAAAGAATCCATTCAGAACAAGTGAATTTTTAAAAAGAGAAAAATTATATTAAAGAATGAACTAGTTCGGACTTGGGTCTATAACGAATATAAAAATTAATACATTTTTGAACGACTTATAAAATATTATTTTGTAACTATTCTTCACATTATTTATTAAAATGCTCTCGCGGGCCGCATTATATGGCTTCGCGGGCCACAGGCGGCCCGCGGACCGCCATTTGGAAATCCCTGTTCTAGAGCATGGTATAGCTAATACTGCAGTGTTTTGTGAATTCATTGCCAACAACGCAGCAAATAGTGCTATCATTTGAAAGTAGTAATAAAATTCGTAGACGTACTAACGTTAAATAAGCCATTCAAGGTAAGTGCTGAAGTTTCTTCATACTACAACCTAAACGATCCACTCCACAGTTTACAGCCTTTACCATCAGACTACGAGATGCTTATAGGACGTCATAAGCAGCATAGACCTTCTCTTCACGCTGGGGTAAAGCCGCCCTGAAGTTATATTTCAGTGGTTAATTCTATAAAACAGAACTCGGAGAATTAGAGCAGGTGAATCATTTTCTGATTCTGTAATCATTAAGAGGGTAATTCCTCAAGGCAGTATTATTGGATCTTTATTTTTTATTATTTATATACAGTCTGTCTGTTAGGTCATCAGCCCAGAGGCTGATTGGATCCTCAAATAGCACCACCAAAGGCTATGCAGTTATAGGGAAGCAGCAAAAAGCAATGGCAGAGCCCAAATGAGGCATACTAGGCAAGATGAGGAGTGAGGTAGTTTGCCATTGCTTTACTCACTGGGCCAGAATGTGCCACTGCAGCACGACTGACCCTATGAGCAACACCTTTCATAACACTCAGACACTGTTTGTGTTCTGAATGTCATTATTCAGCACGACCCATACCCCAGCAACTTCCATATTGTCACAGCCATGGATGAGACTGGGACTTCAGTGGAAGCTACACTTTGCTCTGGCCTGTGCCAAGAGAGAGATACAAACGTACTGCAGCCATCAAGAAATGGCAGCAGATGGTTATATACAGTAAATATGACAACCTTCTGATACCGGTCGAGTTGGCCGTGCGCGTAGAGGCGCGCGGCTGTGAGCTTGCATCCGGGAGTTAGTAGGTTCGAATCCCACTATCGGCATCCCTGAAAATGGTTTTCCGTGGTTTCCCATTTTCACACCAGGCAAATGCTGGGGCTGTACCTTAATTAAGGGCACGGCCGCTTCCTTCCAACTCCTAGGCCTTTCCTATCCCATCGTCGCCATAAGACCTATCTGTATCGGTGCGACGTAAAGCCCATAGCAAAAAAAAAAAAAAAAAAAAAACCTTCTGACTGAACCCAACCTGGCATGTTCGATCCTGGTTCAGTCCGGAGGTATTTAAGGGTGTTGAAAAGCGTCGTCCTAGTGCCGATACAGTTACCGGCACGTAAAAGTACTCCTGCGAGACTAAATTCCGCCACCTCGGTGTCTCTAAATCTAATAACACTGTTATTCATTCTGGCTGATGACGTAAGAGACAAGACTCACATTTTATTTTCTCCAGTCCAAATGCGGCCTCCTTTTAAGTATACTGGTTTCCAAAGCTCTAGGAAAATAAAATAAAAGATATTAAAGCGTATCTCCAGACTCAGGTAACATTCCAAAGGATTCTATGACCGGTTCTTCAGAGAACCGTTTCTTATGCGGAAAGGGGGGGGGGGGGGATTGTTTCATTCCGTCCAGGAGAATGAACAATGTCGACGGAATGCGAGTAGCTGGATGAGGTATCTTACAGACAGGACGACCCACGCGCTATCAAGTGGTCAAGGTGAACCACGCCTCTTCCAAGGTCGTCTTGGACCTGCCCGCAATACACAAAGACTCTGCGTAGCTACAGTACATCATGCAACGGCAAAAAATACCGCTCTAGCGTTTCCTAACCTTTTTCGATCCACAGTAACCTTAATTTAGGATCGGATTTTCCGGGCACTTTTATTTGTTTCAAACTTCTTCTTCTTCTTCTTAATCTGTTTACCTTCCAGGGTCGGTTTTTCCCTCGGATTCAGTGAGGAATCCCACCTCTACCGCCTCAAGGGCAGTGTCCTGGAGCTTCAGACTTTGGGTCGGGGGATACAACTGGGGAGAATGACTAGTACCTCGCCCAGGCGGCCTCACCTGCTATGCTGAACAGGGGCGTTGTGGAGGGATGGGAAGATTGCATGGGACAGGCAAGGAAGAGGGAAGGAAGCGGCCGTGGCCTTAAGTTAGGTACCATCCCGGCATTTGCCTGGAGGAGAAGTGGGAAACCACGGAAAACCACTTCCAGGATGGCTGAGGTGGGAATCGAACCCACCTCTACTCAGTTGACCTCCAGAGGCTCAGTGGACCCCGTTCCAGCCCTCGTACCAATTTTCAAATTTCGTGGCAGAGCCAGGAATCGAACCCGGACCTCCGGGGGTGGCAGCTAATCACGCAAAGCACTACACCACAGGGGCGGACTATGTTTCAAACACTGGGTAAAATTTTCATAGGTTGGGGGGAAAGGATTTTTATTTTATTCCACTACCTCTCACCAAAGGTTGGCGATTCATGACAAAATTTTCAGGAGGTTAACAAAAATTTTTGTTCGCGTCGCGAATGTACCAAAGTATAACGCAAATCAGTAAAAAAATAAAAAAACTGTTCTAGCCCTTGAGGCAAACAATTCAATGTTGAAAACATCCTAGGGAAATGAGCAACGAATTTTAGGTAAATAAAATATATAAAAGTATGAGAATATATTCATCATTTATTCCTAAAAATTATAATCCTTTCCTTAATCATCGTTATAGGGTCGATTAGATTAGCAGTCTGCCTTTTTCTAACACTAGGAGCGCTAATGTTAATCAGTGCATTGTTTCACTTTAGCACCACTACGAGCGCTAATGTGAATCAGAGCATTGTTTCACTTTAGCACCACTAGGAGCGCTAATGTGAATCAGTGCATTGTTTCACTTAAGTACCACTAGGAGCGCTAATGTGAATCAGTGCATTGTTTCACTTAAGCACCACTACGAGCGCTAATGTGAATCAGAGCATTGTTTCACTTTAGCACCACTAGGAGCGCTAATGTGAATCAGTGCATTGTTTCACTTAAGCACCACTAGGAGCGCTAATGTGAATCAGTGCATTGTCTCACTTAAGCACCACTAGGAGCGCTAATGTGAATCAGTGCGTTGTTTCACTTAAGCACCACTACGAGCGCTAATGTGAATCAGTGCGTTGTTTCACTTAAGCACCACTACGAGCGCTAATGTGAATCAGTGCGTTGTTTCACTTCAGCACCACTACGAGCGCTAATGTGAATCAGTGCGTTGTTTCACTTAAGCACCACTACGAGCGCTAACGCGAGTCAATTCAGAGTTTCACTGAAGTCCTTATGACTACTTTCGGTGCGAACATTTTTCAAAAAATAAGGAACTCGTGAGGTTATTGAACCAAGGAACACATTATAGAAAGAATTATGTAAATACGTTAATTTGGCTAGGATTTTTTTGCTAGTGGCTTTATGTCGAACCGACACAGATAGGTCTTATGGCGACGATGTGATAGGAAAGGCCTAGGAGTTGGAAGGAAGCGGCCGTGGCCTTAATTAAGGTACAGCCCCATCATTTTCCTGGTGCGAAAATGGAAAATCACGGAAAATCATCTTCAGGGCTTCCGACAGTGGGGTTCGAACCCACTATCTCCCGGATGCAAGCTCAACGCCGCGCACCCCTAACAGCTCGGCCCAACTCGCCCGGTGGATAGGATTTGAATTAAAAAAAGAAAACGAGTAAAGAAACAAACGATTTTAGGCTGTTTTTCCAGAACTCCATTCACTTCGGACGTAATTTTCGTTTTTTTTTTTTTTAGTTGCATAGAGTTATCCGAATCTCACAATTTGAAACGTTTTCTGGCCCTTTGGCCCTTCAACTTTCGGCACAATTGAGGAAAGTGAATAATTTAGTTTTTCGTAGTATGGGGACCCTTACTTTGTCTGCTAAGAAATGTTTTCAATATTAGAAAATAGCATGTTAAATGATTTCACTAAAAGTCCTTTGTACAGTTTCTTCTCCACCCGTAATGTGGTAGAACGCCTATAACGGAGGATCTACTTTATCTGAGACTGATGTTGAGTGGATAGGTCCCGCTCAATGAGCAGATTAATAACATGAAACATTCTGGATGATGTTTCAGTCAACATCTACGTGATGAGTATGCTACTGACACCCCGATTTTTCAAGATGACAACAGAAAAGTTCATCCGGCTGTACACATACAGTATGTGACTAGTTTTATGAACACTCTCGCACCCTATTACATCCCGATTGGCCTCCAAAATCATCTGTCTTGAACCCTATTGAAAATCTGTCGATCATGTTGGAACAGCCTCATCACCGTCCCCGCAACTTGGTGGAAATGCTAGAGATGGCAAACAAATATCGATATATCGGAAATATCGATATTTTGAGATGGAAATATCGATATATCGACATCGATATTTTGAGATCCGATATTGTCGATATCGATATTTTATGCCCAATATATCGATATTTATGTCTAATTTAATAGTTTTGCCTACGATTTGATTATTTTTCAGACCCTTTTAATATTTGCATGCTACAGTTACGAAATTTGAATTTTCATTTCTCAATTCACTTCGGTAAATACAGTGATAATACAACAACTCATTCATCGTGCATGGACCTTGTATGCATAGCTTTACACGTTAGCCAGGCAATACTTGATCGTTAAAGCGACCTCTGTCCCAGCAGAGAGACGTTTTCATAGGCCAGTAACACCATGACGGTAAAGGTAAGGTAAATGAAATGGGGTATGGCTTTTAGTGCCGGGAGTGTCCGAGGACATATTCGGCTCGCCAGGTGCAGGTCTTTTGATTTGACACCCGTAGGCGACCTGCGCGTCATGATGAGGATGAAATGACGATGAAGACGACACATACACCCAGCCCCCGTGCCAGCGAAATTAACCAATTATGGTTAAAATTCCCGACCCTGCCGGGAATCGAACCCGGAACCCCTGTGACCGAAGGCCAGCACGCTAACCACTTAGCCATGGAGCCGGACAAAGGTAAGGTAAGGGTTATTCTGTCCGAAGGCAGGTCCGAACCTCCGCAGAGGTCTTCCTGAGCCGGAGTTTACGTGCGGTAGGGTGGCCAGTTCCTTTCCGCTCCTCAATTCCCTTACCCCCCACCAACAGCGCGTGGCAACCCACCCAACACCTGACCACGCCCAATGTTGTTTAACTTCGGAGATCTCACGGGATCCGGTGTTTCAACACAGCTACGGCCGTTGGCTCACGGTAAAGAGAAACCGATTAAATGGTAAAATGTTATCCAAGCTGCTATTTCTAAATGACTTACGTAAGAGGTATTGGAAACTAACCTAAGATCGTCATCATTTATTTATTATTTATTTAGCGTATGGCTAGAGATACAGCGTCTATTGTTACAAGATCTACACTATATACATATGTCCATATTGTTTATATAGTCTATAGCCTCTGGAGTTGCAAAAGCAAAGTCTGTTGTGTCTGTTGTGTAGCGCCACAGACACACTCAGGCGTAGTGGAAGGCTGCACAGTTCCCGTGGTTTGTTCGGATCCTGTTCAGTGCAGACCATAGTCTTCGAGGAAGGTTGAAACCAGGTGGCGGCGTCTTCTTCACAGAAGGCATTGTCGGACAGTATTTTTCGTTGAGTCTCTTCTGCCATTCAACACAAGTTTGGTAGTTGTTGTTCCAAAAGTTCATGGCATCTCTAGTTGGTGGTTTTCTCGAACGCAGACGATTAATATTCGCATCGTCATGTTTCTTTTTTCACGAACAAATGGAATTGTAGTACTGAGGAAGAAGTTGGGAAGGCAAGGTTTTATTATTTTATAGAGCTCTGATAATTATCAGATGTACTTCGTACACAGATTATACGTTTATAGTTTTTAATATGGTTTTTCGGTGTTAAGTTATTACCGGTAGCTCGTTACTAGAGACCTTGCGTATACTGTTTTTCTATGTATCATAAACATCTTTCGGCTGTAAATGTTTTTATAATGTGTCATTGTAGTGAAAAAGTTATGTCAAGATTCAAGATTCAAGATACCCGTCTCCCTTAATCTCAAAAATCATAGATTAGGGAGAGGGTATTATTTATTGTAATCGTTTCATAATTTCATAATTTGTGATACATGCCGTATACAAAATTAGAAGGAGTAACTTAAATAACTATTGTGAATAGTGTTAATAATTGGTACATGCGATGAATGTTCATATAAAACAGGTGCATAGAAATTGAACAGAGAAAGAATACTATAAACTGAATGTTGGACTACCATTCATATATAGTATTATGGCAGAGAAGAAAAGAAAAAAAAAAACCATCTATTTATAGTGATATCTTTTCAAATTATCGAAAAAGTTATGTCACTTGGTCGTTGTTTTCTGATCTATGTCAAGATTTATTAAACCTATTGAATCCTTTAATCATTGTGCTAAATGTAAAACTAGACTTACAATAATGGATAATAGCACCAATATTTTAAAAACGTATATATCGAAATTTTGAAGACCGATGTTTCAATGACACTGATATTTTAATACCGATATATTGAAAAGTTTTGCCACCACTAGGAAATGCGCGATCAAATCCTCAGTGAGTGGCTTAACCCTTAAATGCGCAATTTACTATATATTTTAATATTAGATTATTACAAAAAATATGAGATTTTTTGTCAGAGTTAATATATTTTTAATTATTTGGATCAGTCAAAATGTTCAGAGCTCTTAATGGTTTACGTATCGGTATTTGCAATGGTATACGATTACTGTAGCTAGTGCCAGACTTCAATCTTAGGGATGTCCTTACTTACGAATTCTCTAAGGTAAACTACATTTTATTTGCTTTACCTTAACAGTTTAAAGTTCACTCTACTTCAGCTTATTAGCAAGAAATGTTCTAAAATAAAAGATTATTCATTTTTAATACACTAGCGACCCCTAGCGAGTTCGTCTGCAAGGCAGAAATAGAGGCAGATGAAGCAGATATAAGAGGCAAGTATGTTCTCCTTTGTACATATGCAATGCTGTGCATTTAAGGGTTAACCTGAATGCAACGTACTTCCACAACCTTGTGGACTTACTTCTTAACCGAATACAGCAGGTTGTCAAGTCTAGAGGTGGAGTTATACGGTAACGATTCTAGTATTGATTTCTGCAGGGATGACTAACCTTTTTGTCCGGTTAACTTAGGAGATTTATTTCTGTAAAACCAAGAGCAACGCATTGAATAGAACAGGGATATTATATTTACAGTAAAACTATTGTTACACAGTTACCAGAATTCAGTTTGGTCAAGTATTCTGAAGTCTTTTTTTACTTATTTTTTAGAGTTTTCCTATAAATTGAAGGGCATTTTATTGATAATTTTCAGTAATTTTTCGGTCATCAACGTACGCCCTCTAGTAATGACGCCTGTTTGGAGTATTGCTTTTAGTCGTGGACAGTGGGGGCAGTAGAGAAGAGGAACCTTCAAGCTTTGGAAACCTCGTGTTAACAGAGAACGATAAACATCACCTGGATGGACAGAGTAACAAATGATACGGTGCTCGCTAGAACAGAAGAATCGATATGTCATTGGCGTCAGATTCAGATCAGAGGATACTGACTGGTAGGCCATCTACTGCGACATAACACAATAACTCAAACAATAGAAGAGGGCTGTGTAGAAGGGTGTAATCGCCGAGGAAGTCCACGTCTGGAATCCGTTAACCAAATCATGTCAGATATGAAATGTGCGCCGGCCCCGTGGTGTAGGGATATCGTGCCTGCCTCTCACTCGGAGGCCCCGGGTTCGATTCCCTGCCAGGTCAGGGATTTTTACGTGGACCTGAGGACTGGTTCGAGGTCCACTCAGCCTATGTGATTATAATTGAGGAGCTATCTGACGGTGAGATAGCGGCCCCGGTCTAGAAAGCCAAGAATAACGGCCGAGAGGATTCGTCGTGCTGACCACACGACACCTCGTAATCTGCAAGCCTTCGGGCTGGGCAGCGGTCGCTTGGTAGGCCAAGGCCCTTCAAGGGCTGTAGTGCCATGGGGTTTGGTTTGGTTTGGTTTGGTTATGATACGCAACTGTAAAGGAGGGCCAGAAGAAGAGAAGACTGCTACAAATCAAACCATGGCTTAAGAACCAGAGAAGAAGAAGAAGAAGAAATTAGAGACCGGATTTTTGGGCAGTAAACTTACTGAAGCGAGTAACAGTGCACAACAGTAATGCTACAGCATGAGTTTTGCATAAACATTAGGGGTACTTCCCCATCAGAACCCCTAGAATTTATGTCACTCTCGCTACACTGTGGAAGAGCGGGCAAGTCGAAACTTCATAATACCAAATTAGTTTGTATTCTAACCTATTACTGCCTAAAAATAATAACACCAATATACAATATTAAATTAAGATTAATATTTTACATTTATTTTAAAAGATTCGAGTAAAATTTTCTAAATGTTTCTCTGGCACCTGTTATTAAACCTACAGCCTCAATCTTTCCATCAACACCGTATTTTTCCTTTCACACCGAGCGTGGTTTTCAATTCTCCTCACAAAGATGAATGGTTCCTGGAGGCTTTCTTTCTCCAACTCCTGACTGATACATACATTTTTACCTTTAAAATGTCGAGTATTGTCCAAAATTTTCCTCGCCAATATGGTTGAAACGAACCGCACTTTCACTGGTCTCTTGCCTCCTCTTCTTCTTCTTCTTATTATTATTATTATTACCGGGCGAGTTTGTCGTGAAGTTAAGGGGTGCAGCTGTGAGCTTGCAACCGGGTGATAATGGGTTTGAACTTCACTGTCGGCAGCCCTGAATATCGTTTTCCGCGGTTTGCATTTTCATACCAGACAAATGCTGGGACTGTACATTAATTAAGGCTACGGCCACTTCCTTTCCACTCCTAGGTCTTTCCTATCCCATCGTCAGAATAAGATCTGTCTGTGTAATTGCGGCGTAAAGCAACTTATAAAAATAGGAATATTTATTTATTTATTTATTTATTTATTTATTTATTTATTTATTTATTTATTTATTTATTTATTTATTTATTTTTAAGCCTCCGTGCTTCAGGCGGCAGTGCGCCGGCCTCTCACCGCTGGGTTCCGTCGTTCAAATCCCGGTCACTCCATGTGAGATTTGTGCTGGGCAAAGCGGAGGCGGGAAAGGATTTTCTCTGGGTACTCCGGTTTTCCCTGTCATCTTTCACTCCAGCAACACTCTCCACTATGATTTTATTTCATCCGTCGGTCATTAATCATTGCCCCAGAGGAGTGCGACAGGTTTCGGCAGCCGGACGATTCCTATCCTCGCCGCTAGATGGGGCTTCATTAATTCCATTCCTGACCAAGTCGAATGACTGGAAAGAGGCTGTGGACTTTAAATTCATTTGCATTTATTTATTTATTTATTTATTTATTTATTTATTTATTTATTTATTTATTTATTTTATTCGTTTCTACCCTTACGATCTCGAGTGACTTGTTCAGTACGTCTTCGTTCTTCCGAATACCTCTTCATTCTTTAACTCGTCCCATTTCTCTCCGCTTCTGTAATTTGGATCTTGATCTTAGGATCCGTTCAATTGTGACTTACGATGAGCTTTTTATAAACAGATCTATCCTGCACAGTCGTCAGTATACAGTTATCTCTTAAGTCAATAGCCTTCCAATCCTCCCTAACTTCCCTCATCCAGTTATTTCCCGTTAAGTATGTCCCATTCCACATCTTCTTTTTTAACCTGTTGTCATCCAACCTCATGAAATGTCCCAAGAAACGCAATCTTCTTCTCCGCAATACACTACCACTTCTACTTCCACATATATCTCCTGCCGTAAATACACTACCACTTCTACTTTCTCATATATCTCCTGCCGTAATACACTACCACTTCTACTTTCTCATATATCTCCTGACGTAATACACTACCACTTATACTTTCTCATATATCTCCTGCCGTAATACACTACCACTTCTACTTTCTCATATATCTCCTGACGTAATACACTACCACTTATACTTTCTCATATATCTCCTGCCGTAATACACTACCGCTTCTACTTTCTCATATATCTCCTGCCGTAATACACTACCACTTATACTTTCACATATATCTCCTGCCGTAATACACTACCACTTCTACTTTCTCATATATCTCCTGCCGTAATATACTACCACTTCTACTTTCTCATATATCTCCTGCCGTAATACACTACCACTTCTACTTTCTCATATATCTCCTGCCGTAATACACTACCACTTCTACTTTCTCATATATCTCCTGCCGTAACACTACCACTTATACTTTCACATATATCTCCTGCCGTAATACACTACCACTTCTACTTTCTCATATATCTCCTGCCGTAATACACTACCACTTCTACTTTCTCATATATCTCCTGCCGTAATACACTACCACTTCTACTTTCTCATATATCTCCTGCCGTAATACACTACCGCTTATACAGTACTTTCACATATATCTCCTGTCGTAATACACTACCACTTCTACTTTCTCATATATCTCCTGCCGTAATACACTACCACTTCTACTTTCTCATATATCTCCTGTCGTAATACACTACCACTTATACTTTCTCATATATCTCCTGTCGTAATACACTACCACTTCTACTTTCTCATATATCTCCTGCCGTAATCCACTGGCGCTTCTACTTTCTCATATATCTCCTGCCGTAATACACTACCACTTCTACTTTCTCATATATCTCCTGCCGTACTACACTACCACTTCTACTTTCTCATATATCTTCTGCCGTACTACACTACCCCTTATACAGTACTTTCACAGATATCTCCTGCCGTACTACCCTACCCCTTATACTTTCACATATATCTCCTGCCGTACTACCCTACCCCTTATACTTTCTCATATA
The DNA here is from genome assembly GCF_040414725.1 of Anabrus simplex. Taxonomy (NCBI): domain Eukaryota; kingdom Metazoa; phylum Arthropoda; class Insecta; order Orthoptera; family Tettigoniidae; genus Anabrus; species Anabrus simplex. The sequence continues at coordinate 66,889,005 of NC_090278.1, read as the reverse complement.
TCTCCTGCCGTAATACACTACCACTTCTACTTTCTCATATATCTCCTGCCGTAATACACTACCACTTATACTTTCTCATATATCTCCTGCCGTAATACACTACCACTTATACTTTCACATATATCTCCTGCCGTAATACACTACCACTTCTACTTTCTCATATATCTCCTGCCGTAATACACTACCACTTCTACTTTCTCATATATCTCCTGCCGTAATACACTACCACTTATACTTTCTCATATATCTCCTGCCGTAATACACTACCACTTATACTTTCACATATATCTCCTGCCGTAATACACTACCACTTCTACTTTCTCATATATCTCCTGCCGTAATACACTACCGCTTATACAGTACTTTCACATATATCTCCTGCCGTAATACACTACCACTTATACTTTCACATATATCTCCTGCCGTAATACACTACCACTTCTACTTTCTCATATATCTCCTGCCGTAATACACTACCGCTTATACAGTACTTTCACATATATCTCCTGCCGTAATACACTACCACTTCTACTTTCTCATATATCTCCTGCCGTAATACACTACCACTTATACTTTCTCATATATCTCCTGCCGTAATACACTACCACTTATACTTTCTCATATATCTCCTGCCGTAATATACTACCACTTCTACTTTCACATATATCTCCTGCCGTAATACACTGCCACTTCTACTTTCTCATACATCTCCTGCCGTAATACACTGCCGCTTCTACATTCTCATACATCTCCTGCCGTAATACAATGCCGCTTTTTCTTCTTAATGTATCTCCTGCCGTAATACACTACCACTTCTACTTTCTCATGTATCTCCTGCCGTAATACACTACCACTTCTACTTTCTCATATATCTCCTGCCGTAATACACTGCGGCTTCTACTTTCTCATATATCTCCTGCCGTAATACACTGTCGCTTTTTCTTTCTCATGTATCTCCTGCCGTAATACACTACCACTTCTACTTTCTCATGTATCTCCTGCCGTAATACACTACCACTTCTACTTTCTCATATATCTCCTGCCGTAATACAATACCACTTCTACTTTCTCATATATCTCCTGCCGTAATCCACTGCCACTTCTACTTTCTCATGTATCTCCTGCCGTAATACACTACCACTTCTACTTTCTCATGTATCTCCTGCCGTAATACACTACCACTTCTACTTTCTCATATATCTCCTGCCGTAATACACTGCCACTTCTACTTTCTCATATATCTCCTGCCGTAATCCACTGCCGCTTCTACTTTCTCATATATCTCCTGCCGTGATACACTACCCCTTCTACTTTCTCATAAATCTCCTGTCGTAATACACTACCACTTCTACTTTCTCATATATCTCCTGCCGTAATAAACTACCACTTCTACTTTCTCATATATCTCCTGCCGTAATCCACTGCCGCTTCTACTTTCTCATATATCTCCTGCCGTAATACACTACCACTTATACTTTCTCATGTATCTCCTGCCGTAATACACTACCCCTTATACAGTACTTTCACATATATCTCCTGCCGTACTACCCTACCCCTTATACTTTCACATATATCTCCTGCCGTACTACCCTACCCCTTATACTTTCTCATATATCTCCTGCCGTACTACCCTACCCCTTATACTTTCTCATATATCTCCTGCCTTGATCTACGCACCCACACTTCACCCTGCTTTTCCGTACCCCATATGTCTCTCAGGATCTCTCTTTCCACCTTTTCCAAACGAATACAAGCTCTTTTGCCCAATGGCGTGGTCTCAGTAGCGTACAATACAGAGTTCCGTATGGTCATCGCATAGTGTCGCAGTTTCGCGTTCCTCGCATCGGTTCTTCTTCCCACTATTATCAACATTCTAAAGGTAATTTTTGTCATCAGCGGGACTTGAACCAGATAACCACGATGGCAGGTGATAGAGATTTCACGCCTAAATAATCATGACCACCGGACTGAACGCTTAATCTATAAAAGAGTTTGTATATAATTATATTCCTTTATACGGAGGCTGGCAACACTTTTGATCTCCATCAGTTGAGATGTCGCGCCATGTCATGTTACCTTATGTCAGACACGGGTATGCACTCTATTATCATTAGTCATTGTCTTCTGGTAACATCTGTTTCACACTATTATTTGTCACGATGAAGGCGAATTAATTCACGAGAAACCAGTGTTAACTCTATTAAATAATATGCAAACATAATATTAACAATAAGGGATTCTTTATCAAAGGCGGGACAACCCAGTCTGTGAATCATGATGCAACCTATAATGGAGGACAAGACAAAGGAGTCGTATATCATAAGACACACACACACGGGCAATTGTTTTCTCTCTGACAACAGTGTTGGGTAAACAACATGTTTGTTGACCTTGATAAAGTGGGGCAAGAACGGGCAAGTAGCAGTCCCTGTGCAAGGAATTATTATTATTATTATTATTATTATTATTATTATTATTATTATTATTATTATTATTATTATTATTATTATTATTATTATTATTATTATTGTTACGGAGATATCCGTGGTAGTTAGAGGTGAAAGAAGGTGCGGGCTGGAATGGGTCTAACTACAAGTTCGAAAGATGAATTAAAATTTCAACAAAGGTTATATTTTCAAAACTTAACAATGGTAACATAGAATTTGAAAACTTAACAAGTCAACAACAAGCCAAAATCAGATACAAACAAGTGTTAGGGAATTATTACAAGGTCTGGGCTTCGAGCCCCACAATCACAATCCTTGAGCTATTAGCCCAACTTTACCAAGGTACAAAATTGAACAAAGGGGCAGAAAACCCCATCATGCCAAGGAGCACTTGCTCCTAATTACAATGTTAAGCCTCCTAGAGGCACACAGAGATCAAATTTAGGAAAGAGCTTACCCGCTCTCAAAGTTCAAGTCTATAAAGGCCATAACGGACTTTTACACAAACTGCCATCAAGGCATAATAAAGAAACAGGGGTATCTCGTACCCAACCTACTGGGCCTTAGTGTGCAAAACTAGTTTAATTTCAATGGCCCAAAACGAAAGGATGGAGGCGTGAATTTGCACTCCTAAATCTACACTTTAAAACCTAAGTGGCTCTAGGCCGATAATACAGGGGCTAATCCCAATCTATGGAGGTGACCCGTATGAGAAAACTTTAATACATTAAGGAAGGAAGAGAAGAACGGTTATGAAAATGTAGTCACCTCCATTTCAAAATGAAAGGGAGCTCGAGAGGGAAAGCACTCTCTATCCCCGACTTAAAGTTCAAGCAAACAGAAGTTTAGCAAGAAAAAGGGTTTACATGTTTAGTTGTTTACATATTAAAGGTTTCGAAACCTCCCCGAGAGTTACACTGCTGAGCTAGCAAGAAATAAAGATGTTAAAAGGCATGTAGAAGAACTGCTGCTGGAAGAAATTGGCGCTTCCCGCCCCCTGCTACATATCCACACACTAAGCTAGATGTTACTGAAGTGGCACCGAGACAACAAAATCAGCAGTTTTTATACCCTCGTGGAAAATTCGAGACCTTTCAAGAATGAGTAGACACACCCCGTCAATTTTATTGGGTCGCTAAAAGTTATACATCAACATCGAAGAAGAAAGACACTATTGGTCAAAAATTAATTAAAGAAATTCGGGATTGGCTGAGTTCAAAACTGGCGGACAGAAGGATTAATATTGCCAACCCAAAATACAGTACAAAAGAACAAAATTTAGTAAAGACAACACTTAAGAATACAAAATGTCTTCAAGAGAGTTCATTCCACTGCGGCAGAGTGTATTACCATAGTTTTTCTTTGGTAGAGACATCTGTTAGAGAATGTTCACGCTTCTTGAACAATGAAAAAACAAACGCAAATCAAAACCACTCAGTGACCTCTTCTGATAACTAGTAGAGTTAGTTCAGTGGTTAAAGTTCCGGGTTTCTCCTGTAGAGTAGATTAAATTGGCGCAAGATTTGAACTTGCGTCGTAGAGGTGTACCGCCCGGTACAATTATTATTATTATTATTATTATTATTATTATTATTATTATTATTATTATTATTATTATTATTATTATCCTTTCTTCTTTGTGCACGACTAAGGAGAGAGAGACTGAACTTATTTATCTGACGTTGTTGCCTGTTTCTTCTCCCTAAATCTCACCTTCTCGAGGTAGCTTTTCTTGCGACCTTCTGACCAGGTTTTGTTGGTGGTAGTGCTTGGTTGGTGTTCAAAGCGGTGATTCTCGACTAATTTTCTGAAAGTAGATCTGTCTGATACAATGTCATCTGTGATGCCTATTTCCTGAAGGTCTTTTCTAACTTCAAGCAGACAATTTTTAAAAAAAAAATGTATTGATAGGGCAAGGTTCAGAATTCTTTTGGTCAAACTCTGATTACTCATTTTGACAGTATGTCCGTAAAATTTCAAACGTCTTTTTCTAAATGTGTCTGAGACTTTCTGTCAGTGTTGGAAAAAGTCATGAGATTTCTTTATCATACAGATTCCCCCCTGTACAGACAGGTCAAAAATGTCCTTGAGATTTTTCTTTTCTGATTTTCTTCATCTTTAATCAATGACCTGCCCCCAGTGATCAGTGTTTCAGATGAATAAAGTGCTTCAAGCTTGATTACAGTGTTATAATGCCTTAATTTTGTATTTGGGGGTATGGATGTCTTTAATTATATCTGTTCCAAGTGATTTTGTATGCTATTTGTAGTTTAGAGATCTTTCTTTGCTTGTTAAACCATTTAGTCCTGAAATACCCAGGTGTTTGAATTTAGACACTTGAGATATTTTGCCATATTGGGTTTTCAGTGGTTTTCCATCCACTTACCAAAGAGATAATTCCATGTAGTGAGATTTCTGATATGAGATTTGGAGTCCTGTTCCGGATGCAATTTCATAGAGTTTTTCAATGGATACAATCGCTTCCTGTCCGTTATTGGACAACAGTGCTAAGACATCAGCGAAGGCCAAACACTGTACATTAATTTCGTTTTCACGAAATCTGCCAACGGTTATTCATTTAACTTATTTTTTTTCAAGTCATAATCACTTCTTTTTCCAAAACAAGATTAAACTATAAAGGGGACATCCCATCTCCTTATTGGACTCGTGTTTTAACATCAAATGGTTCAGACAATTCCCCTAAGAATTTAACCTTGAAAGTGGTGCCTGATAATGTTTGCATGATTAATTCTCTTGTTTTCATATCTACTTTGAATTGTTATAGTACACGGAAAAGTGTCGGTCTGTCTACAGAGTCATATGCCGTTTTGAAGTCCACAAAAGTAATCATCGTTTGTCTGCTTCTACGAATTTCTAGGATGGCCTTGAGGTTAAGAATCTGTTCTTCGTCTCTTTTTCTTCTAACTTAGCGAACGCATATTTCTGAGAGAGGATAAGGCGTTCTGACGCATGGAGAGATAACGGCTTGACGACAGTGTTATTATTATTATTATTATTATTAGTAGTAGTAGTAGTAGTAGTAGTAGTAGCAGTAGTAGTACTAGCGAAACTTGTTTTTCCAATAGGTTTTCATTCTTCTCGGGAAGGCTTGTTTACGTTCATCCGACCACTTTGGTCTGCACTGTTTTTGTTGTGGTTGCTCTGATGTAGCTTCTCAGTTGTTTACTTTATGTCTATAAATATGTCTCTTTCTAGAATGTCAGTTGAACTTATGTTTGCGTTTTTCAGGTCCTTTTGAAGTTCGTTAATCCAGGGTGTTGAGTTCTTAAGCGAGGTTATATAATCTACTATCCTTTTTGTCAATCAATTTTCTGGTAATCAAGTCAGATGGTCGAAGAAATTCATTCGTCTTTTCCTAATGTTAATTTCGATGTTTTAGAACTTTTTTGTTGTTTTGATTGATTGTAACCTGTAACCTTCTTGGGCATATCTTGCTCCTAAGATTTTCCTAATGATCTTCCCCCTCTTCTTTTTTGATTCCTTCAAGTTCTTGATTTCTGTTAAGTGACAATGTTTCACTTGCTTAAAGGACTGATGGTTTTATGACCGTGTTGTAATGGCGAATTTTTGTCTGTCTTGACATAGATTTTTTTGTTGTAGATGTTTTGGACAAACCCTAATGCTTTTTTAATTCTTTGGAGACGAGTTTGTTGTGAGATAGGCCTGCCAGTTCGATAAATTCTCCGATTCTCTTGATATCTGTCTTTGAACAAAAGAATTATTATTTCTGACTTTTCCCCAATTTATTGCGTTCAGTACGGAATATGGTTACTGACACAGTTTTACGGCTGGATGCCCTTCCTGCCGCCAAACTCATGCGGAGGGATGTGTTTCTTTTTTATGGCGGTTGGTAGTCAGTGACGGAAAGAAATACAAGAAAAAAAGTAATTGGGTTAAATTACAGTCACCTGATAAACCGTTTACGTAATTACAATTATAAATTAATTCTCCAAGAAGTATTCTGTAAAATTCCAATTACGCTTGCTTTACATAACGCCAGCCTTAACGATAACACTGACATTTTTTCGCACCGGGCTGGAATGATACTAAAGTCTGCAAAAAAAAAAAAAAAAAAAAAAAAAAAAAAAAAAGGTACTACTGGGTTCCATTTTGCGCATTTTTCTTACAGTAGCATGGAGAAGTAAGTGAGACTAAATGTGATACCTACCTCCAATCAATCAATCAATCAATCAATCAATCAATCAATCAATCAATCAATCAATCAATCAATCAATCAATCAATCAATCAATCAATCAATCAATCAATCAATCAATCAATCAATCAATCAATCAATCAATCAATCAATCAATCAATCAATCAATCAATCAATCAATCAATCAATCAATCAATCAATCAATCAATCAATCAATCGTATTTAGGTCTATCTCCCAGATGGCAGATTTCCTATCCGCTGTTTACCTGGTACTTTCTTAAAAATTGAGAAATTCATTGAACATCTCCCTCGGCAAGTTATTCCAATCCCTAACGCACATTACTATAAACGAATATTTGCCTCAATTTGTCCTCTTGAATTCCAACTTTACCTTCATACTGTGAACATCAACCTTATCTCTGATTTCAGTATTGTACACATGTGTTGTTTGAGTCATCAGTCCATATACTTGTTTGATGCAGCTCTCCATGCCATCCTATCCTGTGCTAACCTTTTCATTTCTATGTAACTATTGCATCCTACATCTGCTCTAATCTGCTTGTCATATTCATACCTTGGTCCTCCCCCACCGTTCTTACCACCTACACTTCCTTCAAAAACCAACTGAACAAGTCCTGGGTGTCTTAAGATGTGTCCTATCATTCTATCTCTTCTTCTCGTCAAATTTAGCCAAATCGATCTCCTCTCACCAATTCGATCAAGTATCTCTTCATTCGTGATTCGATCTATCCACTCGAAAGTCATTCATATATATCATATTCATATATATATATATATATCAGAAAATATAAAGGCCTAACAATATCCCCTTGAGGAACTCCCTTCTTAAAGATTACAGGATCAGATAATGCTTTACCTACTCTAATTCTCTGAGATCTATTTTCTAGAAATATAGCGACCCATTCAGTCACTCGTTTGTTCAGTCCATTTGCACACATTTTTGACGGTGGCCTCCGATGATTTACCCTTGAAACTTTGATACTTTCCCTGTTCGATGCTACTTCTCTTCGTTTAGACGGTGGAGAGAAAATACACTTAAACATAGTAACCTGATACAGGGACATATTATATTTAATTGTAATAGAAATATGAATACAAACCTAAATGAGTAAATTATGTTTAGGCAGTAATGAGTTTGATTGCAAACAAATTTGACTAATAGGATGTGCCGACTAGCCCCCTCTTCCGTAATGTATTGAAAGTAACATAAATTCTACGGGTTTTGAACGCCCGTACCCCTGATGTTCAAGCAAATCTCCTGGCACAATCGTTGTGCAGGCTTGTTTATATTTGTTACTCGCTTTAGTAAGTTTGCATTCTAACATATTATTACGTAAAATGGGGGTTCTAATTGTAAGCTAAGTAAGAATACATAAGTGTATACAAATATATTTACAGGTGAAGTATTACAATGGTTGCGGAGATTCAAGAGAGTTGGCAATAAAGCACTATGTTGATGACTGAAGAGAATTAGTCTAATTATCTTAAATGCTGGAAAAGACAAGGAATCTATTTTCAAGGAAAGGGAACTAGAAATATTTTATTTAGAAAAAAAATGCTTTTTTATTGAAGACGATATGTATCCAACACAGCATAAACAACAATTCCTCGCGTAGTAAGGAGAGATGTACACGGAAATTCAGTGAGTTAAATTCTCTGTAACTTGGGCACTGATTTAAAATACACTTTCGTTAGCTATAAATATTAATGAGTTAGCCATCCTGGAAGTGGTTTTCCGTGGTTTCCCACTTCTCCTCCAGGCGAATGCCGGGATGGTACCTAACTTAAGGCCACGGCCGCTTCCTTCCCTCTTCCTTGCCTATCCCTTCCAATCTTCCCATCCCTCCACAAGGTCCCTGTTCAGCATTGCAGGTGAGGCCGCCTGGGCGACGTACTGGTCATACTCCCCAGTTGTATCCCCCGACCAAGAGTCTGAAGCTCCAGGACACTGCCCTTGAGGCGGTAGAGGTGGGATCCCTCGCTAAGTCCGAGGGAAAAACCGAACCTGGAGGGTAAATAGATGATGATGATGATTAATGAGGTAATTTAGATAAATTGAATATGAATTTTTGAAATTTGTATTTTGGTCATATTTTTGAACCTTTTACTCAACAAAGACGAAGTACTAGACGTTGTAATTTCTTTCAGTGATTTCTAAGAACGTGTTGAATTAATGCCTGAAGGCGTTTTTTATTTCATGCCTATTTCGATTTTTAAAATAAATGAACTTAGTAAACTTGGGTCCGCAAACGAGCTGTTTATGAGATAATTTAAAAATTTGTGGTCACCAGCCACCACTGACATGATTGTGTATAAACGTCGTTCTAGTTAGGGAAAGGTACCAATACAATATTAAGAAAAGTTATAAGATACTTTGGTAGAAGTGCAGTTGTTTTTAATGAACAAGAAAACAGTCTTACTGCAGTTATATGTTACAATGGCTGTACAGTGTTCTTACGTGTAATCAAAGGATGAAAAAATGAAATGTCGTATGGCTTTTAGTGCCGGGATATCCCAGGACGGGTTCGGCTCGCCAGGTGCAGGTCTTTCTATTTGACACCCGTAGGTGACCTGCGCGTCATGATGAGGATGAAATGATGATGAAGACAACACATACACCCAGCCCCCGTGCCGTAGGAATTAACCAATTAAGGTTAAAATCCCCGACCCGGCCGGGAATCGAACCCGGGACCCTCTGAACCGAAGGCCAGTACGCTGACCGTTCAGCCAACGAGTCGGACTACTAATCAAAGGATGATCCATGTTTATAAGACTTTTTAGCTTCTAGTAACGTGTACTTACAGCTGTTACAATTTGCGCTATTAATTATGGTAAGCCCTATATATTTAACTCTCTAAAGTCCATAAAATGGCATATTTTGTAATTTCCTTGCAGGAATATATATGGAATTGTTTAGCCTTCCTGTCCACCAAGTTTCAGATTGATACCTTTAGTAGTTCCAGAGAAAAATGTACTTTTTCACGGAAGAGGGACGATTGAATTTCACAACACGAAACCCTACACTGTATCTCTGAAATCAAAACAAAATTTTCGAGGTGGTCGTCATCTTTGACCAACCCGGAATGATGCTTCACATCGTGTGATTCCGTCGCCTGCCTGAACGAGTTCAACGAAGAAGAAAAAGAAAAGCAATGCATGAAAAAGGGGGCGTGGCAACTGACGCGCTTATGTTAGGAATTTAGTGCATCTACATTGAGAATTCAACAAAATCCATTTTTGTAGTACATTTCCTACAAAATAAGCTAGCAATTTCAGCAAGAACAGTTAGAGATTAAAGAACGGAAAATCATGACAAAAATCTTAGGACCAAGAATTAAAAATGGAATATATTACCCCAAACCCAACTCGGAAATATATAAACTGACTATTAATAATGGCGTATGGCCTCCGGTGAGGCCTGCGGGTCTTTTTCTCGTAGGCGACCTGCATGTCTGTGAAGATGAATACGCCACGCAAACTCAGCCCCCGAGCCATTGGAATTAACAATTAAAGTTAAAATCCCCGATCCGGCCGGGAATCAAATCCGGGACCCTCTGAACCGAAGGCCAGTACGTTGAACATTCAGCCAACGAGTCGGACTCTAAACTTACTGGTACAATGATATTACAACGAAATCAATTTTTTAAGCCATTTGGAAAAAATGAATAACAACAGACTTACTTATCGAACACACAAATGTTTACAAATCAAACGTACGAGATCATAATGAGAAAGAATTCACTGAATTAGGATCACCAAATCTGCAGGATAGAAATGTAATCAGGAAAATTGTTCACACAAAGGGATTTGAGGAAGACGAGAAGAAAGCAAGGCAACATACTTGGTCAGAAGAACAGGTATCACAAGAATCTATAAGAATGAAGAACTATTGGGTGAAGGAGGAATGCTCAACAAATGTTGATTCCACGTGATTCTAAGTGACCCATTCGCGCAGAAGAAGAATAGTTTTGAGAGATTTCGTGTACGTGTCCCCATACTGCCAATAGTTGTATTAGTCCAGGAAGTTGTATTTGTGAGACACGAGAGTAGCAGTATTCGTAAATCGGTGAAAATCAAAAGTAGAAAAAAGCCTTGAAGAGTTAAATGTTGAAGAGCCCTATCATCGTGTTTGTGAGTAGCCCCTGGGGACTGAAGTAGACCCAGCTGAAGGTCTCGTCGTAGCGAACTGGAGCAGAGCACCTCTGGTCCATGAGCCTTCACCCAGACCGGAGTGAGACAACCAGGTCAAAGTCACTCAGTCACTCTGCCCGCTTATAGCGACAGCGAAATTTGCAAATCACGCCCTCCCTCCCCGCACCTCACCCCACCCTCCCACATAGTTAATCACTCCCTTTCACTTGCCTATTAGGCATTAACACATGGAAAACAGATTTACTTTCATAACAACAAGCCTGAAGGCTCAGCCAGCCAGCTGGGCAAATACTGGCATAGTTTACGAGAATTGCACTACTACTACAACGTATAATTCTTAACTACAATCAGGTCTCTATGGACTGAGTATTAACATTTAGTCTCAACTTCGACTGTGAGATTTCATATCCCGGCACGATATCTTAAGCCTATCGGTCACTGTATTTGTAAGATTCTAGCAAGATATTTTAGATTCAGGATGACTATATCGCTATTGACTAAGGTTTCTGATAAGGCAAATCATGGGAGAGTAATGAGGAAAGTATGGGCTAATGGACTAGACAACGTAGTTAGAGTAGGTGAAGTGTTATCCGATCCAGTGATGATTAAGAGCGGGGTTCCACAAGGCACTTTCATTGGACCTTTGTTTTCTTGTATATATAAATGATATAATTAAAGAACTGGAATCATAGATAAGGCTGTTTGCGGTTGATGTTATACTGTATAGAGTAGTCAATTAATTACAGGTTTGTGAGTTACTACAAAGTAAATCTCCATCTGGATGTAAGTTTCACCAAGCGGAAAGGTCCCCACAGATTTAATTACTGTGTTGACGGGGTGATAGTCTCCCGTTGGGAAGACTGTAAGTACCTAGGAGTTAACATAAAGTATGATTTTCATTGGGGTAATCGGATTAACGAGGTTGTTAACATAGGATACAAATCTCTTCAATGGTTATGAGTAGAGTCCGGATTATTAGGTGCTGATAGGTTAGAATGCAAACTTACTTAAGCCAGTAACAAGTATACCCTACACTGTACAACGGTTATGCTACGAGATTTGCATAGATATTAGGGGTACAGCCTATAGAACTCCTTGAATTTATGCTACTCTTCCTACATCATGGTACAACGGGTTGCATGACACTTCCTACAAACCAAATTACTTTGCATTCTAACCTATTACCACCTACAAATCCGAGGTATAGTTATGAGAGTATTTTAGGGTTGTGTAAAGTACAGGGCATATAAGTCTCTGGTAAGACCACAACTGAAGACCTCCCCGCAATAACAATAAAATATTGTTTGTAACCAAAGGAACATCAGTCCAGATTGTGGACAATACTTGTGTTGGTTCAGCACCAGGTGTAATAGATTATTTAAATAAAGGCCATAGGCGAAATGATATTTTCTTGACAGTTTTATTATTGATGATGATGATGCTTGCCACCTAATGGGGCCCAACATCCAGGTCATCGGCCCCCAAATCGAAGGAAATGAGACGAAATGTAATGACAATTTAAACGTCCAAAGTCATCCATTGACAATAATTCAAAACGTGACGATGAATAATGAATGGATGAATATGATTTTAAGACAATCAGTTGATCCGACCCGCAATGCCCCACCTTCCCAGAAACTATCTTAAAACAATACTATAGCTGTGCCGTAGAAGCACATTCTTGAAACGGCCCCTAATAATGGTACTTACGGCTACTAAAGTAGAACCATCGTATTTGTTATGTTGCAGTACTAATCAAAAGTATCGTAGTCTCACGGTGTTCCACACAAAATCACAAGTATCGTACGTTGCACAGGTAACACAGGCCTCGTTTCATTTGATCATATTTTGATTTTTGTTCGTTTCAGCCTTTTCGAATTATACCTGTCTCTTTTAGGTGTTCAATCTGTTTTTTTTTAACGCGAGTTAAGAATGTTAGGTCGTTTGCAAACGCTACGGAATTTATCTCTCATTTTCCTCTACCTGATGTAACTGGTAGATTCATTTTGAGGATAGATTTTCGCTCGTACCATTCTTGTATTACGTCTTCGAGCACCAGATAAAGAATAATGGAGAGATTCCGCAAGTGTTTTTAAAAAAATGATTTCAAAGGTTTTGAGTCTAAATTAGGTTCTTTCAGAATATGGAGCAGAGTCTCACAATCAATTCAGCCATACACATTTATGAAATCAACAAATAAATCCCTGCTGTAAATTCTTTGAAGTCAACGGATTAGCTTTAAACTTAGGATTTGCGCTGGACACGATCTGCCTGTTCTAAATCAGGCCTGATATTCTCCGATCCTTTATTCTATTTGTTTCTGTGTTCTGTGTATCAGGAAAGACAGATTTTAGATTTTTTTATAAATTTAACAAAATGTTTAACCATGCGTACTCACTCACGCATACACCAATTAATACACAACTATACATGAATGAAATAATGACACTTAATGAGAGGTCTGTTTGCATTATTTATTGAGAAACTCTGCGACTTTCCAAACATTCTGGATTTAACTACATCAAAGATAAATTGGAACATACCATATTAAATATCATTTGATAAATATCTCTAAAATGGAAGACTAATAATACAATATATAGTCTACAGCATTTAAATATTGGATATACAAAAAAAGAGTTCATTCAGTATCAGAACATTAACGGGAATATAAAGGGAACCAGAATTAAGAATAATTAAATAATCAAATAAAATAAAAATTCCCAACCACATTCATTCTTCCATTCATACTGGCATTCAGATAAGTTGGTTATCTATTTAATAGGTAATCTCCGCATGACCGCTTAAAAGAGGCTAAGGAGGTGCAATTCCTAACACTGACTGATAGGGAATTCCATAGCCTTACACCAGACACTTGAAAGGAGCGGTTATACACTGACTGACAGAGCAAATGCAACACCAAGGAGGAGTGGTTCGAAAGGGATGAAAGTTGGGGAAAAAGCAGAGACGGCACGGACGAATAATTGATGTTTATTTCAAACCGATATGCAGGTTACACAATGCGCACGGCATCGACTCAGTAGGATGTAGGACCACCGCGAGCTGCGATGCACGCAGAAACACGTCGAGTAACAGAGTCAATAAGAGTGCGGATGGTGTCCTGAGGGATGGTTCTCCATTCTCTGTCAACCATTTGCCACAGTTGGTCGTCCGTACGAGGCTGGGGCAGAGTTTGCAAACGGCGTCCAAAGAGATCCCACACGTGTTCGATTGGTGAGAGATCCGGAGAGTACGCTGGCCACGGAAGCATCTGTACACCTCGTAGAGCCTGTTGGGAGATGCGAGCAGTGTGTGGGCAGGCATTATCCTGCTGAAACAGAGCATTGGGCAGCCCCTGAAGGTACGGGAGTGCCACCGGCCGCAGCACATGCTGCACGTAGCGGTGGGCATTTAACGTGCCTTGAATACGCACTAGAGGTGACGTCGAATCATACGCAATAGCGCCCCAAACCATGATGCCGCGTTGTCTAGCGGTAGGGCGCTCCACAGTTACTGCCGGATTTGACCTTTCTCCACGCCGACGCCACACTCGTCTGCGGTGACTATCACTGACAGAACAGAAGCGTGACTCATCGGAGAACACGACGTTCTGCCATTCCCTCATCCAAGTCGCTCTAGCCCGGCACCATGCCAGGCGTGCACGTCTATGCTGTGGAGTCAATGGTAGTCTTCTGAGCGGACGCCGGGAGTGCAGGCCTTCTTCAACCAATCGACGGGAAATTGTTCTGGTCGATATTGGAACAGCCAGGGTGTCTTGCACATGCTGAAGAATGGCGGTTGACGTGGCGTGCGGGGCTGCCACCGCTTGGCGGCGGATGCGCCGATCCTCGCGTGCTGACGTCACTCGGGCTGCGCCTGGACCCCTCGCACGTGCCACATGTCCCTGTGCCAACCATCTTCGCCACAGGCGCTGCACCGTGGACACATCCCTATGTGTATCGGCTGCGATTTGACGAAGCGACCAACCTGCCCTTCTCAGCCCGATCACCATACCCCTCGTAAAGTCGTCTGTCTGCTGGAAATGCCTCCGTTGACGGTGGCCTGGCATTCTTAGCTATACACGTGTCCTGTGGCACACGACAACACGTTCTACAATGACTGTCGGCTGAGAAATCACGGTACGAAGTGGGCCATTCGCCAACGCCGTGTCCCATTTATCGTTCGCTACGTGCGCAGCACAGCGGCGCATTTCACATCATGAGCATACCTCAGTGACGTCAGTCTACCCTGCAATTGGCATAAAGTTCTGATCACTCCTTCTTGGTGTTGCATTTGCTCTGTCAGTCAGTGTATGATGCACAGGTATTGAGAGTGTAGTAGTCTATCGTGTGTTATGGTTCTGAAAGAAGGAGAGTAAATTCAACTTTGAGGATAAAAACTGGGGTTTAGATTCATTCAACAGACGAAATATGAGAGATGCAATGCGAAGATATCGTAGTTTATTGGGTTTTTAACCGGAATAATTGTATTGTAGGGGGAGATACAAGTTGAAAATGTAATTGAAAATATAAACCTAATACATGCGTTCATTACCCTCTGTAATTTCAATGTTTGTTCCATGGTGGCCTCAATCATTACAATATCACAATAATTGTGGGAAATATGAGAGTCTGGGTATGTTTAATTTTCATGCTTAGTGGAAGAAGTGATTGGCGAGTTTTGAGGTTTCGAAGATTTTGAAATGAGGTGTTGCAGAGGAATGCTGAATACGAGATGGGTAAATCGTTGCTTGGTTCATCACTCCATAGACTGGTTTGAGGCAGCTCTCCATGCCACCCTATCCTCTGCTAACCTTTCCATTTCTACGTAAATACTACATCCTGCATCTATTCTAATCTGTTTGTCATATTCATACCTTGGCCTACCCCTACCGTTCTTACCACCTATACATCCCTAAAAAACAAACTGCACAACTCTTGGGTGTCTTAAGGTGTATCCTATCATTCTATCTATTCTTCTGGTCAAATTTAGCCAAATCGATCTCCTCTCACCAATTCGATTCAGTATCTCTTCATTCTTGATCTATCCATCTCACCTTCAACTTTCTTCTGTAACACCACATTTCAAAAGCTTCCATTCTCTTCCTTTTCGAGCTCATTATCGTCCATGTTTCTCTTCAATATAATGCCACGCTCCAGACGAAAGTATTCAAAAACGTCTTTCTGATAGCTATATCAAAGTTTGAAGTGTGCAAATTTCTTTTCCTAAGAATGGACTTCCTTGATTGTCCTAGTCTGTATTTTATGCTCTCCTTACTTCTGCCATCGTTAGTTATTTTACTACCCAAGTAACAGTATTCATCTACTTCCTTTAGGACTTAATTCACTTACCTAATATTTCATGCATCACCTGACTTCACTCCATTACCTTACTCTTGGATTTATGTTTGTTCATCTCGTACTTCTTCTCCAAGTCTCTGTCCACACCATTCAACAGTTTCTCCAGATCTTGTAAGACTCAGACAGAATAAAAATTTCATCGGCAAATCTCAGAGTTTTGATTTCCTATCCTTGGTTTGGGATTCCTTTTCCAAATTCCTATTTGATTTCCTCTCCTTGGATTGGGATTCCTTTTCCAAAATTCCTATTTGATTTCCTCTCCTTGGATTGGGATTCCTTTTCCAAATTCCTATTTGATTTCCTATCCTTGGATTGGGATTCCTTTCCAAAATTCCTATTTGATTTCCTATCCTTGGATTGGGATTCCTTTTCCAAAATTCCTATTTGATTTCCTCTCCTTGGATTGGGATTCCTTTTCCAAATTCCTATTTGATTTCCTCTCCTTGGATTGCGATTCCTTTTCCAAATTCCTATTTGATTTCCTATCCTTGGATTGGGATTCCTTTTCCAAAATTCCTATTTGATTTCCTATCCTTGGATTGGGATTCCTTTTCCAAAATTCCTATTTGATTTCCTCTCCTTGGATTGGGATTCATTTTCCAAATTCCTATTTGATTTCCTCTCCTTGGATTGGGATTCCTTTTCCAAATTCCTAT
Organism: Anabrus simplex; assembly: GCF_040414725.1. Lineage (NCBI taxonomy): Eukaryota > Metazoa > Arthropoda > Insecta > Orthoptera > Tettigoniidae > Anabrus > Anabrus simplex. The sequence continues at coordinate 66,872,194 of NC_090278.1, read as the reverse complement.
TTGATTTCCTATCCTTGGATTGCGATTCCTTTTCCAAATTCCTATTTGATTTCCTCTCCTTGGATTGGGATTCCTTTTCCAAATTCCTATTTGATATCCTCTCCTGGGATTGGGATTCCTTTTCCAAATTCCTATTTGATTTCTTCTCCTTGGATTGGGACTCTTCCAAATTTGAATTTGATTTCCTTTCTCGCCCGTTCTATGAAGATATACTGAATCGATTTGGTGAGAGGAGATTGATTTGACTGAATTTGTCCAGAAGAAGAGATAGAATGATAGGACACATCTTAAGACACCCAGGGCTTGTTCGGTTTTGAGGGAAGTGTAGGTGGTAAGAACAGTAGAAGTAAATCAATGTATGAATATGGCAAATAGAGTGCAGAAGATGTAGAATGTAGTAGTTACGTAGAAATGAAATTTTTTACAGGATAGGGTGGAATGGAGCGCTGCATCAAGCCAGTCCATGAACTGATGACCCAAAGGACACACTGTCCATCCTGAATATTTTCTTTTAGGTTCCTCTGCAAAATGTAAGTTTCCTTACAAGTATTCCAAATTTTGTTCTATATTGATTGGTTTCCTCGGTAATACATATTCCTGTAAATCTTCATTTATTTCCTCTAAGTAATTGTTTTGGTTTTAGGGAGAGTTCTAAGTTTAGAAGTTACTTTGTCAGCCTGTTGTTATCCATTCTGTGTAGGTATCCGTAGAATTTTAATCGCCTTTTCCCTAATTGTGTTATTGAAATACGAGGGGCGATCAAAAAGTTTCCATTTCACGGCCGTACAGTCCGGAATCGGGATGCCAATCAGTCAAAATCCCCGTGTGGAAAACACCGTGTCCTGCTACGTGAAGAAGTCCATAACCGCCTGCTGCAGATCCTCGTCTGACGGGAAGAGTTTATCCTTCAAGGCATATTTGAAGGGACCGAAGGTGTGATAATCGCATGGAGAGAGATCAGGATCCACCACCCGCTTCTTGTTGTCCGTAATGGATGAAGCTGACCTCACAGAAGACCGGCGTCTTGTGTCGAAACTGACCCGCAACATTCTACAACGGTGGATTTCGACAGACATGCTACCATATACACAATCTTCATTCTCCTTGGGATGTCCAGCGGTGTTTGTCCTTCGACAGCCAAGAACTGAATAATAGAACGTTGGTCCTGTTTGGACGCATTTGGCAATAACGTCACCATAGTTCACGTGGCCGCATTCAACTCACGCACCTTGGGACGACACGACTGCCACACTAATCCTTTTCCCTACTACTACAAAAATGTAGTCGTTCTTCCCCTGAAGGGGGAGGCGGGCCTCTTAGACGGTTACGCCGTCCCTCAGGCTGAGAGATTTGTTACGTTCAAGGAGATGAGCGGAGAAAGTGATGGGGTTGTCGGCCGTCGCCTATACTAGGAACTGTCCCGGAATTCACCTTAGTGCAGGAGAATGGAAAACCACCGTAAACCATTCTCAGGACAGCCGACGGTTGTAGCCAGCCGTGAGGTCCAACCCTCTGCCGTCGCCCGAATGCAGAGGCGTAGAGCCACGGTAGAGCCGTGGACACCACTTCTCTTCTCCGCTGGCCCCCTAGACTAGCCGTGGCCACTTGTGGGCCGAGACCGACTCTGTATCTATAGACTTCCCTTTGCCAACACGTCCGTGCTTATATATCTGCCTTGGCGTTACATGTCCGCGGTAGCAACGCCCTCGAACGGAAACTACCGTATTTGATTCCGCCTTATAATTTTCCTGTGGTTTCTTTTTCGCCCAATGACTTTTGCATATTTTGGTCCTAAGATTTTTCTGAGAATTTTCCTTTTCTTTTTTGTTTTTTAATCCATAAAGTTCCTATAGTCTGATGAGTGGGTTGTAATGTCTTAATTTCGCATTTTCTCATATAGGTAGCTCTTACGTTGTATCAGTTCCAGGTGATTTTGTAAGCTCTTTGAAGTTTTACGGCCTCACTGGACTACGTTTATTTAGGTTTCCAACCATGTTCGACGGACCACATGTCCTTCATTCTCTTAATGTGAGCGTTTCTACTGTACTCTGATCAGGAAAGTCGTTTCGCTGGTTTGATCTCATCTTCAGGTACACTCCAATCGTGGATAAAAGATGTGTCTATCTCGAACATGTTGTTCAGCGTCAAATCATCAGCCATCCTTGGTGCCATCTGGGTTAACTTCTGAGATTCCAAATTTGTGTTAGGATCTGTTTCGTCAGCCTGCTGTCAGACATGCGGAACACATGACCGAAGAAAGTCAGCCTCCTTTTTCTGATGACATCTGTTACCCTGCCGACCTTGCTATGCACGTATTCATTTTTTCTGAGCTTCCATGTTCCTTCCTTTTTAATAGGTCCCAAGATCTTTCTCCCCAATCCATCGTTCTTCTTCCTACAGTTCTCGTTTTTAAGTTTTATTTCTCAAGCTAAGTGTTTCTGATGCAGTTCTTTACTTGTGTGCTTCCTAATTTATCTCTGCTAGTTGAATAATTTCGCCTAGATAGATGAATTATTCATCTTTCCGAATTTGGTGATTTTTTGTTCCTTCCATATGCTGCGACTTTTAAAATTGAATTTGGAGTCCGTCTTTTGCCGCTATTTCACGAATTTTTCCTACGAACTGGGTTGCATTTTGTTTGTTTTAAATGTGATAGCAGGTTCTCGACACTTCTGCTATGAGGGCAGGTGTACTTGCTAGGCATAATGAAGGCCCCTAGGGGACGTCCCTCATATCGCCATACAGAGGTGTGAATTGGGTTGCCTACCAATATTAGAGTAGAGAAGGGATCGAACTTGGTCCCAGAAGGGGAGAGTCGATAAGCCGATATTGCTGGCACGTATTACGACTGTTGATTCCCCTCAGAGGATTACAAGCTGGAGCGAGGAAGATACTTTGTTTGCTCTGCCATAGATCGATTTCAAGAGCGATTCATATTGTACGTGGTGGCTCCAGAGAGCTCGAGGTTAAAAATGGAATACAGAGAATAAGTAAAACTTTTATATGATAATTTCTTTCTTTTTCGCTGGTGAATTTAACGATGGCGATGGGATAGGAGAGTGCTAGGAGGGGAAGGAAGCGACCGCGCCCTTAACTAAGGTTTGTTAGGTGTGTAAACGGGGAAATTGCAGAAAACCATCTTCTGTTATGTTGATGGTGAGATTCGAACACACAATCTCTCAAACGCAAGCTCACAGCCCCCATACCATGCAGACAACTCGCGATAATCTCTAGGAGCAATGCCTAATATAATAATAATAATAATAATAATAATAATAATAATAATAATAATAATAATAATAATAATAATAATAATAATAATAATAATAAAATATGGTTCATGTTTGTGGGTTACTGTAGTCACGTCCTAGTTCGTGAACCATGGGCAACGGCTGAGTGGCCTAGTAAGTGGTCCTGAGAGTCGGGATACCAGTTGCTATGGAATGCGAGTGGGCATCTCGGACATATTCTGAGTCGTGGCCCTCCTTGTGCTCAGGCGGCTAGGACTACACAATTCACCGGTGGTCCATAACCCGTTAGAGGAGAGATCCTCACTTGGACTATGTGCAAGTAGGGCAGCATCCTGCTTCATGAATTTACCGAGCTCAGAACACTTTAAGCAAGCCTCGGACCTATGGGAGTAATGGAGTCCCACTCCCATTTGACAGGCGAGGGACTCCTTGGAAACAACTTGGCAAACGAAATGGAATTCGATGGGGAGCTATTAATATTAATGGGGCTTATGGAAGAAAGAAGGTAGAACTTGCTGAGTCAGCAAAGAGGATGCATCTGGATGTGCTAGGAGTAAGTGATATTCGGGTAAGGGGAGATAAGGAGGAAGAGATAGGAGATTATAAAGTGTACTTGACGGGTGTTAGAAAGGGAAGGGCAGAGTCTGGGGTAGGGCTCTTTATCAGGAATACCATTGCACGCAACATAGTTTCTGTTAGGCACGGAAGTGAGCGAATGATGTGGGTAGATTTGTCAGTGGGAGGAATTAGGACAAGAATTGTGTCCGTGTATTCACCATGTGAGGGTGCAGATGAGGATGAAGTTGACAAGTTTTATGAAGCATTGAGTGACATCGTGGTCAGGGTCAACAGCAAGGATAGAATAGTGCTAATGGGCGATTTAAATGCGAGAGTTGGGAATAAAACTGAAGGATACGAAAGGGTGATTGGTAAATGTGGGGAAGATATGGAAGCTAATGGGAATGGGAAGCGTTTGCTGGACTTCTGTGCTAGTATGGGTTTAGCTGTTACGAATACATTCTTCAAGCATAAGGCTATTCACCGCTACACATGGGAGGCTAGGGGTACCAGATCCATAGTAGACTATATCATAACAGACTTTGAATTCAGGAAATCTTTTAGGAATGTACGAGTTTTTCGGGGATTTTTCGATGATACAGACCATTATCTGATCTGTAGTGAACTAAGTATCTCTAGGCCTAGGGTAGAGAAAGTGAAATCTGTCTGCAAACGAATAAGGGTAGAAAATCTCCAGGACGAGGAAATTAGACAGAAGTACATGGATATGATTAGTGAGAAGTTTCGAACAGTAGACAGTAAGCAGGTTCAGGATATAGAAAGTGAATGGGTGGCATACAGGGATGCTGTAGTAGAAACAGCAAGGGAATGGCTAGGAACAACTGTGTGTAAAGATGGGAAAAGGCGAACATCTTGGTGGAATGATGAAGTGAGAGCAGCCTGTAAACGTAAAAAGAAGGCTTATCAGAAATGGCTCCAAACAAGGGCAGAGGCAGACAGGGATTTGTACGTAGATGGAAGAAACAGAGCGAAACAAATAGTTGTTGAATCCAAAAGAAGTCATGGGAAGATTTTGGTAATAACCTGGAAGGGCTAGGTCAAGCAGCAGGGAAACCTATCTGGACAGTAATAAAGAATCTTAGGAAGGGAGGGAAAAAGGAAATGAACAGTGTTTTGAGTAATTCAGGTGAACTCATAACATATCCCAGGGAATCACTGGAGAGGTGGAGGGAATATTTTGAACATCTTCTCAATGTAAAAGGAAATCATCATGGTGGTGTTGCAAACAGTCAAGCTCATGGGGAGGAGGAAAATGATGTAGGTGAAATTATGCTTGAGGAAGTGGAAAGGATAGTAAATAAACTCCATTGTCATAAGGCAGCAGGAATAGATGAAATTAGACCTGAAATGGTGAAGTATAGTGGGAAGGCAGGGATGAAATGGCTTCATAGAGTAGTCAAATTAGCGTGGAGTGTTGGTAAGGTACCTTCAGATTGGACAAAAGCAGTAATTGCACCTATCTATAAGCAAGGGAACAGGAAGGATTGCAACAACTATCGAGGTATCTCATTGATTAGTATACTAGGCAAAGTATTCACAGGCATCTTGGAAGGGAGGGTGCGATCAGTCGTTGAGAGGAAGTTGGATGAAAACCAGTGTGGTTTCAGACCACAGAGAGGCTGTCAGGATCATATTTTCAGTATGCGCCAGGTAATTGAAAAATGCTACGAGAGGAATAGGCAGTTGTATTTATGTTTCGTAGATCTAGAGAAAGCATATGACAGGGTACCGAGGGAAAATATGTTCGCTATACTGGGGGACTATGGAATTAAAGGTAGATTATTAAAATCAATCAAAGGCATTTATGTTGACAATTGGGCTTCGGTGAGAATTGATGGTAGAATGAGTTCTTGGTTCAGGGTACTTACAGGAGTTAGACAAGGCTGTAATCTTTCACCTTTGCTGTTTGTAGTTTACATGGATCATATGCTGAAAGGTATAAAATGGCAGGGAGGGATTCAGTTAGGTGGAAATGTAGTAAGCAGCCTGGCCTATGCTGACGACTTGGTCTTAATGGCAGACTGTGCCGAAAGCCTGCAGTCTAACATCTTGGAACTTGAAAATAGGTGCAATGAGTATGGTATGAAAATTAGCCTCTCGAAGACTAAATTGATGTCAGTAGGTAAGAAATCCAACAGAATTGAATGTCAGATTGGTGATACAAAGCTAGAACAGGTGGATAATTTCAAGTATTTAGGTTGTGTGTTTTCCCAGGATGGTAATGTAGTAAGTGAGATTGAATCAAGGTGTAATAAAGCTAATGCAGTGAGCTAGCAGTTGCGATCAGCAGTATTCTGTAAGAAGGAAGTCAGCTCCCAGACGAAACTATCTTTACATCGGTCTGTTTTCAGACCAACTTTGCTTTATGGGAGCGAAAGCTGGATGGACTCAGGATATGAAAGACATGAAAGTAGCAAGAATGATTGCTGGTACAAACAGGTGGGAACAATGGCAGGAGGGAACTCGGAATAAGGAGATAAAGGCTAATTTAGGAATGAACTCGATGGATGAAGCTGTACGCATAAACCGGCTTCGGTGGTGGGGTCATGTGAGGCGAATGGAGGAGGATAGGTTACCTAGGAGAATAATGGACTCTGTTATGGAGGGTAAGAGAAGTAGAGGGAGACCAAGACGACGATGGTTAGACTCTGTTTCTAACGATTTAAAGATAAGAGGTATAGAACTAAATGAGGCCACAACACTAGTTGCAAATCGAGGATTGTGGTGACGTTTAGTAAATACACAGAGGCTTGCAGACTGAACGCTGAAAGGCATAACAGTCTATAGTGATAATGTATGAATGAATGAATGAATAATAATGAGCCATCATTGACTGAAAATATAGAAATGCAAGAAAGAACAGATTAAGGAAAATTTTTGGACCAGTCTGCTCAGGGGGAATCTGGGTGATAAGGAAATCTCATGACCTGTCCTAACACTCGGAGAAAATCTCAGACACAGTTAGGAAACGACGTCTGAAATTTCACGGACATATTTTCAGAAGGAGAAACCTTAGATTGACCAAAATAATTCGGAACCTTGTCCCATCAATGAAAGTTAAAAAAAAAAATGGGTGCTTGAAGTTGGAAAAGATCTTTAGGAAATAGGCAGCACGGTTGACATTGTATTAGACAGATCTAAGTTCAGAAAATATTGGTCAACAATCACCACTTTGCAGACCGTCCAAGCACAACACTAACAAAAACCTGGTCAGAAGACCGCAGGAAAAGCCACAGCGAGAAGATGAAGAGATGTTGGGAGAAGAAAAGGGCAACGAAATCATCTAATTACGTTCAATTGCACTGCTCAGTCGGGCGTTAATAATAATAATAATAATAATAATAATAATAATAATAATAATAATAATAATAATAATAATAATATATAATTCGCCTCCGCGCTGCAGGAGTAGCATGCTTGCCTCTTACGTGGAGGTCCCGGATACGATTCTCGGCCAGGGGAGGGAATTTCACCTGGTTCGGAGGGCTGGTTCGAGGTCTACTTAGCCTACGTAATTGCAATTGAGGAGTCATGTGACTGAACCACGTACTCGTAAAATATCCGTTGATTATTAACAGATTAGATCTTAACTAACTCGTACAGATCTGTAGCAAGAACAGCTAGGCGCACCCTCCCCTCATCAGGAGATCAGCTGGATCCACCCATACCGGGACTTGATAGGTCAGTATGTCAATGTCAGGGCACTATCGCCCAAGACATCTGCTTATCAAGTGTTGCGATCTGTTGTGAGCTGCGCCAAGGTAATGCGTGGTGGACAGTCGATCCCCTCTGTAAACATTAGTCACAGCTTAATTTAGGTTATGACACTCTTTTGTATGAAGTTGAGTTACGACGAGTTCGGGCACCCTTGGACTGCCTGCAAATAATGTTCGCTTTTAAACTTAAATAAGAGCCTCCGTGGCTCAGGCGGCAGCGCGCCGGCCTATCACCGCTGGGTTCCGTGTTTCAAATCCCGGTCACTTCATGTGAGGTTTGTGCTGGACAAAGGGGAGGCGGGGCAGATTTTTCTCCGGGTACTCCGGTTTTCCCTGTCATCTTTCATTCCAACAACACTCTCCAGTATCATTTCATTTCATCTGTCATTCATTAATCATTGCCGCAGAGGAGTGCGACAGGCTTCGGCAGCCGGCACAATTCCTATCGTCGCCGCTAGATGGGGGCTTCGTTCATCCCGTTTCTGGCCTGGTCAAATGACTGGAAACAGGCTGTGGATTAAATTTTCATTAAACTGAAATAGCCAAAGATTCATAATGATTTGATACGGAGTTTCCGTGGTTTACAGAGGAGTAAGAAGGTGAATGGGTGGACTAGTGCATAAGTTAACACCATAAATTTTGAAATTTTATTTCTTTCCTTTTTAAATTTAAAATTTGATAAATAGAAGACACAAATAAACAATACCAACAATGACTTAAAGTCCAAAATTCAGGTATAAAACTTGAGAGAATTACAAATACTAATTTTTACAGAAGAGAGATGGATTGCTCTTTATAAGAGCTAGAAAGCTCCAGGGGAATACCCTTTGTAGGAGTCTGCGCCCGAACTGAGGCATCAGTTTATAATAGTGCACTTCCAACCAATCGTTTGCTCTTAATTAAAAGAAAATTTACACACGGTAGCACCAAGGTGGGCTTGTTTATTGCTCAAGTGCCTTCACACCGCACTCAAGCCTATACACCACAACAGATTTACAGGGGCATGCTTGCCCATACTAAATGGCCTTAATGGCAAAATAAAAGTTTGGTTGTAACCGGCCATATACAAAATGCAGAGAAGAAACACTCGCACTCTTTTTACAAAAACTTAAAACCCTACGTAGGCTTATGGCCCAATGATACAGAGGCTAAGCCTACTCTACAGCGGGCTGACTAAATGAGAAACATTAAATACGAAAAGAGTGTTATGAATTTTAGAGGATTAGAAACTTTAGACATCCCAGACTGAGTTGAATGGGAATCAACAGAGGGAAACCACTCTTTGTTCCCTTACATTACATATTTCCCAGCAGAGAACAGAACAGGGTCCTCAGACTGGCCTAAAATAGTACATTTAAACCACCAGATTTAGAATTTCACATGGAATAAAAGAGGTCGAAACCTTCCCCTCAGGCTATCTGCAGGAGCTATCACATGTTTATGAAAATTCTGCCATTACCTTGCTTTACTGGGCCTCCCGAACGCCGCTCACGTCCCCTGTCTCTGTTAAGACACGTGACACTCCAGTAATTGGAGCAATGAAGAAGACAATACGGCCCTAAAGCGGAAGAGGAAGATTCCAGAACATTTACTGATAGGCTGATTTCGTGTACACCCCCCCCCCCGATTTTTATTGGCTAGAGAAGATATTTACAAAATTCTGATAGGTTGATTGATATTGGAGAAGGAACCAGCAGAAGTGTTGACAATTTTGATACATAAACAAAACAATCTTAAAAAACTAAGGTTTGCCAACTGTGAAAATACACATTTTTAAACAAATTAATTAGAGATCGACCCGCTTGGGGGTGCAATTAAACCCATGATAGAGACATCTAACGGTTGAAAAGCTAAGTATCTTGCATAACATCAGTTCAAGTTAGTTAACATAGATGGCCGTACAGAAGGCGCGCAGTTTAACTGGCCGGAGAAGGTGTGCCCCCGGTACATGAATAATTCACTTGCTTTCAGGAGATCGTGGGTTAGAATCTTACCGTCGACAGGCCTGTTTTCTGTGGTTTCCCATTTTCACATCAGGAAAATAACAAAAATGTTATTTACGCAACATTTGTTAAGAATGAAGCCATATTTTCCAGTGTCGACTTAGTTAAATGCAATAAAAACATCCTCAGATTCTATCAAATCACTTAAAACATGCTTATATATTTACACTACTGAAATAGTGTTTGGTGACAACGGACTTAGCATCGGCAGTCTAGATAAGTACGTAAGTTTTCCATTATATTGATACTTGTATATTTGTTTTATTTGTGTCATTACTGGTTCATGTTATCACTAAACTCTCTATCATTGACAAGTTTACACAACGTAAACAATACTGTAAATATGTTTTAAGTGAGGTCAACAGACTCTAGTCATAATAAGAGGTATATATGAATATATGTGTAGATTTAATGCATTGACTACTATTTCACATTTTATGAATATTACATACTTCATTTATGTTTACTACATATTTCGCACTAGGTCCATATTTCGTCCCCTTAGCAGATTTGGACGATTAGAAATTTAGGAATATTATGGACAAGGCTAGAAAGTGGTATATATTACTGAATAAATTCTCCAATTACGGGCAATTTACAATTAAACTGTTATAACGTAAGGTAGTCAATATTTGACATAAACATAATTACTACAGAAACTAAACTACTACATCGGGCTAGTTGGCCGTGCGGTTAGGGGCGCGCAGCTGTGAGCTCGCATCCGGGAGATAGTGGGTTCGAATCCCACTGCCCGCAGCCCTGAAGATGGTTTTCCGTGGTTTCCCATTTTTACACCAGGCAAATGCTGGGAGTTTACCTTAATTAAGGCCACGGCCACTTCCTTCCCATTCCTAGGCCTTTCCTGTCCCATCGTCGCCATACGATCTATCTGTGTCGGTGCGGCGTAAAGCAAATAGCAATAGTAATAAAATACTAAACATTTGTTCGTAATTTCGTCCCCCACCGAATTTATGAAAAGTACAATTAATTTTAATGTGTGTTTCCTTTCTAACTTTACCAAACACTTTCCATGTAATTAATTACTTGAAAGCCATCTGTGGATAACGTTTTCTTGGTATTCTTTTTAACACAGTCTTTCAGCGTTTTTCGTGGGATGTCAAACGCTTTATTTTCACGTTCGTAACCCATTATCTTGTTCCTTGCTACCTTAATAGCCTTTTTAATAGCCTCCTTATCCCACTGTCTGCGTTTTACTATCTGAAATTACTAATAAACTTCATAAATAACAAATAACATGAAGGTGTACGAAATTGCGAACATAACCTTATTTATTGTAATGGCCGCTACCAGTAACTCATGCCAACCGCCTCACTGCAGGGATTGTTACACATTAGGAACTACACCACACGAATGAAATACAGTGCAGTTTTTCATACACATATCAGTACTGTCTGTAGGAATAATAGGCTCTTAATTTAAATGATGCTCTAACTCAGCTCAGATTGAAAAATGAATCCTCCTTGTACACGGAAACTAAACGTGGGCTAAATATTAGGTACAAATCGTGCAAACTGGAAATCCCTAGAGGGACGAAATTAGGTGCGGGGACGGAATTTGGCTCCCCTACTTTACATAAAAAAACCGGGCCCTGTTCCTGTGTCTTTGTAGAGAGAATTTTTCATGTGGTAATGTTTTTGGTTGGTGGTTTTTTTTAGCACAGTTGGCTTAACTCTGTCGCAAGGGGAAAACTCGGCTACACTGCAATGCTACGCTGTAATGTTGGTGGTGGTGGAGGAGGAGACAACAACTTGGTGCCGGTCCTGACTCTAATCACCCCTGTTCGAGGAGCTATACACCCCTGTTCCATATTTCTCTGTGATGTGGCAATGCATATGGATGAGCTCGGCAGGACAGCGATAGAGAATTAGACCTGACACGTTTAACAAGTGAATTAGTGGCTTCATGGTCTCAACTGCTTGGGAAACAAAGTTCGCTGCTTTGTCGCCGCAGTCGCTGGTTAGCGTTGGAGTCTGCAGTGTGGAGATCAAAGAAGGAACATCTCTGTCTGGAGGAACCTGATCAACAAACTGAAGGAGAAACGGAGCGGTTACATCGACCAATCTAGGGCAGGTATCACAGTTAAGCCGAAGCTTGAATAAGCCGAGGATGTCACATAGGAGAGGCTTAAATTCAATGAGTTTACCAGTAGATCACGCAGCTGTGAGTTTGTATTCGGGAGATAATTGGTTTGAACCCCACTCTCGGCAGCCCTGAAGATGGTTTTCCGTGGTATCCCATTCGCACAAAAGGCAAATGATGTGGCTGTACCTTAATTAAGAAAATCAGTCGCTTCCTTCCCACTCCTAGTCCTTTCGTATCTCACATCTCCATAAGACCTATCTGTGTCGGCGCGACGTTAAGCAAATTGTAAAATAAATAAATAAATAAATAAATAAATAAATAAATAAATAAATAAATAAATAAATAAATAAATAAATAAATAAATAAATAAATAAATAAATAAATAAATAAATAAATAAATAAATAAATAAATAAATAAATAAATAAATAAATAAATAAATAAATAAATAAATAAATAAGGTTGAAATCCCCAACCCGGCCGGGAATCGAACCCGGGACCCTATGAACCGAAGGCCAGTACACTGAACATTCAGCCAACGAGTCGGACAATGACCAAGATGATAGCCAGCGTTAAACAACAAGCATAATCATCATTACCTTTTTTACAAACTGCTTTATGTCGCACCGATACAGATAGGTCTTATGGCGTAGATGGGAGAGGAAGGGGCTAAGAGTGGGAAAGAAGCAGCCGTCGCCTTAATTAAGGTACAGCCCCAGCATTTGCCTGGTGTGAAAATGGGAAACAACGGATAATCATATTCAGGGTTGCCGACAGTGGGGTTCGAACTCCCTATCTTCCGAATACTGTATACTGATCGCGCCTACGCGACTGCAACTATGGAGCTCGATAATCATCATTGCTAAAATGTGAAATAAAAATGAAAATTCACAGTCTACTTCCCGTCATTCGACCGGGTCAGAAACTAAATGAATGAAACCCCATCTTGCGGCGAGGATAGGAACTGTGCCGGCTGCCGAGGCCTGTCGCACTCCTCTGGGGCTATGATTAAGGACTGACAGATGAAATGAATGATAGTGGATAGTATTTCTGGAAAGATGACAGGCAAAACCGGACTACCTGGAGAAAAACCTGTCCCAAGTCCGCTTTGTCCAGCAAAAATCTCGCGTGGTGTGACCGGGATTTGAAGCACGGAACCTAGCGGTGAGATGCTGTTGCGCTGCTGCCTGAGCCACAGAGGCTTACGCTGGAAGTAAATTACAAGAAAAAGTTACTCTAAATTACTCGATTATTTTTACACAGTTACTTCCCAAATCTCGTCGGAATCCATCCTGTGACATCGTCAACGAGCTGTAATATTGCACCATCGTATTGGAGCACTTTCAGTGTTCACGGCCGATCAATGTAGCAATAGTAAAGCGCAAAACAAGAAACTACCCTGGCCTTCAGAGTTCTTGACTCACATTTCTACTGATGATAGAACTGGGTCAATACGAGCGCTTCTCGTAATGGTCAGTTACGCGTCCACGTAATAACTAGCCTGTCACTCGATCGTGTCAAATAGCACTTTGATTAATTCGCTACAATGTATCTTTCTTATAGAGCACATTAAGTTTGTGAGATGACCTTCACCAATATGTGATTACGACTGGTACAGTGCTATCAAATGGCTAATACTGATCGAGAGCTGTAATCACTCTCATAGAGAACGAAGATAAGAAGCTGAAAGAGTCGAAACAGTTTACTGTGACATCTTTTCTAACGACGTATTTGATGTAATGGCGAAGTCTAACGGTCCCGTCATATATAAAACATCGCTTAGTACGACATCGTTTATTACGACATCGTTTATTACGCCATTGTTTATTACGGCGTCGTATATTACGACGTTGTTTATTACGACATCGTTTATTACGACATTGTTTATTACGATATCGTTTCTTACGACATCCTTTATTACGACATTGTTTATTACGACATCGTTTATTACGACATTGTTTACTACGGCATCGTTTATTACGACATTGTTTATTACGACATCGTTTATTACGAAATCGTTTATTACGACTTTGTTTATTACGACATTGTTTATTACGACATCGTTTATTACGACATTGTTTATTACGACATCGTTTATTACGACATTGTTTATTGCGGCATCACTTATTACGACATCGTTTATTACGACATCGTTTATTACGACATTGTTTATTATGACATCGTTTATTACGACATTGTTTATTACGACATCGTTTATTACGACATTGTTTGTTACGGCATCGTTTATTACGACATTGTTTATTACGACATCGTTTATTACGAAATATCGTATAAACATCATCTACTAAAGGCAATGCCTTGTCGCTGCAGCCACATCTGATGATCTCCTACTAGCCTCTTCATGTTGCTATATGAACCACATGCCAGTTCACCGACGGAGTTCTTGATGTATGACATCGTTGGTCATCCCCTGGTTCTCCTTCCCAGTACTTTACCCTCAATGATTGTTTGGAGAAGAGAGGCATATCCCAGTACGTGTGCAAGGAACTTTCCTTTCTTCTTCTTTATCATATTTAATAAACTTCGATCCTCTTTTACGTTCTTAAAAATAATCTCATTTTTTAATCCATCCAACTTTTTTTAAATTCTTCTCCCAAACCACATTTCAACAGCCTCAAGTTTTGTTTCTTCCTGTTTTCCTAATGTCCAGGTTTCGCATCCATACAGTAGCCCATTCCAAACAAAGGTTTTGAGAAATGATTTTCTGGTCTCCAAACTGAGATGTTTGTTTTTCTTATTTTGGAAGGCTTGTTTTTCTTTTCTTGATTTTTGAAAGGGATCTGTTATCAGATGTAATTAAACTACACAAATTGGATAAATCTGTGACCTGTTCTATCGGTTTGTTATTTAATTTTAAGTGTTTTCTACCTGTTGGCTTCTTTTTGTCTACTATCATGAATTTTGTTTTCTAATTTTTCTAAGGATTTGTTGAATGTTCTTAGCATCATTCTCATATCCTTTTCAGAATTAACTAAAACAGCAATATCATCTGCAAAAGCGGATACTGTGCACCTGAATACCATTAAAATTCATCCCTTTAGTATGCTCTTGCATATTCTATAAATTTATCGGCTATAACGTTCAATGTTGATATTTGCTTGTTACTTACAATATTTGGAAATTGCTGACAATAATGTAATGCTTCTTCCGAAGCTCTTATTTTCAGTAAGGTGTACATTTCAAATCAGTCTGTTTGTTAAAGAGTCAAGGCGAGCATCGCTGTGAGGTGTCGCAAAAGACAGAGAAAGCATTTAATCTTGAAGAAAAATCACGCAAAATATGGTGATTAGAAAATACGGAAACAAAAGTCAGCATCGGGAAGGAATTTCTACGATATGGAAGGAGAAAGAGAACATTTTGTTTATTAGACAACACCGTGTGAGACATTATTGACCATTAGGGTCCGGATGTTTCTGACCTAAACATGTTAGAAATATGTAAGCATTTATGACGTAAAAATATGACAATAAATATAATTTCAAAAATTTTTGGTAACATTTTTGAAATCTAGCACATTCAATAATAATAATAATAAATAAGTAGGCCTAATAATATTATTTTTTATAATGTATTTTGAATGTATTTCATTACTCGATCCAGGGGTAACTCTCGACTCTGCACAGAATGAAATTAATGTCACAATTTGATGGGGGATCAGGAAGAATTACAATAGCAAATTACATATATTTTAAAGTTTTGAAATAAGAACGATCTTCCGGGGAAAAGAACGTTCAACATCGCAGGATGTTAGTGGGGCATATTTGAAGTTAGAGTTCAATTGAGGCTCTTTATACGCACGTGTCTCTTTCTATAGAGCTTACGCTCCTAATTCACATACATCTATAAGAAAGCACAGACAACGATTAGGAGGTGTGAAAAATCCGTCTTTGGGAAGACTGCATGCAGTTATGCGAAAATGGATTTATGACAAAAATACGGAAATTCACGACGAAGTATGATCATAATATGAAAAAATATCGGAAAATGACAATACACGTTAAGAAAGACAAAATATGACTTTATATGACCCGTAAAAATTGCATAATTTTTATCACCGTAAATAAAATCATGCTAACTTGTATTTTTCACGGAAAGAATATCAAGAAAAGAATATGATATATCCTATAAATCCGGACCCTATTGACACTTTAAGTCAATACTGATCTGCATTTATGGCAGTCGCCCAGGTGGCAGATTCCCTATCAGTTGTTTTCCTAGCCTTTTCTTAAATGTCTGCAAGGAAATTGGAAATAGTTTGAACATCTCCCTTTGGTAAGTTACTGCAATCCCTAACTCCCCTTCCTGCAAATGAATATTTGCCCCAATTTGTCCCCTTGAATTCCAACTTTATCTTCATATTGTGATCTTTCCTACTTTTAAAGACACCACTCAAACTTATTTGCCTACTAATGCCATTCCACGCCATCTCTCCACTGACAGATCGGAACATACCACTTAGTCGAGCAGCTAGTCTTCTTTCTCCTGAGACTTCCCAGCACAAATTTTGCAACATTTTCGTAACGCTGTTCGTTTGTCAGAAATCACTCGGAACAAATCGAACTGCCTTTCTTTGGATTTTTTCCAGTCCTTGAATCAAGTTATCCTGGTGAGGTTCCCATACTTTAGTTGGGCTCTTACATTGTTGCTACTTCTTTCCTCGCTTAATATTGTATATTTTGCAGGTTGTTGTACGTAGAGTTTAAACATTAGAAGAAAAACTAACCTCATTCCTAGTCCACAAACACTGTACTGCAAATACAGTACTTATTTCAGTTTTTTTTTTTAAGTTTCAACTTTATTCTGTTGATTAACCATATAAGTGTTAAGTCTAAAGATCGGTTTGTGCGACTATCGAATATAACGATCGTTAATTGATGCCCCTTCGTAGTCGTTATAACCGGTTTCGACCGTATACTGAGGAAGCAGATTATTATGGCAGAATACAAGAATGAAAGAACAATCATCGGAATTCTGTGAAATTGTTCAATATATGCCAATAAAGGAAGAAAGACTTTCAAATAAAGAAGTAAGAGGAAATGTTGATGATGATGATGATGATGATGCTTGTTGTTTAAAGGGGCCTAACAAATAGGTCATCGGCCCGTAATGGTACTAGGTGTAGCAACTAGGGTCCGGATTTTAGGTTATGAAAGGTTAGAATCCGAACTTAGCGTATGACAAGTATAGTCTACCCTGTACAACGGTTATGCTATGAGATTTGCATATACATTAGGGGTACGGCTTATGGAACTCCTACAATTTATGTTACTCTTGCTACATTATTGGAGAACGGGTTGCACGACACATGAAATTAGTTTGTATTCTAACCTATTACCAACTAAAAACCTAAGGTATACCTAATAATAATTAAAATTTTAAAATGAATCCACTGATTAGAATTAGAGAAATGATGAAAAAATGATTATGAATTTAAAATAATTACTGTATCTAATTCTCAATGGCTTATTATAAAAATATAAAACAGACTAAAATAGAATAAGGCACTGCCCATGAAGTGAAATAATAATTTTATTCAAATTTAAAAGACACATAAAGTACACAAAGACTAACTAAAACAGATGGGTAAGGGTGTATTCTGCCCGAAGGCAGGTCCGAACCTCCGCAGAGGTGTTCTTCAGCCGGAGTTTACGTGCTGTAGGGTAGCCAGTTCCTTTCCGCTCCTCCATCCCTTACCCCCTCCCACCAACAGCGCGTGGCAACCCATCCAACTCCTGACCACGCCCAATGTTGCTTAACTTCGGAGATCTCACGGGATCCGGTGTTTCAACACTGCTACGGCCGTTGGCAACTAAAACAGAAGCAACAGAATAAAACGTAGTTAACAGTAGAATGAATATTAAAACAAATGCCCGATAAAGAGGCCGCTAACCCTCATAAAACGGATGACGAGGTCTGCTGACTGCTCGTCATCTCGTAGGATGAGGGAGATGGTAATCGAAAGTTTTAGACTGCGGCGCAGATCGGGCAGGTCCAAGCACTCTATTAGGATATGCACCACGGTAAGATGACGGCCGCAAGTACAAACAGAAGGTGTTCTTCCGTTCAGTAAGTAAGGATGCGCTGCTATAGCGTGGCTGATCCGAAGAGGACATAGTGCCACTGCATCTCTCAGGGTGGTGGTGGTGATTTTAAGAGGAAGTAAAACTAGGCAACCGTTCTCTGTTCACACCAATCGGAGGGAAAGAATGGAAGGGATCCGACACTTCAATAAATGAAGGTATCGGCCAAAGACAGACAAGGGCCACGAAGGGCGTGAAAATGAAAGACTCCGTAGGCCTCGATAGCTAATACCGTCGGGGTCGGAAAAGAATAAGCGTTGACCAAGGAAGGTCGGATAGGAAAGATGAAAGTGAGGAGCCTGGCACAAGTAAGTGGAAGCAATGTCAGGACTCATCTAAGGGCCCCGGGATAGCTAACCCACATTCTCAAGTTATAAGATACTGGGGTTCCTTTTAGTCGCCTTTTACGACACGCAGGGGATACCGTGGAGGGGCTGCCTGGCTGAGGCTGTAAAGGCGTGTTCGGTTCGCCCGGAAGGACATGGGTTCGAATCCTCGTCAGGAAGTCGTAAAATTTAAGAAATGAGATTTCCACTTCCGGTGGTGCACATGGCCCTCAGGTTCACTCAGCCTACACCAAATATGAGTACTATGATCATTTATGAGGGAAAGGCGGCCAGGCGTATCGCTAACCAGTCTACCCCAACAAGTGCCAAGGTTACGGATAGTGGAAGCCTTTACCTTCCACCACTCCAAGGGCCTTCATGACCTGTACGGAGATGACTTAGCTTTTGTAGGGGATACCGTGTGAGTTATTTTGCTGCGCCCCACCCCGCACGAGCGATAGAAGTAAGAGGTATAGTATGGTGGCTTATGCGGATATATCAAAATAAGGGTCAAAGATAAACCTTTGATTTTCTGTTCATAAGCATCCGTTGATTTTTTTTTTGCTAGCGGCTTTACGTCGCACCGACACAGATAGAGCGACGATGGGATAGGAAAGGCCTAGGAGTTGGAATTAAGCGGCCGTGGCCTTAATTAAGGTACAGCCCCAGGATTTGCCTGGTGTGAAAGTGGAAAACCACGGAAAACCATCCTCAGGGCTGGCGACAGTGGGATTCGAACCCAGAGAGAGGGAGGAAGGGAGGGATGGAGGGAGGGAGAGAGGGAGAGAGGGAGTGAAAGATTTTTTTGCTAGGGGCTTTACGTCGCACCGACACAGATAGGTCTTATGGCGACGATGGGATAGGAAAGGCCTAGGAGTTGGAAGGAAGCGGCCGTGGCCTTAATTAAGGTACAGGCCCAGCATTTGCCTGGTGTGAAAATGGGAAACCACGGAAAACCATTTTCAGGGCTGCCGATAGTGGGATTCGAACCTAGTATCTCCCGGATGCAGGGAGTGAAAGAGAGAGAGAATCCCGTACAATTGGAAGATTACTGAATAAAGACTTGATTGCATCGAGAAGAACATGTGTGGCAGAAGGTAATAACCACTATCGAAACTAATTAAAGGTAGGTTATGTGTTTGTCATAGAAAATGTAATACTGTATAACATCCAGGACAAAAAGTGATAATTTGTAGAATGCATGTAAACACTATTAAAGTTAATATTTAATGGAGTAACAGACAAATAGTAGTAACAAGGTTAATTTAATGCTTGTATCAAATAGATGGATTGCTCTTTCCCCAGTTTCAGGTTATCCAAAACTAGGGGATGGGAAGTATTCTCTTCTTGTAATTACTCTCCTGCCTATGTGCGTTGCCAGAATTTCTTGCAGGGCTGGCCCGGGGCGGGAGGGATGCAGCTCCGGTTGGTCTGAAGGGAGCGGAAAATGGTGGGGGGGGGGGGGGAGGGGAGGTCGAACTAGTATGTTAACTTCAGGATGATTGGTCGTTAAGGGTATCGGGTTTTTAAATTTAGGAAGTGTAGACAATTCTATTAGTACTGATACTATGGAGTAGTTGAAGATTAGAAAAAGCCCGACGCTTCTACCAGCACTGAAGCTGCGGGGTATTTAAAATTCGGAAGTCTGATCACTTCTCGCAGAACTGAGGTTATGCGGTATTTTACGTTTTGGAAGTCTGGTCACTTCTATCAGAAGTGAGGCTAAGGGGTGTTTTAATACATTGAACCCCAGACACATTTATTAGATCCGAGCCTGTGAGTCATTTTATGTTTTGAAAGCCCAGACACTTACTTCTAGCACAACTGAGGTTATGAGGTATTTTAAGTTTTGGAAGTCCGATCACTTTTCGCAGAACTGAGGTTATGAGGTATTTTAAGTTTTGGAAGTCTGATCACTTCTCGCAGAACTGAGGTTATGAGGTATTTTAAGTTTTGGAAGTCTGATCACCTTCTCGCAGAACTGAGGTTAGGAGGTATTTTATGGTTTGGGAGCCCAGACACTTATTTCTAGCACAATTGAGGTTATGAGGTATTTTATGTTTTGGAAGCCCAGGCACTTCTATTAGAACTGAGGTTATGGGCTATTTTAAGTTTTTTTTTTGCTAGGGGCTTTACGTCGCACCGACACAGATAGGTCTTGTGGCGACGATGGGATAGGAAAGGCCTGGGAGTTGGAAGGAAGCGGCCGTGGCCTTAATTAAGGTACAGCCTCAGCATTTGCCTGGTGTGAAAATGGGAAACCACGGAAAACCATCTTCAGGGCTGCCGATAGTGGGATTCGAACTTACTATCTCCCGGATGCAAGCTCACAGCCGCGCGCCTCTACGCGCACGGCCAACTCGCCCGGTATTTTAAGTTTTGGAAGCCTAGACACTTCTAGCTGAACTGATGCTAATGGGTATTTTCATTTTTTGGAAGCCCAGAAAATTACTTCTAGCAGAAGTGAGGTTATGAGGTATTTTAAATTTTGTCAGTCTGGTCACTTTTACCAGAACTGAGGCTATTGGGAAACTTCTTGTGGTACTTAGATCACGGAGTTCAAGTTTATGTCTTATGGCGACGATGGGATAGGAAAGGCCCAGGAGGTGGAAGGAAGCGGCCGTGGCCTTAATTAAGGTACAGGCCCAGCATTTGCCTGGTGTGAAAATGGGAAACCACGGAAAACCATCTTCAGGGCTGCCGACAGTGGGGCTCGAACCCTCTATCTCCCGATTACTGGATACTGGCCGCACTTAAGCGACTGCAGCTATCGAGCTCGGTCAGATTCTTCTAACGGAGCTGGAAAATATTAGAAAGATACTGAGAGGAGAAGACAAAAGCTGTCTAGAGTTTCAACAGCTCCCTTGTCAGTGCCGCAAGCGAGAAGACTAAAAGGCGGGTGGCCAGTTGTTCCACGGCCGCCTTGTGGCCTACATACCAAGGCTGTTGCTGCTACTACCTGAGATAGATGGTTTAACTGGCGGGAGCAAGGTCGCCTGCGACAGCCTCGCCCGCTCATATGTGCGCCTTAAAAAGACGTGTGGTCCCAACGCAGATCCCTGAGGGAGTCGATCACATGACATGCAAAGTTTTCCGTGGTTTCACACCAGGACAATCCTGGGGCTGTACCTTCATTGTGGCTGCTTTAGCGTCGCTTCCTTCCTAGTCCTAGCCCTCTCTTATACCATACGACCCGTCTGTGTCACCGCGACGTACAACAAATAGTCCTATATTGCTGTATAATTCCCCGTTAGGTCTCAGTCACACCAGCCCATGAACCATCTGTTCCATATCCTGAATCATAATGCAGTGTCTGCTTTAAATGCTGGGATATCAAAAAAACAGAGCTCATTAATTCACGTCTCAATGCCGAACAGTCCTGGCGTGAAGAATGGGCCACTTCAAATCCTGACCACCTGGATTTAATCACCAGGGCATCACCTGGTTTCAACTTATTAAGAAGGAAATGGACATCCTTGAACGGAACCCGCACAAATTATGGAAGATGAAAATTCTGGCAGCACAGGTGGGGAAAGACGAAAAGGCTGTGCACCATCCAGCACGTCGCCATGGAGTGTTCAAAGATCTAAGAAATACAAAGTCTCATTGCAGATGCTATCAAGTGACCAAATACACTGGAAATTTACTCTGTGGATCTCTTCGTGGTATAAAATGAAGCCATCGATCCTGTATGTCTGTTTGTGACGGTTAATCTCGAGAACCACCGAATGGAATTTGATGCGGTTTTCACCATTCTATTAAGCATTTCTCTAGGAAGGTTTTTATGTAGAAACATTCATCTATGACCAAAGGAATACGAGCAGAAATTATTTCAGCGAAGCAGTCGAGGGAAAACCGGCCGCTCGTCCGCCCTTTTTTACCTTACGGTGGCCACACCATTAAATATATATCTATACTATGAGGGTAAGAACTGTTCAGCATAAAAAGTTCCACAAAAGTGTCCACGACAACATAATATCTTATCTTTAATACATATCCCACTCTAAGGGTTTTTATGTTACAGTTGGCAGTAAATTAATGCTAAATTTAAAAGATTTAAATTAATCAGTTAATCTCTATGAAAATAAATTGTTTATTCACCTAAGGATAAACGACTAATGTAGTTCATAAGGAAATATTTTAAGTCCTCGTTTAAAAGTAGCATATCGCCTTAAATTTCCCCTTGGAATTTTTACAAAACAAAATAAAGAGAAACTGACAATAAACAAGTGAACGTCGAGTCACTGGGTTGGCTCTTTTGAACATTCACAGAGACAAAATTGTAAAAAAAGAAAAAACTCTTGAATCTTTTGTCTAAGAAGTCTCGAAAGTTCGATTTTATATTGTAATCTGAACATACCATTCGCCGTAAAACTGTTCACATTATTCATATTGTTCTTTTTCTGTATTTTAATGTAAGATTTTATAATGTTCCAGTGTTGCAATCTGGACATAATTGACTTGTATCAGTGTCATTATGACAATTATGTGTGTGCGCACGACACACGCACAAGCACCGTCATTATGTTCTAATCATTATTTTGTAAATCTACTCCCCCCCCTCCCCCATGGGTCGATCCTGTCTAAGCGAGTTGTATATTGTATTATACGTAAGCTTATTGTAACATATTTATATCTCCAGTACAGTTTGTTATAATTTATAAAATGTCCTCATTTTTGCCATCGGATTTAAACATCTGTTTGGTAAACTCTTTCGTATTTTCTACGTTCCTATTTACTAGCTGGCTCCAAAGTATCCTTATCTATTCATAGTCAAAGTTTTATATGCTTCCGACTGTAGTGCCATGCTTTTACCGATCTAATCAACAAAGATGTTAAGATATTTCATCGTATCTGTCCTCACGCGAGAGAAAGCCAACATCATAATGTGATAACATAATTTTAGAGTGACGATATGATCTCGTCAACGAGACATGACAAGCCTCGTGACCACACAGATGTTATTACAGTTTATAGTCGTGTTTGTTCCCGATATGACGAGATTTACAATGCAGATTAGAACGGCCATGAACCTATGGACTCGGCGATGATGTTTCAATCACGAATAATAAAAACGTCGTGATGCACTCCGGCACGATCTGAAAGTGACAGCCGACTAGTGCCATCTCTCCACAGAGTACGTTACTAGCAGAAGATGTATCAAGCCTTTTCCATAGGTGTTTTAAGACTCAGAGGTACGGCTGGCCAAAGTCTGCATCCTGTGCGAGTGGCAGCTGCGTATCAGCGTCAGGTTATTACTAAAACCCGGATATTTCGGCCCTAATAGCTTAGAATACAAACTAATTTGGTCAGTAAGAAATGTCGTCTAGCCCGTTTATCCATAATGTAGGATGGGTAACATAAATTCTAGGGGTTCTATAGGTCGTACTCCTAATGTTTATGCAAATTTCATAGCATAACTGTTGTACAGGTGGAGTATAACTGTTACTCACTTTTGTAAGTTTACAATCTAAATTATTACTGTCTAAAAATCCGAGGACTAAAAATTACACACCAAGGAATTCCTCCTAGAAAAGCGAGTTCGCAACTCAAATATGTATACAAAGATCCAGAAATATGGAACGGCTAGCGTCTATAATGAAGCAAGAAGGCGTGGCAGTAAGTGTCAACAGGCACTGAATGGATATTTACTTACCATTGCGGAATGTATTAAGGGAAAATATCTACAGAATCTTGTAAAAAAATACTAAAGGGAACAAATATCGGTCCTCTAGTTAGGGCAAAAGAATTTAAGTTACTTATAGCCAAACAGCAGTGCTGCCTTTACAACAATGCGTACCGTACTAAATTATCGTAATAAAGTACATGATAAAGACAGAAGAAATATTTAATACGGTTTAGTGTACGAAAGGTTCGTGGATTGGCGCCTACAGTGTAGGCAATACGCCGTATACTCTTATACTAGTGAATAACTTCTTGGACTAGCGCCTACAGTGTAGGCAACACAGTGTACCCCTATGTACGTACTACAGTCAGCATGTTCGTGGACTGGCGCTAACAGTTCAAGGATCACATAGTCTTTTGACCTGCCTTTTCGCGTCCTTTTCCCGTTGTGGTGATCTGGGTGATTTCGACTTGATCATCTCAAAGGTTTTGCTAGCAGATTTCCTAGCTTTTGGCGGAACTTGAAATTTGCCCGTTGCTCAAACTACGACATTCTCAAGTTCCTCCCCTGATATTCAACTACCCTTCACAACAGAGACCGTTGCTCTGCTTGTACTGTATTGACTCTACTGCCTCTTGCTGGGACTAGCAAACAACTGTCACAGCAACTTCCTGTAGTGCAGCACAGCGACACTAGACGGCCACTCCAAGAACTTAATGACTGCTACGCATTACAAGTGATCAGCTTTAACAGTTTCATACGCATTACGCAAACGTAAATGTGCGTAATGTAAGGGCTAGGATTGTGACGGTAGCGGCTGCTGTGGCCTTAATTAAGGTATAGCCCCGGCATTTACGTAGTGGGAATGTGAGAAACCATCCTCTTTAGGGTTGTTGACGGTGGGATTCAAACCCATCATCTTGCCGAATGCAAGATCTTAACTGTGCAGCCCAACTCACTCGGTAATACGTAGAGCCCGAATTTTCAGGCAGGAATACGTTAGGATGTAAACTTACTGAAGCGAGAAACAAGTATAATAAGTATACACTGCCTGAACAACAGTTATGTCATGAGTTCTGCATAAACATTAGGGGTACGGCCTATCAAAACCCCTGGAATTTATGTTACTCTCGCTACCTTATGGCACAGCGGGCTGGACCATACTTCCTGCTTAGCAAATTCGTCTGCATTCTTACCTCTTACTACCTAACTTTCCCATTTCTAGTGATAGCATAACTGCGTGATCGTGTGAGATATACGTCAGGTACACGTGTACCAGACACAATGATGTGTACTGTCCATGTTTACGCAAAGTGTCTTGGAGGGATTAACTTCCTTTGTTACACAGGTTAGGGTGGCAAGGTCCTCCGCAAATACAACATTGCCTTCTCCAAATTGATCTCGTTTCCACAACAGTTCTCAGACTGAGAACAGCGACGAAGAGGCCAAGCTCAAGATTTCTCGCTACACTCTCAAACACATGTTCCTTTTCAGACATGGAATTTGAACGTTGCCACAACGTTCAAAGCATAACGAGAAAGTAAAATTTATTTCGTTGAACATATTTCTTATTATAATGTCGATAAAATACCAGAATTATAACTAATAGCAACGATTATTTTCTAAGCAAAGAAATTGGACCTTGTTAAGAAAACAGAGATTTAGCTATTGAATCAATCATTTAAGAAAGAGCACATGTCCAGAAATGTAACTTCTCAACACGAGCATAAAACTGATTTAAAAGCCATTCGTGCTATTTAAGTTAAATGCGCGTGTTTTGACCGTTAGTGTTAATGGTTGTGGCTAGGTTACTTCATAGAATTTGGAGTAAAGATGAAGGACTGTATGGAAACTAGCAGATGAAAAAACATGGATATGTGCCTTTTTTATAATGACGGTTGTATAAAAATCAGTTTTCCAGCAAAAACACATTGTTTGCTCAGGTAAGTTAGACACACTGTGTCATTGTTCTACAATAATAATCACATGAATGATGACAGGTAATCAAAATCATCATCAGTCACACGAACAGTTGGCTACCCAGGTATTTCATTAAGAAGATATTGTACTCCCCCCACCGAATGTCACTTTAGGTCGTTCAACTTGTCCCCATCAATAGGAATTGGTTCTTCGTTGGCTAGTTCCTTAGGTAGGTGAACGTTGCTGTCTAGTTTCAAACGGAAGGTGTGTTCAGTAAGGGTCGTTGATGAAATGGTTTGTCCGTACGGTCCAGAATCTTTGGCAGAGTAAAGGAAGTGCATGAATGATGCTGGCTGGAAGCGAATATTCAAGCTGGTACGCACTCATCTTACTTGTCATTACGCATAGACTGTTTTACATAATAAATTCGAAAAAAAAAATGTAACAAATTTTTATGATAGCAAAATTCTATCATAGGCATTGAGTGAATGCTCTTGCAGAGGGAAATAATGGCGAATGGTGGCATGTGCCATACACAAATCAATTTTAAATATCAGCATGTTAATGGTTGGATGAGTGTTGTTTCTTATGCAAGAAGGTGCACCAGGACGAGAAGAATGTTAAACTGCAATAATTAAAATAACGATAAGTTGGACATATGTCCTTTATTAAATGACTGATTCAATTCTAGGAAGTCAAAGTTAAACTGTTTCCAAAAGTTCACAATGAATCGAGAAATATCCCCTCGAGTGCTGCCGTTAATTCTATCTCTTCGATGTGTCTGCATCCAAATTTATCTTTATAATAAGGGATGGCTGGTACTCTGAAATTCGCTTTGAATTATATTACAATCACACCATGTAATACCGTCATATCTATTGTGAGTTTATTTTGAAAAGACCGAGCGAGTTGGCCGTGCGGTTAGGGGGCGCGAATCTGCGAGTTTGCATCTGGGAGATAGTGGGTTCGAACCTCAATGTTGGGAGCTCTGAAGATGGTTTTCCGTGATTTCCCATTTTCACACGAGGCAAGTGCTGGGGCTGTGCTTTAATTAAGGCTTCACACACTTCCTTCCCACTCCTAGCCCTTTCCTATCCCATCGTCACCATAAGACCTATCTGTATTGGTGCCACGTAAAGCAAATTGTAAAAAGAATTGAAAAGGGATTATTTTGTTTGAATTGAACTTAAAAATATGAAATTAAAAACTGGTGTCAAATTCCTCTTTGGGAAAATCAAATGGTTATAAAATACTATGTCTTTTACTAAACGAAACTAAAATTGATAACAATTAGATAGATAGATTTATTAACCACCAACAGGCTATTCACAATTACAGATGGCTTACTGCACCTATAATCTATTTCCTACAACTAACTTATTATTTACATATAATTACATATTAATTTACTTGCGTCTAAGGAATAGTTTTTCGGAGACATCTATATGGAATGGGGAGTGGACAAGTGCACCGAAAGATGGGAACAGTCTCAGGGCCTATGAAGCTACCACGAATGAAGTAATCAGTTCTCTAGGGTATGATGAGATGAGGTCTCTTTGATAAACAAAATTGTATGTCTCTCAGTCATGGCCATCCATCAATACTCCACATCAGAGCCTGCGCAGTTGTTAACTAATATCGCTTCACAAATTCTGTCTCGCTAATTTCCTGGCTCAGTTTTTCAGATGACCTCCAGCCATAACACATATTGGGGTAAATTTTCTTTCATTGGGAAGGGCGTGAAGGAGTGTAACAGTTTACCAGGGGTAGTGTTTGATCCTTTTCCAAAATCTGTACAGATATTCAAGAAGAGAATAAACAACAACAGAGATAATAAATTAAATGTTAGAGGGCATTCGACCAGTGCAGGATATTTAAATAAAAATGTGTGTGATTAAATTAATTTCATCCCCTGGTCTAAGGAGTTTGGACAGCCCAAGTAGGGGACTGCCTGTAGGGGTGAAATACAGTGGGGACTTCGAGGGCCCTGGGACCGCTACGGTAGCTGTGAAGGCCCTTCAGGAACTCTGAAAAGTGGTGGCAAAAGGGGCTCTGGTTAAGACGCAGCAGGTCGTTATGCTACTTAGGTTCCAAAATGGGTAAAATATAAATATGTAAATAAATTCAATGATAATTTTAATCTTATATCAGTTGTATAGTATTATTAGAAGTAATTTCACATACCGTACTATATATGAGTTGACTATGTTTGTAAGATATTATAAGTAGAATTTTGTAAACAATATACATTTATTAAGGATGATGTGTGTGTTTAATAGAAAAAAAATATTAGCGTAAATTGTATAATATTGTATTCTAGGAAAATTTTCTTCGTCTCCTGTTAATTTAAAATTTAGTGCTTGACAATAATGTGTTTTAGTGTACCATTTGACACCGAGGTAGACACCTCATTTGCAAATAAAGAGATTTTGATTTGATTTGATTTTATGTCAATCTGGTGGTAATTCGTTGTGAACCACACTCTACTTATCCCCACAGTAGGTTCTTCGTTCTATGGCCAATTTGTCCAGAACCAAACACCTCCTACGTACCTTGCTGATGTCATTTCTTATGTAACCTATTGTGGACCGTAGCGACGTCATAATGAGAGCGTAGATGATGTGTGGATCCTGTTCGTACAGATAAGACGACCAAGTAACGCTTTGACTTATAAGACAGGTGGCCTTTTATTAGCAGAGGGCCTTGGCGACCTGAACGACTAACAGACAGATTGGAGACAAGGCCCTTCGTGGCCTACCCAGATATAAATTACAACATTTTTGCAATCCTTTGCGTTCCTGCATACACGTAACATTTTTAAACTCCATTTATTAAAACTTAATTGCTAGTGTAAGAAAGTGTCTGACGTAATTCTATTTTGCACACTCTCTGCGGTTCAAGGTGAACTCAGCAATAATTTATAACGATCTTCTGTCAAACAAAAAGGCGTGGTTTAGAAGAACAACAACTCATGCTGGGTCTGTCTCAGAACCTGTTGTTCTCATTACCTTCACATCCACGCCCATCGTATAAGACAGATGCTTCCATTTTTTTCTTAACTGCTTCTTCATGAATGAGGATTAGGGACATCCTGATCAACCCACCCTATGTACAGAGTATTTGTCAATTTCTTTCATAATCGGTGTTAATGCGGGGCAGACCATACAATGTTTGTATCTGGATGGTCTCAACGCTGATGAGAGTCAAGTGATTACGAAAAACTAAGCACGCATACATTTATTCTCCACATGGAAAAGCAAGACTTAAATGGGTAGGCACATAGCCCGACAAGACTACAACAGATGGACCTCTAAGATTGTTCACTGGAGACAATGGGAACACAAGAGAGGCATTGGAAGACCCTAGAAGAGATGGCTCGATGACATAAAGCTGTTGGCTGGAACACGCTGGTTGCAAGTGGCTCAAGACCGAAGACGATGGAAGGATATGGAAGAGGCCTACATCTACCAGTGGATTGAAATACGCTAGAAAATAAGAATAAGAAGACATGGAAAAGCATAGAACCACGGATATGTTTTGGGTTTACGAGAGGAAGCCGCCAAGTATATGGGCCCGAATTCCCAGAAATTTCCCTCAGCGAAAGTGGATCCGAGTCCACCTCTGTGGTGTAGTGGATAGTGTAGCTGCCACCCCAGAGGACCGGGTTCGATTCCCGGCTCTGCCACGATATTTGAAAAGTGGTACGAGGGCTGGAACGGGGTCCACTCAGCCTCGTGAGGTCAACTGAGTAGAGGGGGTTCGATTCCCTCCTCAGCCATCCTCGAAGTGGTTTTCCGTGGTTTCCCACTTCACCTCCAGGCAAATGCCGGGATGGTACCTAACTTAAGGCCACGGCCGCTTCCTTCCCTCTTCCTTGTCTATCCCCTCCAATATTCCCATCTCCCACCAAGGCCCGTGTTCAGCATAGCAGGTGAGGCCACCTGGGCGAGGCACTGGTCCTCCTCCCCAGTTGTATCCCCGACCCAATGTCACACGCTCCAGGACACTACCCTTGAGGCGGTAGAGGTGGGATCCCTCGCTGAGTCCGAGGGAAAAACCAACCCTGGAGGGTAAACAGATTAAGAAAGAAAGAAAGAAAGAAAGAAAGAAAGAAAGTGGATCCGAAATAAGCGAACACATGTTTCGGCTTATCCGTAGACACTCGACTGTTTCCGGGAAAATGACAGCCGATATTTCCGACATGCTTTACGTGGCTTTTAGGGCTCCTCACTTTTGCGTCCTGTGTTCAAATCCCGGTTAAGTGATTATTTTTCATTTATATACTTATGTCCATTCAAGATTACTACACGAATGTTTCTTATCAAGTTAGTGGATAAGCGCGTTATATTGGTTTTAAAATTACAACTGATTTTCATAATCAATGTTATTTATTTATTTATTACACACACACACACACACACACATATATATATATATCCGCCTCTGTGGTGTAGTCTATAGTGTGATTAGCTGCCACCCCGGGAGGCCGGGTTTGATTCCAGGCTATGCTACGAAATTTGAAAAAAATGTACGAGGGCTGGAACTGGGTCCACTCAGCCTCGGGAGGTCAAATCAGTAGAGGTGGGTGCGATTCCCACCTCAGCCATCATGGAAATGGTTTTCCGTGGTTTTCCACTTCTCCTTCAGGCAAAAGCCGGAATGGCACCTACTTAATACCATGGCGCTTTCTTCCCTCCTTCTTGTCTATCCCTTCCAATATTCCCATCCCCCCACACGGTCCCTGTTCAGCATAGCAGGTGAGGCCACCTGGGTGAGGTACTGGTCATCCTCCCTAGTTGTATTTCCTGACCCAATGTCTCACGCTCCAAGACACTGCCCTCGAGGCGGTAGAGGTGGGATCCCTTGCTGAGTCCGTGGGAAAAGCCAACCCTAGAGGATAAACAGATTAAAGAGAAGAAGGGAGAAAAAACGCTTGTCGTGGAACAGTATAATTCGTCATTACTTAACAGTGATGAAACCTTAAGCTGTTTATGCGTCAGAAACGCTCACTTTACATAATACAAACTTAAAGGAACCATTATAGATTAAAGAAAGGAAAACCGATTGGAAAAATCCTAGGGCCCACAATTACAAATGGAATACGTCGCCGCAAGCAATTCAATGTTGAAAACATCCTAGGGATATGAGCTACAAATTTTAGGCGAATAAAATATTAAAAACTAAGAGAATATATCCTTTGTTTATTACTAAAAATTACAATCCTTTTCTTAATCATCGTTATCCGGTCCATTAGATCAGTAGTTTGCCTGTATCTACCACTAAGAGCGCCAATGTGAGTCAATGCATTATTTCACTTAAGCACTACCACGAGCGCTAATGTGAGTCAATGCAGAGTTTCACTTAAGCACCACTACGAGCGCCAATGTGAGTCAATGCAGAGTTTCACTTAGTCACAACTAAGAGCGCTAATGTAAGTCAATACATTGTTTCACTTAGGCACCACTACGAGCGCTAATGTGAGTCAATACATTGTTTCACTTATGCACTACTAAGAGCGCTAATGTGAGTCAATGCATTGTTTCATTTAGGCACCACTACGAGCGCTAATGTGAGTCAATGCATTGTTTCATTTAGACACCACTACGAGCGCTAATGTGAATCAATGCATTGTTTCACTAAGGCACCACTACGAGCGCTAATGTGAGTCAATGCATTGTTTCACTTAAGCACCACTACGAGCGCTAATGTGAGTCAATGCATTGTTTCACTTAAGCACCACTACGAGCGCTAATGTGAGCCAATGCATTGTTTCACTTAGGCACCACTACGAGCGCTAATGTGAGCCAATGCATTGTTTCACTCAGGCACCACTACGAGCGCTAATGTGAGTCAATGCATTGTTTCACTTAAGCACCACTACGAGCGCCAATGTGAGTCAATGCTTTGTTTCACTTAAGCACCACTACGAGCGCCAATGTGAGTCAATGCATTGTTTCACTTAAGCACCACTACGAGCGCTAATGTGAGTCAATGCATTGTTTCACTTAAGCACCACTACGAGCGCCAATGTGAGTCAATGCAGAGTTTCACTTAGTCACAACTAAGAGCGCTAATGTGAGTCAATGCAGAGTTTCACTTAGGCACCACTACGAGCGCTAATGTGAGTCAATGCATTGTTTCACTTAAGCCCCTATAACTACATTCGGTGTGGACATTTGAAAAATCAAAAACACATTACAGAAATAATTATGTAATTGGCTAGAATTTGAATCAAGAAGAAAACGAGTAAAGAAACAGGCGATTTATGGCTGTTTATGCGGAACTGATTTTCGAAATTTGCCTTTTTAGATTGATGGAAATATCCGAGACTCAAAATTTTAAACCTTTCCGAGCCCTTTAGCCCTTCAAATTTCAGTAAAATTTATGAACTTGCTTAATTTTACGTTTTTCGTAGTATGGGGACCCCTACTTTATCTGCTAAGAAGTATTTTCAACATTAACATTTCTAAACTTACTGATACAATGAGACTGCGACGAATTCAAGTTTGAAGCCATTTCTAAATAATGAATGCCATCAGGTTTACTTATCGACTATACTACAGAGGTGACTTGCTTCCATCTCAACAACAGACAATCCAATAGGACTCTGGAAGTCTACTTTGATGGTACACAACTTACCCACAGTAAGGAACCAACATATCTGGGAGTCACGCTAGACAGGACCCTGTCGTTTAAATCACATCTCACAAAAACTGCTGCGAAACTGAGAACAAGAAACAACATCATACAAAAGCTTTGTGGAACCACGTGGGTATCATCCGCCACAACTCTGCGGACGTCTGCGTTGAGCTTGGTATATTCTGCGGCGGAGTACTGCGCACCAGTATGGTTGAACAGCGTTCATACTAACAAAGTTGATGTCCAACTTAATAGTACTATGCGCATTATTACAGGAACAATCAGGTCTACTCCCACAATCTGGCTGCCTGTCCTAAGTAACATACCACCCCCTAACCTGCGAAGGAAAGTAGCTTTGATAAGAGAATACAACAAGATCCTAGCAAACCCTGGACTACCGGTACACTCTGACATCTCAGACCTCAAAATCAAACGACTTCGTTCGAGACATCCACCTCTTGCAGCCGAGATCAATCACATCGGGTTCAACATCACCGATTTCTGGAGGGAAGAATGGATGCAAAATGCTCCAGCTACATGCCTGAAAATGCCATGCATCGATAAGACAGTTCCAGGGTTTGATCAACCCCGCAAGGTATGGTCAATGCTCAACCGACTCAGGACGGCACACGGAAGATGTGGGGATTCACTTTTTAAATGGCGAATGCTCTCCTCGCCGCTATGCGACTGTGGTGCACCGCGACACATCAGGGAGGAATGCAGCATCAGAGCATATGGAGGGCCATATGAACACTTCTTGATGGCAACCCCAAAATGTATTGAGTACATACAAGGTCTAGATATTTGTTTGTAGATTGGTTCATTGGTTATTTTTGTTCATTTGTAATAACGTATTTGTATGCCATACGCTAAATAATAATAAAATAATAATCGACTATACTCTTTTCTGCAAATCAGACGTACAAGATCAAAACAGAGAAAGCAAGTACAGTTGGGTCCACGAGAGTTCGAGTCTGACGCCACCGGCGAGGAAAAGTTGACTAACGCTACTCGAAAATGGTCTGTTGCTATGGCAACAGTAACAGCGATGCCACATTTAAGGACGCTATCGCCACGTGGGTTGACTTGCTCTCAGTCGCTTTTGTGATATTATTCGGAGTGGTACTGTGTTAGTTGTTGCTTCTTTATGTACAAATTTAAATGTTTGTTTCCTGAATATTATTTTCGTTGTTAGTTTACATTTTTGTAAGTTAATCAGTGGCTAGTTGTACAGTTCTACTCTCTATTTAACATGTGCACTTGTTGAGGTTATTTTTCTTCGATTTTGGCCATATAAGGACCACGGAAAGTAACCCTGTGCATACATCTTAATCCTTATTTTGTTCTTCTTCTTCTTTATCTGGTTACCTCCAGGGTCGGTTTTTCCTTCGGACTCAGCGGGGGATCCCACCTCTACCGCCTCAAGGGCAGTGTCCTGGAGCTTCAGACTCTTGGTCTGGTATACAACTGGGGAGGATGACCAGTACCTTGCCCAGGCGGCCTCACCTGCTATGCTGAAAAGGGGCCTTGTGGGGGATGGACAAGGAAGAGGGAAGAAAGTGGCCGTGGCGTTAAGTTAGGTATCATCCCGGCATTTGCCTGGAGAAGAAGTGGGAAACCACGGAAAACCCACCTCTACGCAGTTGATCTCCCGAGGCTGAGTGGACCCCGTTCCAGCCCTCGTACAACTTTTCAAATTTCGTGGCAGAGCCGGGAATCGAACCCAGGCCTCCGGAGATTGCAACTAATCACACTAACCACTACACCACAGAGGCGGACATCCTTCTTTTCTTGACTTCCAATAGTTTTTCATCCTTTCACTTTGCTGTTTCCTCCTCTCTTGTGTCCCGATATTATTATTACCTTTCCTCTTTTTCTTCTCCTGGAAACCCTTGAAATCTTGTATCAATCTTCTGAAAGTTGTAATGTCTTGTATTATATATTCTGTTATTCCACTCTCTGTCATATCTTCTTTTTACTCCTTGGATCCACCGGTTACCATTTTTTCTCTTGTAAACCTGGTTAAACACTCGTTTTGTCAATCTACTGCTATCCATCCCCATTATGTGACCCCAAAAAAATGTAATTCTCCTGTTCCTGACTGTGTGTGACAGCCGTTCATTTTCCTCATACTTGTATAGATCTTTATTCCTCCTATGTCTAAATTCTCCTTCCTTCGTTTTCAGTGGTCCTCAAATTTTTCTTTCTTTTTTCTCTATCTCTTCTATTTCACCAGTTTTCATAGAGAACATGCATTCTGTGGCATACAGACTCTCTGGTTTGATTACTGCGTTGTAGTGTTTGATTTTAGTTTTTATTGAGAGATTCTTCTCATTGTAGGTACCTTAAGCGAGTTGGTATGCGAGTTCCAATTTAGTGACTATGAAATCTCGTATTTATCGGCAAGGGCGTGTTCTGACTTAAAAGCTGGAATTATTAGCACGAGCTTAGGAATGGCCCAAAGTTTATTGTACCGAGCTCGATAGCTGCAGTCGGTTAAGTGCTGCCAGTATCCGGTAATCGGGAGATAGTGGGTTCGAGCCCCACTGTCGGCAGCCCTGAAGATGGTTTTCCGTGGTTTCCCATTTTCACACCAGGCAAATGCCGGGGATGTACCTTAATTAAGGCCGCGGCCGCTTTCTTCCACTTCGTAGGCCTTTCCTATCCCATCGTCGCCAAAGACCTATCTGTGTCGGTGCGACGTAAAACAAATAGCAACCGGGCGAGTTGGCCGTGCGCGTAGAGGCGCGCGGCTGTGAGCTTGCATCCGGGAGATAGTAGGTTCGAATCCCACTATCGGCAGCCCTGAAAATGGTTTTGCGTGGTTTCCCATTTTCACACCAGGCAAATGCTGGGGCTGTACCTTAATTAAGGCCACGGCCGCTTCCTTCCAACTCCTAGGCCTTTTCTATCCCATCGTCGCCATAAGACCTATCTGTGTCGGTGCGACGTAAAGCCCCTAGCAAAAAAAAAAAATAGCAAAAAAAAAAGTTTATTGTATTACATTAGGCCTACATATTTGATTAATAAATATTCAGCCTGAATAAAAGGGTAATATGCCACAGATTGAGGTAAGTATGACAACGCAGCGTACTTCGTATTTACTGCTTTCACCGCTCAAATGCCAGACTCCAAATCTCGTAGGCCCAACTACAGGGAAAGACCTCACTGAATTAGGACCACCAAATCTGTAGGATATAAATGTAATCAGGAAAATTGTTCCCACAAGGGGAAACCAACACGACGTACTTGGTCGGAGGAACAGGAATTATAGCAATCTATAAAACTGAAGAACTGTTGGGCAAGGAGGAAACCTCAACAAATTCTGAACCCGTCTGGTCCTAAGTGACTCACTCGCGCAGAAGAATAAATAAATAAATAAATAAATAAATAAATAAATAAATAAATAAATAAATAAATAAATAAATAAATAAATAAATAAATAAATAGCCACAACCACAACCTGGATTCAAGAAATGAAGGAAGACCTGGAAAGGAACGACATACGAGAAGAAGAATTATCGAAAAGAAATATTTTTAGCAAGAAAGCCTTACAAATAGAAGAATTCCAAGGGAGGAAGGGAAAGAAAACCGGCACAAAGTGGACTGAAGACAGGAAAAAGCACAGTGAAACAATGAAAGAATACTGGAAGAAAAGGAAAGAACAACTGAGGAAGAATTGAAATTGTAACTTGGTCCTTAGAACGCCGGAACGCAAGAAGAAGAATAGCCACATTACCAGACGAAGAGACATGTAACCCTTATACACAACCTCCTTTACATAATTACCCCAATGAAGGTAAAACAACGAAACATCTGTGCTGTGATCCTACTCCCCCACCAGTCCTCTATAATATTAAGAACTGACCCAAACGGGTTCATAAATTGCTGTATTCAGTCGATTATATCCAGTTCGTGAATCACTGTGGGTTGACTCCACCCATCTGAGCTAGGTGATTAATGTCACATTAAACTAAATTGTGTGTTTACAGTTCCAAGATCCTGTGATACACCTGACATTTGAATGAGGATGAGTTAGAATTGATCAAGTCGAGACTATCCCAATGTAACTTACAGTGAATTTCGACCTCTTTTATGGTAATAATGATATTGTGGACAAACATCTAGCACCAATCATAAAACCTATTACTAGGAGATATGGCCAGAACCAGTTTAAGGATGTAAAGCAGAGGGCGTATACGTCTCTAGTAAGACCCCAATTCTGACATCGAAGGTATATTATCGTAAATGCAAAAATCCACAGTTATAGCCCGCCAGGCAAGCAACTCAATGTTGAAAACATCCTAGGTGTGTGAGCTACGAAGTTTAAGCAAATAAAAATATAATAAAATATGAGAATATATTCTTTATTTCTTCCTAAAAACCACAATCTTATTTCTTATCATCGTTGTCCGGTCGATTAGATTAGCAGTTATCTTGTTTCTATCTCTACGAGCGCTAATGTGAGTCAATACATTGTTTAACTTAAGCACCACTACGAGCGCTAATGCGAGTCAATGCAGAGTTTCACTTAAGCACCACTACGAGCGCTAATGTGAGTCAATGCTTTGTTTGACTTAAACACCACTATGAGCGCTAATGTGAGTCAATGCATTGTTTCACTTAAGCACCACTGCGAGCGCTAATGTGAGTCAATGCTTTGTTTGACTTAACCACCAATATGAGCGCTAATGTGAGTCAATGCATTGTTTCACTTAAGCACCACTGCGAGCGCTAATGTGATTCAATGCATTGTTTCACTTAAGCACCACTGCGAGCGTTAATGTGAGTCAATGCATTGTTTCACTTAAGCACCACTACGAGCGCTAATGTGAGTCAATGCAGAGTTTCACTTAAGCACCACTACGAGCGCTAATGTGAGTCAATGCTTTGTTTGACTTAAGCACCACTACGAGCGCTAATGTGATTCAATGCATTGTTTCACTTAAGCACCACTACGAGCGCTAATGTGAGTCAATGCTTTGTTTCACTTAAGCACCACTATGAGCGCTAATGTGAGTCAATGCATTGTTTCACTTAAGCACCACTACGAGCGCTAATGTGAGTCAATGCATTGTTTCACTTAAGCACCACTGCGAGCGCTAATGTGAGTCAATGCTTTGTTTGACTTAACCACCAATATGAGCGCTAATGTGAGTCAATGCATTGTTTCACTTAAGCACCACTGCGAGCGCTAATGTGATTCAATGCATTGTTTCACTTAAGCACCACTGCGAGCGTTAATGTGAGTCAATGCATTGTTTCACTTAAGCACCACTACGAGCGCTAATGTGAGTCAATGCAGAGTTTCACTTAAGCACCACTACGAGCGCTAATGTGAGTCAATGCTTTGTTTGACTTAAGCACCACTACGAGCGCTAATGTGATTCAATGCATTGTTTCACTTAAGCACCACTACGAGCGCTAATGTGAGTCAATGCTTTGTTTCACTTAAGCACCACTACGAGCGCTAATGTGAGTCAATGCTTTGTTTGACTTAAGCACCACTGCGAGCGCTAATGTGATTCAATGCATTGTTTCACTTAAGCACCACTATGAGCGCTAATGTGAGTCAATGCATTGTTTCACTTAAGCACCACTATGAGCGCTAATATGAGTCAATGCTTTGTTTCACTTAAGCACCACTACGAGCGCTAATGTGAGTCAATGCAGAGTTTCACTTAAGCACCACTACGAGCGCTAATGTGAGTCAATGCTTTGTTTGACTTAAGCACCACTACGAGCGCTAATGTGAGTCAATGCAGAGTTTCACTTAAGCACCACTATGAGCGCTAATGTGAGTCAATGCTTTGTTTCACTTAAGCACCACTACGAGCGCTAATGTGAGTCAATGCAGAGTTTCACTTAAGCACCACTAAGAGCGCTAATGTGAGTCAATGCTTTGTTTGACTTAAGCACCACTATGAGCGCTAATGTGAGTCAATGCATTGTTTCACTTAAGCACCACTGCGAGCGCTAATGTGATTCAATGCATTGTTTCACTTAAGCACCACTACGAGCGCTAATGTGAGTCAATGCTTTGTTTGACTTAAACACCACTATGAGCGCTTATGTGAGTCAATGCAGAGTTTCACTTAAGCACCACTATGAGCGCTAATGTGAGTCAATGCAGAGTTTCACTTAAGCACCACTACGAGCGCTAATGTGAGTCAATGCAGAGTTTCACTTAAGCACTAGTACGAGCGCTAATGTGAGTCAATGCTTTCTTTGACTTAAGCACCACTATGAGCGCTAATGTGAGTCAATGCAGTGTTTCACGTAAGCACCACTACGAGCGCTAATGTGAGTCAATGCATTGTTTCACTGAAGCACCACTATGAGCGTTAATGTGAGTCAATGCTTTGTTTGACTTAAGCACCACTACGAGCGCTAATGTGAGTGAATGCACTGTTTCACTTAAGCACCACTACGAGCGCTAATGTGAGTCAATGCTTTGTTTGACTTAAGCACCACTACGAGCGCTAATGTGAGTGAATGCACTGTTTCACTTAAGCACCACTACGAGCGCTAATGTGAGTCAATGCATTGTTTCACTGAAGCACCACTATGAGCGTTAATGTGAGTCAATGCTTTGTTTGACTTAAGCACCACTACGAGCGCTAATGTGAGTGAATGCACTGTTTCACTTAACCACCACTATGAGCGCTAATGTGAGTCAATGCATTGTTTCACTTAAGCACCACTACGAGCGCTAATGTGAGTCAATGCTTTGTTTGACTTAAGCACCACTACGAGCGCTAATGTGAGTGAATGCATTGTTTCACTTAAGCACTACCACGGGCGCTAATGTGAGTCAATGCTTTGTTTGATTAAGCACCACTACGAGCGCTAATCTGAGTCAATGCATTGTTTCACTGAAGCACCACTATGAGCGCTAATGTGAGTCAATGCTTTGTTTGACTTAAGCACTACCACGAGCGCTAATGTGAGTCAATGCATTGTTTCACTGAAGCACCACTATGAGCGCTAATGTGAGTCAATGCATTGTTTCACTTAAGCACTACCACGAGCGCTAATCTGAGTCAATGCATTGTTTCACTGAAGCACCAATATGAGCGCTAATGTGAGTCAATGCTTTGTTTGACTTAAGCACTACCACGAGCGCTAATCTGAGTCAATGCATTGTTTCACTGAAGCACCACTATGAGCGCTAATGTGAGTCAATGCATTGTTTCACTTAAGCACTACCACGAGCGCTAATGTGAGTCAATGCATTGTTTCACTTAAGCACCATTACGAGCGCTAATCTGAGTCAATGCATTGTTTCACTGAAGCACCACTATGAGCGCTAATGTGAGTCAATGCTTTGTTTGACTTAAGCACCACTACGAGCGCTAATGTGAGTGAATGCATTGTTTCACTGAAGCACCACTACGAGCGCTAATGTGAGTCAATACAGAGTTTCACTTTAGCCATTACAACTACGTTCGGTGTCGATGTTTTAAAAAATCAAACAATGCCTGAGGGTATTAACCAATGAACACATCACAGAAAGAATTAGGTAAATAAGTTAAAAAAGAAAACGAGTAAAGAAACAAGTGATTTTAGGCCGTTATTCCGGAACTGCATTTAGTTCGGAAGTGATTTTTCGAAAAAAAAAAAAAATTGTTTGATAGAACTATCCAAGACTCACAATTTGAAACCTTTCCGGGTCCTTTAGACCTTCAACTTTCGGCGTAATTGATGAAATTGCTTAATTTTACGTTTATCGTAGTGTGAGGACCCATACTTTGCTTAGAAATGTTTTCAATATGAAAACGTCGATTTTAAGGTTTTTATCATATGCGAGTTCTTTTGGTCGTCTCTTCTTATGGGTACAGTATTGTTTTTTAATTTTTTACAATTTGTTTTACGTCGCACCCTCACAGATAGGTCGTATGGCGAAGATGGAACCGGAAAGGGCTAGGAGTGGGAAGGAAGCGGCTGTGGCCTTCATTAAGGGACAGCCGCATCATTTGGTTGGTGTTAAAAATGAGAAACCACGGGAAACCATCTATGTGGGGTTTCAATAGATGGAATGTTCCTTCCTTAGCTGCTGGAGTTTCGTAGTTGTAGGCTGAGAAAACTCATTCATTCATTCATTCATTCATTCATTCATTCATTCATTCATTCATTCAATCACCCGTTCAATAATGAATCCTCTGTTCCCAGCTGGTGGCTATCC
Source organism: Anabrus simplex (assembly GCF_040414725.1). NCBI lineage: Eukaryota > Metazoa > Arthropoda > Insecta > Orthoptera > Tettigoniidae > Anabrus > Anabrus simplex. Next base: position 66,831,747 of record NC_090278.1, on the reverse strand, counting down.
GTGACAGGGAGGAAAGAAGGTACATATATTTTTTTATGAATGCATGAATATTATTCAATCATGCATTCCATTCATCATTTTCATTTCATTCATTTATTCACAATGACTTTTGTAATTGGAGGATAACTCCGTTCAGCCGGCCCCGTGGTGTAAGGGTAGAGTTCCTGCCTCTTAGCCGGAGGCCCCGGGTTCGATTCCCGGCCAGGACAGGGATTTTCACCTGGACCTGAGGGCTGGTTCGAGGTCCACTGAGCCTACGTGATTAGAATTGAGGAGCTATCTGACGGTGAGATGGCGGCCCCAGTCTAGGAAGCCAAGAATAACGGCCGAGAGGATTCGTCGTGCTGGCCACACGACACGCCGTGATCTGCAGGCCTTCGGGCTGAGCAGCGGTCGCTTGGTAGCCCAAGGCCCTTCAAGGGCTGTAGTGCCATGGGGTTTGGTTTTTTGTTTGGATAACTCCTTTCAGATTTGTGACAAAAATAAATACAGGGTGTTTCATGTATGGGCTCCCCACATACAGAGAAGGAAAGACGTGTATACAAATATGGATCTGGAAATGCGTACTTGTCGCGATATATGAGCGTCTCATGGCTCTCGCCGAGATGTACTGCTCTGCTTCGGTCAGTACCTTACAAGGGGAGTTCAAAATGTTCACCACCTATAGACCATTCCATGTTAAGAAAACAGTACTGCTCTTTATGACCACAGGGTTGCCATGTTGAATAGCTCTGCTGAACAGCACCACGGGAAAGCCATGGCGTATATACTGGTAAAACTCAGTACTTAAGAAAGTAAGCTGAAAATTACTTTTTTGAAATCTCAGGTACAGGGGTTATAGAGCGGGGGGTAGGGCTTATTTAGCCTTTCAGAGCAACACCGATAAACGTTTGCCTACACAAAACCTTATAATTGAAGTGGAAGGCAAACTGGGAGAAAATAGACAACAGATACGTTTTACAGGCTCGGGATTAAGGGTGCAGTTCATTGCATTTAATAAAACTTGCCCAAGCAACGCCGGGCACAACTATGCCGTCATATCGCCACACGGAAGGAATGGTAACAATTAAATGCGCCTGTGAAAAAAACTGGTAAAAAGGTGAAAAAATAAAACGCGCTGAAGAAACAAAAGCTAAATAATAAAACCAAGCACAGATAAAAATCATAGAGAAGTTCTGCATCAGTACAAGTCATATCGTGATGTATCGCTGCACACCACAGCATGAAAACCTTCACTAACAACTGCTGTACTGTACAAGAATATTAGAACACACACAAATAAATAGATGACTTATCTTCAGCAGTGATAAGTTGCCGGCGATTCACAGCGTAACGGATTACGCGTTGCATATACCACAGCAACTCAGAGGGAAAATAAAGGAAGACAACAAAGCGATGGCTGTTCCCACCATTGTGCTTACTCCCTGCCAATGTATTTATTAAATAAAGAATATTATGTATTTATTCTAATAACTCACGGGCATAAACAGGCCTTATCCATTTTCATTATTTCATAACATAGTATAAAGGACATTATAAAATTCCTTAATCGTGAGGAATTATGAGTGTCTACGAGGAGGTGTGTTCACTCCTTGTAGAGGTACATAAAAGCAGTACTGTTTCCTCAACATGGAATGAGGTATTGCATACTACAGCCTGGTGCTCGTCGTCACACAGAGTTACGGGTTTAGATCAGGTGATCGTGGTGGCCAAGAAATAACACATTTCCGGACCCTATCTCTTTTTTCCTCGTATTACGAGTCAAATATTTTGTCATCGATTTTTATTTTATTTTCAAAATTTTCCTCCACTCGGAGGCTGCCTAAGACAAAGAATACACATTCAATTTCATTCAAAAAATATAAATAAAAAAAAGTAATTAATGTCTCAGTCTGGCGAATACAAATGGTGTCTGAGTATCAAAAGAGAACCCCTGAGTGCTGTCAGCCCCCAGTCGATGAACTCCTTGGTACTGATTTTGAAGACCTTCATCAGCTTTATCGTCTTCTTAGGGACTGTCTCTCTTGCACCGATCATGAGACCCCTCACTTCTACATCGTCCAGTTCGTATTTATTCTTATAATACGGCACTGTACGCTGACAGATAGACTTCTTTTCTCGGTCCACTTCGTTTGGTTGGTCGGAGTGTATTTCGAATCTTACTGTGAGGTCTGATATATATCCTTTCTTCCCTTTGATTGCGATCATATCAATCCTTATCGTGCTGCCATTTACTCCAATGCCATGGACTTCCTCATGCACTTGATATGCTTTCTCACGGAGCGTCTGTGCTATGGATGATCTGACGTTGTGATGTGTGGTGTTTCGAAGAGCTTCACCGAAGGCACAGGAACCCAAGACGTGAGGTAATGTTTCAATCTCACCACATCTTCTGCAGCGGTTACCATCAAGGGACCTTCCCGGTACAGCTCTTACAGGTGCAACGTTACATGCCATTTTCAGCGCATCTCTCCGTGTCTTGTGGTCTAAACTTGGTTGTACTATATATTTTTTCCCTCCATTATTTTCTTCAGTAACCAATCATGTCTACGTATATGGCCTATTCGATGATCCCCCCATCTTTTTATCTGTATCATAAAACATTTTCTCTCTTCTGCTCTTCCAAACACCTCTTCATTCGTGAGCATTTCTGTCCAGCTAATTTTCAGTAATCTTCTATACCACCAAGCTTCAAATTCTAGAAGTCATTTCTTTTACCCTTTCACCTGATCTCCAAGTTTCACTTCCATATAAAGCAGTACTCCATACACAGGTTTTAAACAGTCGTATCCTCACATTAAAACGTATGTTTTCTTTTGCTGTGGACAGGTTATTATTATTATTATTAAAAGCATTATTAGCCTGAGCAATCCTACTCAATATCTCATGAAAACTTTTTTTCATCACTCGTGATTTTACACTTACTGTAATGTTTCGTTTCCCAATTTTACCTCTGTTTTATTTTTAGTCGACTGCACACTAACATATTTGTTTTATCTTTATTTTCATGTTATATTATTCTTCCAATATTTTATTCATCATGTGAACAATCATTTGTAAATCTTCCTCTCTCTCTCTCTCTCTCTCTCTGCAATTAATGCTATGTCACCTGCAAATCTTAACGTGTCAATTTTATTTCCTTGAATAGTTACTCCAACTTATAGTTCCTGTCTTACTCTGTCCACTGCTTTTTGTACATATAGACTGAATAGATATGGAGATAAGCAAAATCCTTTCCTGACTCCTTTTTCAATGTGAGTTGATTCTCCTTTATTACCACAGCGAATTACTCCAATTTCTTGTTTATAGGTGTTGTATTTCCAGACCCATGTTTACACAAACATTTTCCCTCCTGTGTGAAAAATCCAGCCCTGAAATTATGCTGTCTACATCAATCAATCAATCAATCAATCAATCAATCAATCAATCAATCAATCAATCAATCAATCAATCAATCAATCAATCAATCAATCAATCAATCAATCAATCAATCAATCAATCAATCAATCAATCAATCAATCAATCAATCAATCAATCAATCAATCAATCAATCAATCAATCAATCAATCAATCAATCAATCAATCAATCAATCAATCAATCAATCAATCAATCAATCAATCAATCAATCAATCAATCAATCAATCAATCAATCAATCAATCACCACTGATCTGCATTTAGGGCAGTCGCCCAGTTGGCAGATTCCCTTCTGTTGTTTTTCTAGCCTTCTCTTAAATGATTGCAAAGAAACTGGAAATTTATTGAACATCTCCCTTGGTAAGTTATTCCAATCCCTAACTCCCCTTCCTATAAAATAATATTTGCACCAATTTGTCCTATTGAATTCCAACTTTATCTTCATATTGTGATATTTCCTACTTTAAAAGACGCCTCTCAAACTTATTCGTCTACTAATGTCATTCTACACCATCTCTCCACTGACAGCTCGGAACATACCTCTTCGTCGAGCAGCTCGTCTCCTTTCTCCCAAGTCTTCCCAACCCAAACATCACAACATTTTTGTAACGCTACTTTTTTGTGGGATATCACCCAGAGCAAAACGAGCTGCTTTACTTTGGATTTTTTTTTTCAGCTCTTCAATCAATTAATCCTGGTGAGGGTCCAATATAGTGGAACCATGACGAATATAAGCCCAAGTGCGAGGACTCAGCCATTATAGCATGGTAGTTTGTGGTCCCGCCACTGCAAGCACTGCAAGCGATTATATCCAACACGTGCTCCAGTAGTTCCGGCAAGCGGCGGATAGGAAAGTTAGTGTGTGAGATATTTCGGTGAATAAGTTTAATTTCACTGTGTGTTGTGTACTTCAAGCACGTATCTTATGTGGCTTGATTAATGTAATAGTTCAGCATGCAGTACTGTTTTGTGCCTGGCTGTAAGTCAGACTATGGTAGAGTAGTTGATGATTGAGAATTTTTAACCGGCGAAGGATAGAACTCAATTAGAAAAATGGGCCAGAGCCATTCCACAGAAGGATACTGAGTTAACACGTAATAGCAGAATTTGTCATGTTCATTTCTCTGATAGTCAAGTCAGATATTTTTATAGTGAATGGTGAAAAAGTGGATGTCTCTCGTGTGAGATGGCTATTCCGTCCAGGAGCAGTGCTTCACATTTTTCATAAATTGCCGAAATACCTTTCAAGTGAGATTAAGTCCCGTGAAACTCGCAATAGCAAAAAATTACATAGACATCATCAGGAAAAGAAGAAAGAAGATTGAAGACGGGAGTGCAGCAGCGAATAGGGAATTAAAAGGTCAAACTTTGGGCCATTCTAGTGTACCTTCTGATGCCGAAAGGACAATATCATCCCTCAGAAGGCGACTGAAGAATGCTAATCATAATTTAATTTGAGCTAGATCCAGTCTCAACTCAGCGAAATTTAATTATAGAGATTACAAACACCTCAGGAAAAAAGGAAAATATGATAATCGACACCCTGCTTAAGAAATGCCAGGTGAAATCTTCTAATGAAAACTGAATTATTAAGTAGAGTATTATCTTTAAATAGTTCATGGGTGTTTGTTTTAATATGCTGCGAGTTATGTGCTATTTATCTGTGTATGTACACTCCAGTAATCTGTGCTTTCCTGAAGAACTGATGAAGGCCGTAGCTTTTATTTCCATGTATGATTTTGCCATTGCACCCTGCCGTAGTATTTTAATTTTAATCTCTCAATGTTTTTTAAAAAAAAGACAGTGTATATACTTACCAGTTACGAAGTGATACGTTTCCTCTGGTACCATTCCTATGATCAGCTGATGGGTACTGTGGAGGTTGCCCACTCGAGCGCTGCCAGGCGGGGCGGGCTTGAACTCGAGGAGTCCTCACACTTGTTCTTATATTCATCATGCTGGAATCGTACTCTAGTTGGGGTCTTACCAGAGAATTATATGCCTTCTCCTTTACATCCTTACTGTAACCCCTAAATACCTCCAAAACCCTGTGCAGTGATCCGTACCCATTATTTACAATGTTGGATTTAGAACGTTAAACTAGTAGTATTTCTTGTGATATTTTCTTTGCATGGAATTGCTTGTTGTACACTTGTTGTTTGTTTGTTTGTTTGTTTGTTTGTTTGTTTGTTTGTTTGTTTGTTGGATAATTATGTTAACTTTACTTTATTACTACACAACTGAAAGTGACCATTGCCACCGGGACATTTCCCATTTGCGATGTATTTTTTGATAATAATAATAATAATAATAATAATAATAATAATAATAATAATAATAATAATAACCCCTTTATGTGATCACCCCAATGAAGATCTTTCCTTATATTAATACCCCATAAGGAGGAGTTTTCACCCCATCAACGCAGTAATTACAACTGAGAGAACTACTCCTGAAACACTGTGTATAATAGGATGAGGAATTAGGGAATGAAATTATTTATCAAGGAAAATGGTCGATAAATTTCCAAGTTTTTTGAAACCATTTAAGAATGGACTAGATAAACCATTTATGGAGAATCTGCGACCTGGGCGACAGTCCTAACTCCAGATTGACTGATTGATATACGCCCCTACACATTTCAGAACTGTTAAATGCCTATCATCCTTTTTGCTAATTGCTTTACGTCGCACCGACACAGATAGGTCTTATGGCGACGGGGGATAGGAAAGGCCTGGGAATGGGAAGGAAGTGGCCGTGGCCTTAATTAAGGTACAGCTTTGCCTGGTGTGAAAATGGGAAACCACGGAAAAACATCTTCAGGGCTGCCGAATCGACTTTCTCCCGAATGCAAGCTCACAGCTGCGCGTCCTAAACCGCCCAGTAAATGCCAATCTAACACAGCTGGGATCGAGTCTCGTACCTTGAGTGAGGAACTTATCACCTAGCCAATAGAATAACGCAGCCGATTGTACGCTAACTCGTATATAGAGATATGTTCATTTAAAAAAATTAACATGTGCGCTGGAGGCTCTAACCTAGTATTGTAAACCAGGTGGATATTCATAATTATCTTGAAATTCGCCTCCAGTTCTGGTGTTTGCCTTGAACCACACAGTTTCGCCACTTGGCTGTTACAATTAAATCAAAGTACGGCTACATGCAAATCAGTATTGCAAAAACGCAGGTCTAGTGAGGGAGGGGAAAGCTGTCACTTGAGGATCAAGCTGTTCCAATATGACCTTGAACTTCGAAACACATCTGTCGCCAACAGGTTATGTTGATGAGACTCGGACAATTTGTGCCAATTAATTACTTTCAACATTGTTACCTTCTCTCCGCAATTCAGAAACTCCTGAGTCAATTTCTTAGGATGGTGTGCATAGCCTACTATTTTCAACGAAAAGCGCGCGTCAATTCAGTTTATCCAGTGTAATAATAATAATAATAATAATAATAATAATAATAATAATAATAATAATAATAATAATAATAATAATAATAATAATAATAATAATAATAACAATAATAATAATAATAATAGTCCGACTCGTTGGCTGAATGGTCAGCGTACTGACCTTCGGTTCAGAGGGTCCGGGTTCGATTCCCGGCCGGGTCGGGGATTTTAATCGCTTCTGATTAATTCTTCTGGCTCGGGGACTGGGTGTTTGTGTCCGTCCCAACACTCTCCTCTTCATATTCACACAACACACTACACTACCAACCACCACAGAAACACGCAATAGTGATTACATCCCTCCATATAGGGTTGGCGTCAGCAAGGGCATCCGGCCGTAAAACAGGGCCAAATCCACATGTGCGACACATATCGCACCCCACAGGTGTGGGAAAAGTGGTAGGAAAATAATAATAATAATAATAATAATAATAATAATAATAATAATAATAATAATAATAATAATAATAATAATAATAATAATAATATACATACATCATTATAGACTGTTATGCCTTTCAGCGTTCATTCTGCAAGCCTCTATGAAATTACTAAACGTCGCCACAATCCTCGATTTGCAACTAGTGTTGTGGCCTCATTTAGTTCTATACCTCTTATCTTTAAATCGTTAGAAACTGAGTCTAACCATCGACGACTTGGTCTCCCTCTGCTTCTCTTACCCTCCATAACAGTGTTAATTATTCTCCTAGGTAACCTATCCTCCACCATTCGCCTCAAATGACCCCACCACCGAAGCCGGTTTATGCGTATGGCTTTATCCATTAGGTTCATTCCTAACTTAGCCTTTATCTCCTCATTCCGAGTACCCTCCCGCCATTATTCCCACCCGTTTGAAGCAGCAATCATTCTCGCTACTTTCATGTCTCTTACTCCTAACTTATGAATAAGATATCCTGAGTCCACCCAGCTTTCGCTCCCGTAAAGCAAAGTTGGTCTGAAAACAGACCGATGTAAAGGTAGTTTCGTCTGGGAGCTGACTTCCTTCTTACAGAATACTGTTGATCGCAACTGCGAGCTCACTGCATTAGCTTTACGACACCTTGATTCAATCTCATTTACTATATTACCATCCTGGGAGAACACACAACCTAAATACTTGAAATTATCGACCTGTTGCAGCTTTGTATCACCAATCTGACATTCAATTCTGTTGAATGTCTTACCTACCGACATCAATTTAGTCTTCGAAAGGCTAATTTTCATCCCATACTCATTGCACCTATTTTCAAGTTCCAAGATATTAGACTGTAGGCTTTCGCCACAATCTGCCATTAAGACCAAGTCGTCAGCATAATAATAATAATAATAATAATAATAATAATAATAGCAAAGCAAAGTCATCTCCGTACAAGCCATGAAAGCCCTTGGAGGGGTGGAAGGTGAAGGCTTCCACTCTTCGTAACCTCGGTACTTGATGGGGTAGAGTGGTTAGCTCTACGCCCGGTCGCCTTTGCCCCCAGGAATTAACCTGGTACTCATTGTTGGTGTAGGCTGAGTGAACCTCAGGGCGATATGCACCTCCGGAAGTGGAAATCTCGTTTCGTAAATTTTACGACATCCTGACGGGGATTCGAACCCACGTCCTTCCGAGCGAACCGAGCAGGCCTTTACCGCCTCGGCCAGGCAGGCCCTTAATAATAATAATAATAATAATAATAATAATAATAATAATAATAATAATAATAATAATAATAATCTGTCTCAGTAGTCTAACTACTGAAAGCGCTCTTCAAATCTCATATGAGAAAACCGGATACATGGAAGGATCTCCTAGATACTTAGAGAAACTATCCCTGGGAATTCAGTTTAGCAAAATCCCTCAGGGAAATAATTGCAAATACTTACGCGGAAATCATCCAAACATCCGGATTAAATAGCGAAGCAAACACAGATACAGAATTTCTAAATTACAAAAAGCCTATAGAATCACACGGAAGCCGGGCTGAGTGGCTCAGGCGGTTGAGGCGCTGGCCTTCTGACCCCAATTTGGCAGGTTCGATCCTGGCTCAGTCCGGTGGTATTTGAAGGTGCTTAAATACGTCAGCCTCGTGTCGGTAGATTTACTGGCACGTAAAAGAACTCCTGCGGGACTAAATTCCGGCACCTCGGCGTCTCCGAAAGCCGAAAAAGTAGTTCGTGAGACGTACACTCTTGAACATTATTATTAATCACACGGAAGAGGTACTGTACAATTAAAAAAATCAATATATCGTAACGCTAAATTAAAACACGATAACACTGTAATTAAGAGCCTCCGTGGCTCAGGCGCCAGCGCGTCGGTCTCTCACCGCTGGGTTCCGTGGTTCAAATCCCGATCACTCCATGTGAGATTTGTGCTGGACAAAGCGGGGGCGGTACAAATTTTTCTCCGGGTACTCCAGCTTTCCCTGTCATTCCAGCAACACTCTCCAATATCATTTCATTTCATCTGTCAGTCTTTAATCATTGCCCCGGAAGAGCGCTACAGGCTTTGGTAGCCGGCACAATTCCCATCCTCGCCGCTAGATGGGGCTTCATTCATTCCATTCCTGACCCGGTCGAATGCCTGGAAACAGGCTGTGGACTTTCATTTCATTTCAACACTGTAATTAAGCCTGAAGCGTTATACGCATCAGAACACTTGATCATTCAAGGATGCAAGTTACGAACGTCAATACTGCAAACAAGCAGCAATACACAGTATTTCAGTGGAAGTGATATGAAACTGAGATAATTATTCCTTCAAAACTTTGATATAATTTATAGAGCCCGGAATTTTATGCATTAATAGGTTAGAATGCAAACTTACTGAAGCGAGAAGCAAGTATAGTCTACCTTCACAACGACTATGCGATGGGATTTGCATAACCATTACGGGTAAGGTCTATCAGAACCCCTATAATTTATGTTACTCTTTCTACACTATGGAAGAGCGGGTGGCCGACATTTTCTACTAACCAAATTAGTTTGCAATCTAACCTATTGCTGCATGAAAATCCGGGCTTTAGATATAAATCTAGGTTTAGTGACTGGGATGATGGTATTCTTTTAAGGAATGGTAACGCATGTTTGCCGTCAATGTAAGAAGAATTATTTGAATAAGAAGGCAGTACACCAAGTTATTTTCTTAACAAGCAGAACATCAGATGATCTACAGTGGAATATAACTCTCATTTTATATCCCCGTACCCAGTTTGCTTGCAGAGATTACTAAATTCATTTTTCGTATTCTTAAGCCGCGCAATGGGCCAATTATTTGATTCCCACGGAATATTCTTTAATGTAAATGTACAAAACAAAAGGGGCATGCATATTGGCGTTTAGGACAACGTTATCTTGAACTACATATACTTATCGAATACACACGGTGAACCAGTTCAGAAGTTGATAATTTTTTGAAGAACAGAAAATTTAGAAACTAGAACGATGGTGTATTTTTACGATATGGTAACGTATATTTGCCGTCAATATAAGAAAATTATTTGCATAAGAAGGCAGTAGAGCCTCCGTGCCTCAGAGGGCAGCGCGTCGGCCTCTCACCGCTGGATACCGTGTTTCAAATCCCCGTCACTCCAAGTGAGATTTATGCTGGACAAAGCGGAGGCTTTCATTCCAGCAACACTCTCCATTCTCATTTCATAACATCTGTCAGTCATTAATATGGCGACCCCATCGTACTAACAGCCTATATATGGTTCATTCATTACATCCCTGACCCGGTCAAAGACTGGAAAACAGGTTGTAGGTTTTCAAGAAGACAGTATACCAAATGATTTTCTCAACAAGCAGAACATCTGTATTCAATCCAGTTATGTTACTAAGGGGTTCATAATCTAAGTTGCAGGGTGACAATATCTTTTGAGATAACTTTACTTACTTGGTTGCCTTAAAGGAAATGTTAAATAAATTCAGGTAAGGTAAGGGTTATTCTGCCCGAAGGCAGGTCCGAACCTCCGCAGAGGTGTTCCTGAGCCGGAGTTTACGTGCGGTAGGGTGGCCAGTTCCTTTCCGCTCCTCCATTCTCTTACCCCCCACCAACAGCGCGTGGCAACCCATCCAACTCCTGACCACGCCCAATGTTGCTTAACTTCGGAGATCTCACGGGATCCGGTGTTTCAACATGGCTACGGCCGTTGGCAAATAAATTCAAAGCTGTGATTATTTTTAAAATCCGACAAGGGAAAATGGATTATCTTCAAACATTTTCCCTTCCCCAAACGCGGGCCATTCTGTTCCACTAAACGTTGGCCCTTAAAAACCATTCGGGAGATAGTGAGTTCAAATCTCACTGTCAGCAACCCTGACGATAGTTTTCCGTGGTTTGCAATTTTCACATCAAGCAAATGCCGGCGCTGTACCTTAATTAAGGCCACGGCCCCTTCCTCCCACTCCTAGGCCTCCTTTATATGACAAAAAGACTTTGGTGGCGATACACAAAGAAGTTTTTCGGCCACCGAAGGATGGGAAAGTGCTTTATCTGAGAATGGGAATCCACGGAAAAACCATCAACTGGTCTACCTACGGTGGTATCCGAACCTACCATCTCCCGAATGCAAGCTCACAGCTGAGCGCCCCTAACCGCACGGCCAACTCAGCCGGTCGGTGTTTTACTAGCTCCATTTCAAATCCTATACAAACATATGTCTTATGGCATAAGGTATGGATGTCAGACAATGTTACCTAGCAACCGTGCAGGCTGTGATATAAGGTATGGATGTCAGACAATGATACCTAGCAACCGTGCAGGCTGTGATATAAGGTATGATGTCAGACAATGTGACCTAGCAACCGTGCAGGCTGTGATATAAGGTATGGATGTCAGACAATGATACCTAGCAACCGTGCAGGCTGTGATATAAGGTATGGATGTCAGACAATGTTACCTAGCAACCGTGCAGGCTGTGATATAAGGTATGGATGTCAGACAATGTTACCTAGCAACCGTGCAGGCTGTGATATAAGGTATGGATGTCAGACAATGTTACCTAGCAACCGTGCAGGCTGTGATATAAGGTATGGATGTCAGACAATGTTACCTAGCAACCGTGCAGGCTGTGATATAAGGTATGGATGTCAGACAATGATACCTAGCAACCGTGCAGGCTGTGATATAGGGTATGGATGTCATACAATGTTACCTAGCAACCGTGCAGGCTGTGATATAAGGTATGGATGTCAGACAATGTTACCTAGCAACCGTGCAGGCTGTGATATAAGGTATGGATGTCAGACAATGTTACCTAGCAACTGTGCAGGCTGTGTCTTATGGCTGGATGTCGTCCGAAATTAGCAGCTGTTTATGGATGGCCATGACTAGGATACATATTTATGAACATTTTATTTTAATAACGGGAAGATCGGTTTCCTTTTATTCGTAGACTTGGGAGGTTTAACGTTTTTCCCCTTAGAAAGTACTTGGTAATGAGCGGTGAGGTGGAGAAAAAATGTTCAATTTAACATATTACTGCGTTTATAAACAGTTAAATTTTAAGGAGTTTATTTATCGTTACGAAAAAGTAACAGCAGCACGTTATTTTTATCAGTTGCAAATTGTAGCCGTTATAATTAAGTGAAGAAATAGCTGCTACGTTATTTTTCAGCCAGCCGTACACTCCGCTGGACTGAACAGAAACAAAGATATTGATGCAGGGAGCTTAAAGGAAGGAATGCTTGCTAAGAAAGAATAATTTGAAATCTGTAATTAATTAATTAATTAAAATAATATAATAAGTGGTAGCTGCACACACCCAACCGCCACTGTAATTTGCAATGAAATTTCTTCACCTGTCATAGTGTAGAAGCCAGGATCGTTAGCTGCCAATGGAATTGCTCTTTGCTGGCGTGCGGTAGCAAGGCCCATCAAACTCCAGAACTGATCGTTATCGCGTGACGCCACAGATGCAAGTTCCAAGCGGGGTTTGGTTGCCAGTTAAAAGCGTCTGTTTCCTGGGGGAAACCGTTCACGCACCATGGGATACCAGAGCCCTCTAAACTCCATACGTCATCCCCTCGCGTGACTGCACTTTCAGTGGGCTTTGATTTATAGTTTGCTGTTTCACTTTTATACGTCTATATTACAACCATTGTAATAATAAGAAGGTAAGAAAAAATGTCCGTGTATGCGGCGAAGATGATCGATAAAGAACTCATTCGTAAGAAGGTTTAGAATAGCAAAATGTTATTTACCGTAGACTTAATGTTTCTCGACAACGGGTATATGAAGAGCAAAATGTTAAGACGCTTTTAGTGTTCGAGAGTACCTAACTTACGATTATGTTCAATGTATCGATTGACAAACCCTACGCTTTGTCCTCCATAAGGTAAGGGTGTATTCTGCCCGAAGGCAGGTCCGAACCTCCGCAGAGGTGTGCCTGAGCCGGAGTTTACGTGCGGTAGGGTGGGCAGTTCCTTTCCGCTCCTTCATTCCCTTACCCCCCACCAACAGCGCGTGGCAACCCATCCAAATCTTGACCACGCCCAATGTTGCTTAACTTCGGAGATCTCACGGGATACGGTGCTTCAACACGGCTATGGCCGTTGGCTTGTCCTCCATATCGACGACATGACTATTTGCACCCAAAGTAGTCAGTGTGCCCTGTTCTTGTACTCCGTCGACTTGAAAATCCTAAGGCAAGTGTCCACGCCTGATGATTGTGATGAATTACAGACAGTTCCCAATTCTTTTGACCTCCCAGTGTTAAGAAGTATAATACAAAATCTTTTTCATTGCTAAAGCAAAGAATGAACACTGTCTCTACCATCCAGGTAAGAGACATAGCGCCGGGCTGAGTGGCTCAGACGGTTAAGGCGCTGGCCTTCTGACCCCAACTTGGCAGGTTCGATCCTGGCTCAGTTCGGTGGTATTTGAAGGTGCTCAAATACGTCAGCCTCGTGTCGGTAGATTTACTGGCACGTAAAAGAACTCCTGCGGGACTAAATTCCGGCACCTCGGCGTCTCCGAAAACCGTAAAAGAGTAGTTAGTGGGACGTAAAACAAGTAACATTAATATTATTAAGAGACCTAGCTGTTACAATTGACTGTAAACTGACCTTGTCTGCTCATATCGAGTCAATAAAATCGCGAGCTATGCGTAGCCTACGCATTCTTTACAGGTTCACTGAAAGTAATGATATTAACACCTAAAAATTATAGCCCTACTTCGTCTCCATTATTGACTTTTCCCCTATTTGGTCCTCATCTGCTAACCCACTGTGGATGGCGGCGGTAGGATAATACCCTCGGTATACACTGCCTGTCGTAAGAGGTGACTAAAAGGCGCCCCAGGAACTCATCTTTGGAGCGAGGGTTGGCGAACACGGGGCCCTTAGCTGAGTCTGGGCATTGCTTCCACTTACTTGTGGCAGGCATCTCAATTTCATCTATTTTATCCAACCTCCCTTGGTCAACTCTTGTTCTTTTCCAACCCCGACTGTATTACAGCACTCGAGGCCTAGAGAGTCTTTCATTTTCATGCCCTTCGAGGCCCTTGTCTTTCTTTGGCCAATACCTTCATTTTTCGAAGTGTCGGATCCCTTCATTTTTTCTCTCTGATTAGTGTTATATAGAGGATGGTTGCCTAGTTGTAGTTCCTCTTTCTTTCTTAATCTGCTTACCCTCCAGGATTGGTTTTCCCCTCAGACACAGCGAGGGATCCCACCTCTACTGCCTCAAGGGCAGTGTCCTGGAGCGTGAGACATTGGGTCGGGGATACAACTGGGGAAATGACCAGTACTTCGCCCAGGCGGCCTCACCTGCTATGCTGAACAGGGGCCTGGTGGAGGGATGGGAAGATTGGAAGGGATAGACAAGGAAGAGGGAAGGAAGCGGCCGTGGCCTTAAGTTAGGTACCATCCCGGCATTCGCCTGGAGGAGAAATGGGGAAAACACGGAAAACCACTTCGAGGATGGCTGAGGCGGGAATCGAACCCACCTCTACTCAGTTGTCCTCCCGAGGCTGAGTGAACCCCGTTCCAGCCCTCGTACCATTTTTCATATTTCGTGGCAGAGGCGGGAAACGAACCCGGGCCTCCAGGGGTGGCAGCTAATCACACTAACCACTACACCACAGAGGCGGACTTCTGATCTTTGTTAGCTTCATAAAATAATCAATGGATATTCCAAATGTAATACTCTTCCAAAATATTTCCCTATACACGTCCCCTCGTTGGACACGCAACTGGCATACTCATCATGTGTGACGTTCACTCCTAACCTAACCTAACCTAACCTAACCTAACCTTACCTTACCTTACAACAACGCTCTATTTTCCACCGTCTCCCTACTCTCGGTAACACCGGGCGAGTTGGCCGTGCGGTTAGGGTGATAGTGGGTTCTCGTTCATCCTCAAGGTTGGCCAAAATCTTCGCCCAAAAGTTACCAGTTTCCTTTTCCACCAGGAATTCTTGTGATCACGATTGTAAAGCTTCCATTCCAAAATATGTCTCTTTTTTCTAATGAGTAAGTCTAGGTCACCATCAAAATCCCGCGGCCTTTACAATAGTGACAGCCTACCGCCAATTTTTTAGTGGGGGCTTTGGAAATGATGTTCATGGTCTATCTGCTATTAGCGTCACAACATTGTAACCATGTCAAGCAGTGTTCGTCTATGTATAGGCCTATTACGGAGAGTTGCCCCAGTTAACTCTGGACGATTTTGACGTCCTATGCTATTCTTTTTCTCCAGACCCGCTTGTGCTCGATGTGATAGCCACGGGCACGGACTATTTCCCTACATCTCAATTTTTACTGTAAGAAGACTTCGACGGAGCACAGGAAGAGGAATATTGTCCCATGCCTCCTTGCACACTTTCCAAAGGCTCTCAATAGTGGCGGGACGTCTAGAAGAAAACCCTCTCTTCAGGAGATCAAAGTCACAGAAGTTCATTGGCGAGGCACCCTGGGATTTGACAGGGATGTCACTAAATGGTATGACACGAACACCTGTCTCTGCTTCTTTTCTCTCTTAGTAGGCGACTGACGATCTGGCAGTATGATTGGACGCTTTATCCATGTGGATCCAGACATTTGAAGTATCCTCACAGTACAGCCGAGGGGTATCTTCGTCGAAATACGGGTCCATGACATTCTTCTGTAAGTAAGTAGCATTAATCTTCACATTTTCCGGCA
Organism: Anabrus simplex; assembly: GCF_040414725.1. Taxonomy (NCBI): domain Eukaryota; kingdom Metazoa; phylum Arthropoda; class Insecta; order Orthoptera; family Tettigoniidae; genus Anabrus; species Anabrus simplex. Next base: position 66,815,746 of record NC_090278.1, on the reverse strand, counting down.
CTCTGAGGATTCTGATTTTACCCGGCGAACAATATCCTGCCGCTACCATGAACCGGCTAGCAAACATTTCTTTGTTTTCCTTGATGAAGCTTGAGTGCTACTTTTGGCTTCTGGGCGACAGTAAATTGCTCTGGGCTTGTTGGTCTCATCCAAATAAACCAGGGTAACATCTGACTGCCATTTATCCCCTGATAAGTAGTTTTCTGGCATTAGCGAACCGTTCTTTAACGTGCCTTCCTTTCAATGCATGTCCACGTGTCTTATACCGCTTTACCAGGTTCACATATTTTTAATTATACGGGAGACTCTACCTTTAGATATGCTTGTGTGGCTGGCAAGGTGTCTTTGAGTTGTTGGATTTTCCTTCAGGACAGCAGCCTTTACCTTCTTAATGACGTCCGAAATACTGAAGAGTCGAACTCCCTTCCGCGGCAGTTCTTAGAAGTTGTTGTTCGTGGCGCGAAACCATTCTGATGTAAGTTTATCACATTGCCTACAGAGGATTTACTAGTGTTGAGACCTTTCATTTTACACTGTTTTACAATCCTCGATAATGAAACATTAGCATTGGAAAGACCAACAATGTAGCCTTGCCATATATCTGCAATTCAGCAGGCCGTGAAGCAACAATGGTATGGTATGACTGTACCCAGCACTTCTCTAAATCACACTGACCAGACAGAACAAGCAAAACGACATGATACTGCTTCCAGGAGCACGTGCGCTCAAGATCGCTTCCTGTATTAACTGGGGCAACCATCCGTATAGCTTATTCGATGTTAAGAAAACAGTATTGCTCTTATGGACCTACAAGGAGTGAACACACACCCTTTTAGACACACATAATTATTCGTGATTAAGGTATATTATAATGTAATTTATACAATTCATGATTCTTCTTCTTCTTGAGGCGCCTTCTCCTAGCGGAGGTTGGCGGTCCACATAGGCAGCTCTGGACGTGATGTTGCAGCATGGAAAGCATCTTCTGAAGTGCAGTTGTGCCATCTTCGGATGTCCTTCAGCCATGAATTCTTCCTCCTGCCAACAGACATTTTCCCCTGTATTTTACCTTCAATGATGAGCTGTAATAGCTGGTACTAGATATTGGGTTTACCGGGCGAGTTGGCCGTGCGCGTAGAGGCGTGCGGCTGTGAGCTTGCATCCGGAAGATAGTAGGTTCGAATCCCACTATCGGCAGCCCTGAAGATGGTTTTCCGTGGTTTCCCATTTTCACACCAGGCAAATGCTGGGGCTGTACCTTAATTAAGGCCACGGCCGCTTCCTTCCAACTCCTAGGCCTTTCCTATCCCATCGTCGCCATAAGACCTATCTGTGTCGGTGCGACGTAAAGTCCCTACCAAAAAAAAAGATATTGGGTTTTTCTTTTTTTAACAGTAAGTAATAGTTCTTTTTGTTTCTTCATGCGATGAAGGACTTCGTCATTTGAAATTTTCAGCACCCACGGTATTCGGAGTAGGCGGCGATATAGATACATTTCAAAAGCATCAGTTCTTTTTTCTAGATTTTGGTCAAGGGTCCAGCTTTCACATCCAAAGAGAAAAATGGAGAATACATAGCACCGAATCATTCGCATTCTTAATTGCACACTTAGGTCCGATTTTGTAAATAGCTGTTTCATGCTAAAAAATTGTCTCCTGGCCTGTTCTATTCTAGATTTTATCTCCCTCTTGGAATCACATTCCTCATCTAGCACAGTACCCAAGTATTTGAAGGAGGATACTTGTTCAATCTTACTGCCGTTTATTGACAGGGTTGCTGGAATTTTTATTTTAGAGAAGACTACAACTTTGGTCTTGGAAGCGTTGACAAACAGGCCAAACTCTTCACTGCGCTGGACTAATTTGTCTATCATGCTTTGGAACACAGGTAATTCATTTGCTATCTTCTTTTCTTCCACTGGCCCAAAAATTTGCCTCAAAGTACTTCTTTCAAATATACCCAGTTGTCTTTCGTCATATTTTGACAGTGTCCAGGTCTCATCACCATATGTTAATACGTACAGGCTTTACTAAAACTTTATATATTAGGACTTCAGTTTTCCTGAACAGCAACAGGCGCGGAACTCCAACTCCAAATTACACATGGCAGTTGTACGACAGAATGCATGCACGTTTGTATGGTTGCATTCGAATCGTGACGACTAAAGCGGTTATTAATGTACTACTGTGTCACGCGTCTTCTCGTGCATACTAGAACGTGTAATCCGGAAACTTTGATCAAATAAATGTTACCTGGAAAATTGCTTGGCTTAAATATTGCATTCCTCCAAACCAGAGGTGCTCAGCCGGGCGCCCGTTGAGGCTTGCCCAGTGCGGCTGGGCTGGCGTGACGTAACAAGCATACGTCACAGTGAAGCGAGAGAGCGGAAACACTTTGGAGGGAAGCTCTCCTCCATTACTCAGCGAAATGCTGATTGGGGAGTAGTATTTAAAATAAATCGCAAAAAACTGACATTTTCAAGATATTCCGGACTGATTTACATTGCGCTGAATATAAACAGCCAGTTTACTTTCTTATATTTATTCATTCAAAGAAAACTGACATGTTATAATTTGTTTCTTACAATCTACAAAGGTACAGGGTTTAAACGTACAAGCTACGATTCCTTGGATGGACATGACAGTATTTCCATTTAAAATTCCTGTTATTCATTAAGCAAAAAGTAATATAATTACATAATTCAACAAGTGTATTGCTTAATTTTGCACAGTGTTGTAGTGTTGTGTGACTTGCTCTGTTTCCTGAATTTATGAAAATAGTATTTAAAATGTAACAGACGTCCGATTATAATAGTTAGCCTCTAAATGGCAAGAGGAAGTTTCATCACGAGTGAGGACATAGATATTTACTATCCAAGATTAAAGTACAACAACAATGTAAACATATCTACCAAACAGATGTACAGTATGTCTTCAAATAAATAACCTAAATGATGTTATTCCCGTAACCATAATTGGATTCCTGGTGAGTTTATCAGATATTTTAAACCCAAACAACTACTAGCAACAGCTTATCCACCTTAACTCCGTATTATATTAGAAATGTTTATAAAGTACCTCTTCAAATTTAATAGTGAAAGTTGTAATTCTTTAGGTACATTATAAAAGTATTTGAGGTTGTAGACCTAACTCTTTATTGTATCCGGTCCAAATACATAAACTGCAATGAACGAAAATAACAGTTTTTTTCCCAAGCGGTCACCCATCCAAGTACTGACCACGCCCAATGTTGCTTAACTGCGGTGATCGGATGAGAACCAACGTATTCAACATGGTATGGTCATTGGCAAATGACTTCTTACAACGTAAATTGAAAATAACGTGGACTTCTGCCCTATTTATTTCATTTTTGTGCCCCCTTTTCAAACTCGGGTATCGCAGCAATGATCGAGAGTGACTGGGAGAACTTCCTCCAACCTTCACGGCCTGTGACGTAGCCACAACGTCACTGTAGTTGAATAGCACACATTCATTGCCGGCCTGCCCGCCTGCGGGAAGGAATGCCCAGCGTGAGCACCTCTTCTCTAAACTAATGTCTTCTTACTGTTGGGATTAAATTTTCCGGCAGTGAATTAGTGAACTAGGGCACTGCCCTTACACAGCTCAACTGAGTAACGGTTTATGATCCACCGGCGTATTGTACAGCCGTAGCTGTCTGAGCACAAGAAGGACCACGACTCAGAATATGTCGGAGATGCTGACACCTGTTCAATAGCAAATGGAATCCAGACCACAAGAGAACACACTAGGATTGCCAACATTTGCTCACGGTTCACGATTAATGAAAATAATAGAAACAAGAATCTAAGTATTTTTGACTTTTTAAATAATTATTTCCAGATTAATTCCAATTTCTTGTAGCTTAGGGTCTCAACCTAAAAATAAAGACACAGACTGTACTTACTGCCAGGTGAAGCTGCCAGTGATTCCATCACGCAGCCTGTCCTTGAGGGACCTCTGTCGCGACGGCCCGCTGCCACCTGAGAACGTTGCCATGGTAACGAGACGCCTAACAAAAACACGAGCGCGTCGCGGCGCGTCGCTCCACCTTACATTACATCATACACCCGCACACGAAACAGACAAACTCCTTTTTCTTAGTCGTGATTAATAACAAATTAGACACACGCAAAACAACAGCACTAGAACTTCTTCAATTAGGGAGTTCACACTTTAGAAACTTAGGTCATCTTCACGTCGCCTCCGCAAGACGGCGCTGAAGTACCGCACTCTGAAACAGAGAGAAAAGAGAAATAAATTAAAAATATCTTCTGGGTCACTTAGTATCATTTATCTTATTTCAATTTGATGGGAAGAACACCTGTATGGGTGAAAAATCATATTTTTCCGTTTAAAAAAAGAATATACAGAGTCATCCAAACTAACGCAGAACCGAAGCAGAGGCAACTCTGAGGTTCGGACTGCAATCTGTCGCTTCCCTACATCCGGCAATACCAGAGCTGGAACTCATATAGTTCAGCGTTAACGCCGCAAGGCGGTGCTAGTTTCAGTTGGTCTTTAACGCGAATTCATAGCGCAGTATGAAACAGTTGGACCTAGAGCTTATCGGCGTTGTACTGCTAGACTCCTGCGTCTCGTAAATTAAATACAGATTAATGCGCCTGCCATTGGGTGTTCTTTAAAACGCAGTGCAGTTTTTTGCAGAAAGAAATAGTAAAAAATATGCGATGCAGAATATACACAAGTATTGAAAATTATCACTTACAGTCGAAACGAAACTTAAAATACTTTTCTCGCTGCTTTAGAATATGACCTTCACCAAACAAATAAATCTGGAATTAATGTAATGAAATAACATTTTGGGTAAATATAATAACAGATGATCCTCTGAAGAGAAAAATTTCGAAACACTTGAAATTCATACGTCATATCCACACAGTCTGAAAATACATTGGGTCTTTCCCTTTTTAGCTTTTCTTCCATTGTAACGCTTACACGTTTCAGCCCGTCATAGAAGGCATTAAGACATTTAGAGTCACTACCGCCAAAAACCCGTAATTTGAAAGGAAGGCTTACATCACTAAGGACACAGTGAATTTCAGAATCATATTCTAACGATTTCACACACACTAATCGCTCGGTACAATTTTATTTGATGTTCTGTGAATCAAACAGCCACGCAAATAATACGGTTGATTATCGCTTGCTCTAGCTGAAATCCATGGGACCGAGCCTGGTTTAATATCTGTCAGTGAAATAGTGTCCTTTATCTGTTCATGAATATTTCCCTTTACCTCCCGCCTTCACCGTCTTTCATCCCGTGAAGACAGCTTGTGGTCAATAACAGAGAATGAGCGAATTCCGTTCATGGTACGTACAGTCTTGCGTACGGCCCATATAGGCCGACGCAAAAGGGGATGAGAAAAATAAATATCATTGGGAATGTTGCTCTTATCTCGTCTAAATATTTCAAGTACTTCTCTGTTTTCGAAGCCATGTACAGTAAGTTCTCTATAATATGCCAGACATATCGCAATTGACATTCTAAAAAGCTGCATCGCCAACTTTGTATTCATCTTTAGAAAATCCTTAGGATTGATGTACTTGGATGATGCTGACTGCATTTAATAACAGTACTCAATTCATAAGCAAACAATATTATACAGTGCATAGTGCCTACACAATATTGCTTTGAACTGCTAACTGTTCAGACTAAACGATCTGTGCGCCGCATGGTGTTGAAATATAGAACTAATTTTTCTGGACTACGGTGCCTTGTTGAAGTTTCAACACTTGATTATCTACTCGCCCTGCTACTACAGTCAAGAAGTTTGTGGACTAGCACCTACAGTGAAGGCAACACAGTGTACACCTGAGTACGTATTACGGTCAATATGTTTGTGGACTGGCGTCTACGGTGTAGGCAACACAGTGTACACCTGAGTACGTATTACAGTCAATATGTTTGTGGACTGGCGTCTACAGTGTAGGCAACACAGTGTACACCTGAGTACGTATTACAGTCAATATGTTTGTGGATTGGCGCCTACAGTATAGGCAACACAGTGTACACCTGAGTACGTATTACAGTCAATATGTTTGTGGAATGGCGCCTACAGTGTAGGCAACACAGTGTACACCTGAGTACGTATTACAGTCAATATGTTTGTGGAATGGCACCTACAGTGTAGGCAACACAGTGTACACCTGAGTGCCTATTACAGTCAATATGTTTGTAGAATGGCGCCTACAGTGTAGGCAACACAGTGTACACCTGAGTACGTATTACAGTCAATATGTTTGTGGAATGGCACCTACAGTGTAGGCAACACAGTGTACACCTGAGTGCCTATTACAGTCAATATGTTTGTAGAATGGCGCCTACAGTGTAGGCAACACAGTGTACACCTGAGTACGTATTACAGTCAATATGTTTGTAGAATGGCGTCTACAGTGTAGGCAACACAGTGTACACCTGAGTACGTATTACAGTCAATATGTTTGTGGACTGGCGTCTACAGTGTAGGCAACACAGTGTACACCTGAGTACGTATTACAGTCAATATGTTTGTGGATTGGCGCCTACAGTGTAGGCAACACAGTGTACACCTGAGCACGTATTACAGTCAATATGTTTGTGGAATGGCGTCTACGGTGTAGGCAACACATTGTACACCTGAGTACGTATTACAGTCAAAATGTTTGTGGACTGGCGTCTACAGTGTAGGCAACACAGTGTACACCTGAGTACGTATTACAGTCAATATGTTTGTGGACTGGCGTCTACATTGTAGGCAACACAGTGTACACCTGAGTACGTATTACAGTCAATATGTTTGTGGACTGGCGCTAACAGTTCAAGGATCACATAATCTTTTGACCTGCCTTTTCGCCACTTTTTCCCGTCGGCTTCATAATCTCCAAAGTTATGCTAAGGTATTTGCGTAATTTTTAGCACAACTTGAAAGTTTCTCGTCGTTCAAACTATGACATTCTCAAGTTCCGCCGCTGACATACAACTACCCTTCACAACAGAGACCGTACTTCTGTTTATACTGTAAGCTCGCAAGTGTCTCTTGTTGAGACTAGGGAAGTACTGTCACGACAGCATCCTGTGATGCAGCAAAGCGACACTAGACTATCAGACCACGAACTTAATAACTCGACTACAGTCGAACCTCGATATCTCTAATCATCTAGGTAGCTGAATTTAATTTCGAGTTATCGATATTTCGAAATATAGAGATTTTCCGCCTTTGAGGATTTCACATAATCGAATGATGTGTAACTACACCTTTATACTGTCATTTAGTGTTATTCAACGATATAAAAACAATCACGAAGTATTTTGTCACTTTAATTACAACACATAGTATAGCAAGTTGTTGAAAAGAGAATACATACAGTAGAGAAATATGTTTTTCACTCTCAAGCTTATCTTCTTCCGCTTAGTTTCCAACATCATTACAATATTTGTAATCGCTTACTCCATGTTCAGGATGTACACCTACCATACGTAAGGAAGTTACCTGAAGAACAAGATATGGCACTCCACAGACTTGACATAAAAAAAGAGTCTCCTCCCAAAGATTGACGGAAGGAAATTACGCGAAATTATGAGAAATCGATCCTTTCAGTCGTGGTGTCAGCTACCACATAAAGGAAAAAGAGTAGTGTTATATTAAGACTGCCCGAAAGCAAACTCCTGGATGACTCATAAATCACCTCTGTCCTCCTCTGAATACATGAATGCAGTGAAGATGACATGCAACCTCACCGCGGTCAGGTCGGTTCCCGGTAGGTCATTCAACACAACCCGTTGCCGCCAAAATGGCTGCAACGAGACAGAAACCCTTGGACATGTGCTGGGATTCTGCCGGAGCACTGAACTAATGCGCAACCACCGCCACCACCGTGCAAGATCGTCGATTGCTCAAGGCTTGAGACAGCGTGGATGGGAGGTGTACGAGGAGGTTCACTGCGTCTCTACTGATGACTCTAATCGGAGGGCGGATATCGTAGCCATCAACAGAGAGGACATGAAAGTGATGGTCTTAGATCCCACCATTCACTTTGAAAGGGACCTGGATCAGGCTCGGGATGTGGACCTAGAAAAGCAAGCTATTTATATTCCATGCTTGCCTTACCTTTCATCTAGGTATAAAATACCTATCGATCGGTAGATTGTCAGAGGCCTGTTATTCGGAGCAAGAGGCGCCCTCCCTAGTCAGACATCGAACTTCCTACAAAACTTGAAAGTTCCATTCTGCGAGTTAGAAAAAATAGTAATACAGATACTGAGGGACTCTCTGCAAATCATTCACTTCCATCTGTACCTGAGAACGTGATTGACATTTCTCCCCCACTAACCCCGGGAAAAAAGAAGATAACAGCTTCAACGATTAAATCTTCATTTCTTGATATTTTTAAACTCCATTAAAATTGAAACTGTATTCCGGATCCAAATGGTCACCCTCATTGGAGGACGGACGACTTATTTCTTTAATAAATCTCTCTCTCTCTGTCTACTGAAAAAATTTTCATTTACACTCGACTGGCTCTATGTTTTATCGAAGAATAGTCCATGCACTTAACGCCTGGTCTAGTGAGAATTCTAAAGAGAGTTAATTCAGCTCCAACTACCTATGGTCAACGCACCAGGGGTGGACATATAACATATACTGTAGTACGTTAAGGAATAATAAACAAACCTTAAAATGCCGTACTGCACAGTTAATGTTGTACAACATTCGAGTTACAGAATATTTTCAGCGGTTATGAAGGAAACGTTTACTTCGTGAAATGGAGAAATGCGTGTAATAGAATTTCGAGTAATAGATAAATGAACACTCTTGAAGAATAGAACAGACGGCAGGGAAATTGAAACTATTTCGAAGTACTGAAAATTCGAGATATCGAGGTTCGACTGTACGTATAACAGTATAATATACCTGAAAAATACACACTATTAAACAAAGAATGACATATTATTATTTAGACTTTCAAGGCCCTTGTAACTATTCATGATGTAATATCTGGGATTATGCCGTGTAATAAAATGTATAAACACATTCAACGCGCGTTTCGAAAGGTACCTTGCCTTTCGTCTTCAGGTGAAAACAGATAACGGGAACACAAAGCATCAATGATTGCTAAGAGTAAGAAACAAGGAACTTAAAATGGTGCCCTAAGATGCAATAGGGTCGACATTTTACCCCATACTAGGGACAACGAATGGCTTTGTTGTCGATACCTTGCAAACCGAAGATCTAGTGGCGATATGTGGATGATACGTTCGTCGTTCGGACGGAAGGTGAGGATAATCATGGTAATTTCCTGGATTACCTTAATCGCCATCACCCTGCCATTTGTTTCACCATCGAAACGGAATCTGACGGCAAAAGCAGATTCTCACCATCACTTTGCCCAGAAACATGGTATTCTTAGGAGGATTTGTGAAGTGTCAGAGGAAATTAACATTTTGATAACCATCTTTGAGAGCAACGGTTATAGCGAAGCTTTGATCTCTACGGTTGTGAAACCGACGCATAATCGGACGTCTGTTGAGAAAAAAAGATGTAAGAGAATCTGCTTACCTACCTTATATACGTAACACAACGGATTGTATTGCTAAAATCTTACATAGGTAAAAAAACGGACGGTATTTGGAACTTCAATTAAGATTTAATATATAGGTTAGGCTACTCCTGCGACCAACTAAGGGCAGCTGACCTAAATTGCAACGACCGGGTATCTACAGAGTTCCCTAGACTTTTGGCAAGGTTTATATTGGGCAGACTTCGAGAACCACATGTACTCGCATTAAGAAACATAATAGGTGTATCAGATTCAACCAACCTGATACATCTGCTGTTGCTGATCATGCTTTAACATCTGGTCATGATGTCGTGACCCTAGGAGTGTTCCCGCACGTATGAAACAATATCGCCCCAGAATCATCAGAGAGGCGGTTGAAATACGTAAACACACAGATAATTTCAACCGCGATACAGGCTACAACCTCAGTAAATCAGAAAGTGATGCTTCACTGCTGCCATTCGTCCTACTTAATCTTAGGACACAGTTTTAAGTTCTTTGTTGCTTTCTTTTAACAACCATTGATGCGTCGTGCTTCCGTTTTCTGCTTTCTCTTAATGAAGAAAGGCAACGTACCTTTCGAAACACGCGTTGAGTGTGTTTATACAGTGTATTACACGACCTGAGCCCAAGTATAACATCATGGAAAGAATGATATGTTTCATTCTACAAAAACTTCGTCAAAATACATGAAATCACATTAAATCATGCGTATATACACGGAAAAGTTCAACTTTCTTACGTTACAAGGAAGATTCACTTCATAAAAAGAATCACCATACGTCACCAAGCAACAACAAAGGAACTGGCACAACGCAATTCTACTGGAAGAATATTTTGACGTCAGAGTTGAGGAATTTTGCACGTTCTGGCCGCTTACAGCGCCATATTTACTGCTGGTGGCAAAACTTGCAACTCGCATTGCTTCGTTAGCATACCTACGGAATTTCAGACTCCTACGATGATTACATCTCGTGCTGTACCGCGCTGAGTACCACTACTTTTATTGTGGACAACCGGTATTGTTTACGTTGCGTAAACTTGTCAATGATTAATAGTTGGTGATATTATGAACAAATAATGATTGTAGTAACCCTCAACTGTCACCTTATTATCTCTCTCTCTCTCTGTTATCCATGTAATTACTTTATGTATCGAACTGGGTCTCTATGGAATGCGTAATAGCAAGCGATTACATTTCAGTGTCTAGACCTTGTTCTTTTTCCGGGTTTGATATCCTTCCAGCATTCCCTCACCCATCAGACAGAGCTTTCTTGTGCTCCTCAGATAGAGGTCCTCTGCGTGTTTTGAGTTTGGATTCCATATTGAAGTCATGCTACGTCTTTACCACCTGTCTAAATTATAACCTGTAATTCATTGTACGTTCTGGGATACCGATCTGTCTCAGATCCTTTTCATATTCCCAGAACCAATATGGCCTTCGGTTTGATGAAATTCCACATTCTTTATGTTATCCCATCATCTGATATCCTGAAAATGTGTCTGTAAATATTAGTCTTCTCTTCTTAATCGACACTGTTTATTTATTTTTTATTTATTTGGGAAACCAAAACAGGGAGAAGCCGCAATGAAAAATACATTTACAATGGAGTAGCACAATGAAAACTTAAAGAAAAATGAAGGAAGAATAAAGAAAAATCATGTAATGAGGAAAGTAGCGGAAGAAAATTAAAACCTTACAAAATAACTGTAGAGACACAAAATTAACAATAAATCATACAGGCAAAAGAAAACGAGGAATATTAAAGACTCAAAAGTGAAACGAAAAGAAGAACCAGGCACAGAAAGATAAATACAGATATGCCACATAAGTAACGGTATAGTGCAGTAAAAATTAAATAAATATTACGTTATGTACAATAGAGGGGACAGCAATTAAAAGACGAAAAAAGGAATGTGAAGGAAATGAGCTAGATTAAGTTAAGGAAGAATCGATTAAAAGAGGCACACGAAGAAAATACGTCCAAGTTCCTGTCAGAAGATAAAGAGTTAAGGAGGATTGGAATGCATATAAATAAAGTTCTTTGAACAAGAGAGAGGCGGGAATACGGAATAGGAAGGGGTGGATTTATCCTGGTTTTGCGAGTTGGGACATGTAGGGTAAAGAAGGATGCAGGTTCAGGAGAACGAAATGAACCATTAACAGCGTTATATAGGAATCTATGGTTCTGGTTCTGCCTATTTGTACACCTCTTTATCAGATTATTTTGTAACTTTTAGGTTCCTCAGTCTGCTGAAACTAATTTTGATTAGCAAATTTATAAACTACCTGTAAGAAAACATACTGTGAACAGTAACATTGCAGTGTGATTTCATAGAATCTGATGATGTCCTTCTATGAACGAAACATGCCATTCCATTATAATTACGTTGTTTCTTCTTTTACAGGTATAATACTGTTAGCATATGTTTTCTAGCAGATATTTTATAAAGAATTACTCAAAATTAATTTTCGTAGACTGAAGAATCTAACAATTATAAAATAACTGAGTCCAAACTGAAAAGGAATAGCTGCAGATATTCCAAAAATACATTTATTAAATCTCAATCGCACCTCTCTATCGACCCACCATTTACCTAAAATCTTCCTTAATACGCTGTGTTCTCTTATTTTATAATTGACTAACCTGTCACTGCTACTGATGGTTTGCCCGTTAACAATCTCATTTCAGGCAACACATTTTGGGTATATATTCCCAAAACATAGGACTTTCGTGTAAAGATATATATAAAAGGTGGCTCGCAAGCGCAGTACTTTATACTTTTAAATGTACCGCAGGCACAAATGATGAATGGGATGTCTACTAACTGATTTTCACAGGGGCACTACTGTCAGCAGGCAGGTTACGTCAGAATCTGAAGAGATAACAACCGGACGGTTGCTCGCAGCATGTTCCTCAGCGCTACACGTCTAACGCAAACTCTTCGAGTAGTAAAGCTCGTTTACGACCGCATAGTACTAGACTGATGTATGTACTAGTGTACAACACACTACATTTGCTGTCTGCATATCATCAATGGCTAGTGTGTTCAGCAAAGACGAATACACAGACATTATTTTAATCTATGGGGAATCTGGTGAGAATGCAGCCGAAGCTACAAACAAACGTCTGCTTTCCACACGCGTATTTCGCCGAACAGTGTTAGTTTTTGTTTCATACAAACAAACCTTTTCTTGGTGGAATATCTACACGTGTATACATAAATAAATAAGTTATTACATTTTATTTTCTGCACCTTTGGCGTATTTACAAATGCACCGTTATGGAACGTGTGCAGTAAAATGACTGCTATTTGTTTCACAACATCCGCAATACAGCACGTTGTAGCGCTCCTTCGAAAACAAGTGATTAGGCATCCCATGCATCACTAGTGCATGCGGGACAATTGTATGTAGAACATACGGCGCTCGTGAGCCGCTTTGTATATATGCACGGGTATTAATACTCATTTCCTGAAAAACTAAAAAAATGCTGATAGAAGCACGGCTTTACCCTCATTTTGACTATTATGACGCGATTTATACAGACGCTTGGTGCAAGTTATTGAACAGATTACACTGTGATCAAAATGCATCTGTGAGGTACGTCTGTAACGTTCGGTACTATGACCATGTAACTCCTTCATATAACCACCTCTCATGGCCCCGACTAGAAATCCGTCGCACTGTGCATTCCCTATGCCATCTCCATAAAATCCTTCATTCTTCACAACCATTTTACCTTACTTCATATTTCAAATACCTCTCTCCTTATCACAGTCTTAACACCAGATCTACGAATAATTCCATCCTTGCTTTACCTAACCATAGAACTGCCATCTACGATAATTCGTTCACACAGTAATTGCCAGTCGTGAGTGGAGCCTCCTTTCCGAAAGGATCAGACGGTTAAGCGCTATTCGCACTTTCAAGGAAGTACTTTGCAGACATTTTATGCTAAGGTAAGGATCGTCTGTAAACTTGATGCTGCTTACTCACAACCATTCTATTGTCATGGATACCCTGGTAGAATATAGTTTTAGTATCCAGTAATCGGGAGATAGTGGGTTCGAGTCCCACTGTCGGCGGGCCTGAAGATGGTTTCCGTGGTTTCCCATTTTCACACCGGGCAAATGCCGGGGCTGTACCTTAATTAAGGCTACGACCGTTTCCTTCCAACTCCTAGGCCTTTTCTATCCCATCGTCGCCATAAGACCTATCTGTCTCGGTGCGACGTTAAGCAAATAACAAAAAATAAAAAGAATATTGGTTTAAAATTCTTAACCGTTATGTTTTTCAAATGTTATAAAATATTGATATAGGATACTACCATTTTTACATGTAGGATATTAGTTGTAATAATCTCTCCTTTTATTATATCTAATTTATTTCATTTTAATCTCATCACTCATCATTCTTGTAGTACTATTAATTTAATTTGTTTTTAATCTAATTAGTGTAAAGTAATACAGTGTAATATATGTATATTTCTGTGCCTGGTTAGATGGAAGAGAAGGCCTGAAGGCCTTAATCTTGCCAGGTGAAATAAAACATTATTAAACTAAACTATATATACATGGTATTTTCTGGTGGTGACAGAAGTTCATTCGTATCACCATTTAGAACACCTGGAAGGTATGCATACACACTTAACGGCGTGGACGGACAAGTTGCCAGCTTAACTCCTAGCCATTCCAAAGCAAGGACACCTGTATTACGCTGCTGTAGAGCGGGTTGTAGCCTCCCCAGGCTGAATATTCCCGCTGGATGGATAACAATGTGAATGGACTTATGTTCCTACCAGATAATTCAAAGTTTTGAAAGAGTAAGTACAAAATCGTTTGCAATAAAATCCTCCTCTGTTCATTGCCTTTCTCCCCCGACTCAGCTTTTTATATCTGCCCAATCCGGTGAGTTAGACTGGGAAACGAATCATTTCAGTAATTCTCTGTTCATTCCCACAGAAGCTCTTCATTTCTGTTCAATCCGTTCCTACACAATTTCGTTCGAAGAATGCTCTGAATAAATCTAATCACCCCTCCTCCATCCCCACCCTCCCTTCTATTCACACGTCGACTCCAATACGTTTGTGTAACTGATTATCGTTGGCGGGATGGAATCCATTTCTCCACTGGTAATTTAAACGAACTGAAAAGCGTTATTTGTTGACAAGTAAATTAATATTGATTCTGACAGGTAAACAATGTAACATAATTCATGATAAATACTTGTGAAAATGCACTGTTATACTCTTCCCATGATTTTGGTGATACATCAGCTGTCATTTCTAATTTATGAAATATAACTGAGGGATTAGTTCAAAAATCTCACATTGATGTGTTTTTTCAATTAGCGCAGATAAATACATCTACAAATATATTTTTTTGTACAGAAAACCGGATGTAACAAAAAAGTAGTGCTCATCGATTCATAGGGATCTGGATTCGTTTCCTGGAGGTTTCAACGTTAAATTGTTAATTCCCTTGGCTCGGGAACGGAGTGTTTGTATTTTCTATACACGGCAGATGCCACCCACCCTCTTTGGAAGGTCTGCCTTACAAGGCTACATACATATGTAGGTTCGGTCCTCAGCCTGAAGGCTGGTTGGATCTTCAACAGCTCCACCATTAGCTGTCACAGATGGCCTAGGCATAACTGTAGAGTCGTACCAGGGAAATGAGAGTGAGGTAGTTTCTCGTTCCTTTCCTCACTGAGCCAGAATTTGCTATTACATAAATAGTCTGCCAAACCCATTGAAATGCATGCACTAAACGACATTATGAGCAACATTTTCACACCATTCATGGCAGGGACTGGCTGTGTTGTGGTACCCGATTTGAAGCTGGCGCGCTGCGCGAGGAACGTTCTAGTTTGTGACAGTAAGTTTCGGCCGGCGAGCAAACAGCCGCGCTGAAGTCACCGCTCAACGAGTTTGTCAGGAGGAGGGCCAGCGAGACAAGGCGCTCGTTCGCATCCGCACTGCTCTCAGAATAGCAGTCTAACGAGGAACCAATCACGAGAGGACCTCAGTGGGTAGCGGCCGTGAGGTGAGGTTTGTACGTCCGCAACAGCAGCTCTTGCAGTGTTTCCGCTGTCTGTGATGGGGCCATCGTCAGGACAGGTGTGGGCTGCGACTGAGGTGTAACCGCTGTGGTGGTGACCACCACTACACGGCCTGCGCAGCACTTAAGAGGTGCCGTTTTGCGCCAGCTGCGTGGAGGACCACTCGGCCTCTCATCGCAGTTGCCCGGCATGGCCCGAGCAGAGAGGAAGGAGGTCCGGCGTCATGTCCCATTTCCATCGAGTACAGTGGGCTTGGCCACATTTTCCGGGATTGGAGAATAGGTATAAGGGACGCCAAAGGGTTCTGGCGGTGTGGCGTGTCCTAAGACTTATTGCCGCACGGCCCGCGCTAGTCACAGCAGTGCCCAGAATGACTGTTTCCCTGAATAACTGAATGGCAAGAAATAGGCTAATGACTTGTGCATGATACCTGTTCCCAATTAACACTACTTCCTGGACCTTTCCCCAGCCACATCCTTGCGTGTGCTATTTACTATAAGTCAGGTTTTACAGGTACATGTAGGCATCTTGCTCTTTCCGCCTATGTGACTTTGTTGTGACCCTTAATACCACACCTTAACACCACCTTCATCTGTGGATCAGTGGTAGAGTTTCGGCCTCCGGATCCCAAGATAGCGGGTTCAAACCCGGCAGAGGTAGTCGGATTTTTGAAGGGCGGAAGAAAGTCCATGTCGTACGATGTCGGCATGTAAAAGATCTCTGGTGACACATTTGGTGTTTGCCCGACAAAATTCATTAAATCTGCATATCTCAGTTTGTTTGTACATATGATCGAAAACTTTATTATTATTATTATTATTATTATTATTATTATTATTATTATTATTATTATTATTATTATTATTGGATTTAGGAAGTACACTTTTTGAGCAATCTGTACTTTTTCTAGTCAAAACATATATTCATTTTCGTGTTGCCATGACAATCCTCGGTGTATTAGCTTTATGCACATATATAAAACTTCGTAGATTTATTTTGTATTTTATTTAGACAAGTACAAGCTGCCACCAAAAGATTTAACACTGCCAGTTCTGGGGTTAAAATCCAATATTTAAAACGTCAACCCTCTACCTGAATACAGGTCTTCCATCGTCACCTTATAAGCTCCCGAGTTGTAAATACATAAAGCTTCAATAACAGTGCCTTTTCTAGTAACGTCAACATCCCGCGATTGCCGGCGCGTCTCTGACGCCGTCTCTCACGGCATCTCCTTTTATACCGTACACGGGTCTCATCCGGGATCACTGACGTGTTGCTGTCCAGCGCCATCTGTTGACCTGTATGTGCACTCGTTGTTGGTATCAACAAAACCTCATGCTATGTCAAGCATGTGTCGCCATTTGCATCTGAAGTGTTGCTGTCCAGCGCCATCTGTTGGTCATTTTGCGTTCTTTATTTTGGTGCCAATAAAACCCCGTAGCATGCCATTTATTACCTCTCTACCTCCAATATTCCGTGAAGCATTGTCTCGTAAAATGTTAGCGGATTTTGGAGTCAGCCTGTACGTACATACAGACAGACAGAGATGACGGAAAATTAAAAATTGCGATTTCCTTTTTACTGTGGGTACGACCGATACAGAAATAGCATTCTTATTTTAATTCTGAGCAATATACAGGCGAAACTCTTATTTTATATAGGCCTATACACTGGCGGAAAAAATATCCAAACACCAAGAAGGGGTTGAGCTAGATTAACGAACGTTGGTAGGCGTGTTTATACTTCTGAAAGATGACGTTGACTCAAATTTCCTGAAAACTGCGTTAGCCTGACGCTAGGAGCGGTCCCCTGACGTTGCACGGGCTGTACTCTGTTAGAGCGTTCGTTACCTGTGAGATTGGACGGAGCGACTTGATTGGGTTAAGAATTCCTTTACAACGACGAAGAGGCCAGTATCAACAGCTCACTGCGGTTGAACGAGGCTGTATAATAAGGCTACGTGAAGGTGGTCTTCCTTCCGCGAAATCGGAGAACGACTTAACAGGAACGTTTCCACTGTGTATGCGTGCTGGCAGCAGTGATCACGAGAAGTTGACTGGGGTCCAGACGTCCTCGTGGCACCACCTAATTCGGCGTATGGCTGTGGCACAGCGGACTGCGCATGCAGCAGCAATTCGAACGGCAGTTGGCACCACTGTGACGCAACGAACTGTTCGGAATCTGTTACTCGAAGGACAGCTCCGAGCCAGACGCCCTGCGGCGTGCATTCCACTTACCCCAAAGCACCGCTGTCTGCGACTTGAGTAGTGTCAAGCAAGAGCTCATTGGAGGATGGAGTGGAGGTCCGTTGTGTTTTCCGATGTAAGCCGTTTCTGCCTTGGTGCCAGTAATGGCCGTGTGTTGATAGAAGAAGCCCAGGCGAGTGCCTGCATACCACCTGTCTGCGGCATCGACACACTACCGGGAGTTCTGGTCTGGGGAGCAATTTCCTATGACAGCAGGAGCACTCTCGTGGTTATCCCACGTATCCTGACTGCAGATGTGTGATTCGCCCTGTTGTACTGCCATTCCTGAAGAGCATTTCCGAGGGTGGTTTCCAACAGGATAATTCACGCCATGTGCTCTACAAATTGTCGGCATGTTGCCTTGTCTGCTCGATCTCCCGATCGGTCCCCAATCGAGCACGTATGGGACATCATTGGAGGACAACTCCAGCGTCATCCACAACCGGCATTAACCGTCTCTGTACTGACCGAACAAGTACAACAGGCATGGAACTCCGTCCCACAAGCTGACACCCGGCACCTGTACGACACAATGCATAAACTTTTGCATGTCTGCGTTCAACAGTCAGGTGATTACACCGGTTTATTAATGGACCAGCATGGCATATTTTCGATGGTTTTTCTCGCGCGGATATTAACCTGTAGTCTTGTAACTTTAATCAGTTAAATATGTTACCTTGACAAATATATTGCCAAAATTTCCTTATTCTAATTCCTTATTTCATGGAGTTTGGATATGTTTCTCCGCCAGTGTATACAGATGATATGAGTAAATAATACTGGTGATTTTTACGTCGCACTAACTACTTCTAAAAGTTTCGGAGACGTCGAGGTGCCGCAAGAGTTTTCTTACATGCCCGTGAATTTACCGCCACAAGGCTGATGTATTTGAGGACCTTCTAGAACAGGGGTTTCCAATTTGTAAGGGCTCGAGGGCGATATTGGAAACCTTAGTCATGTTCACGGTCCGCACTTGAATAAATAGGCAAATTTTCGTAAAATTCTGCCTACAGAAGTACCATTACAAAATAATATGCATAATTCAATTGAAATAAAGGTTTGATAATTTTAATTCCTTAGGTAAAACATTGTTTTATAATTGCATAAAAAAGTGAAATTTCGAGCCGGGATGAGTGGCTCAGATGGTTGAGGCGCTGGCCTTCTGAAGCCAGGTTGGCAGGTTCGATTTAATATCGTTCCTAAGGTGTTCAAATACCTTAGTTAGTCTCATGTCGGTAGATTTACTCGCACGTAAAAGAACTCCTGTGCGACACAATTCTGGCATCTCGGCGCCTCCGAGAACCATCAAAAGTAGTTAGTGGGACGTAAAAACCAATCGTTATTATCTAAAATTTGGATTTTAAATTTTTAAATGAAAAATAATCTTTTCAGATCAAATGAATACTGGTATTTAAAAAGGGGAAATAATATTAATGAATTTTTAGGTTTTTTTTTGCTATTTGCTTTACGTCGCACCGACACAGATATGTCTTACGGCGACGATGGGAGAGGAAAGGCCTAGGAATTGGAAGGAAGCGGCCGTGGCCTTAATTAAGGTACAGCTCCGGCATTTGCCTGGTGTGAAATTGGTAAACCACGGAAAACCATCTTCAGGGCTGCCGACAGTGGGGATCGAACCCACTATCTCCCGATTACTGGATACTGGCCGCACTTAAGCGACTGCAGCTATCGAGCTCGGTAAAGAATGAATTAGCTCGGATTTGGTCTATAACGAATATAAAAATTAACACATTTTTGAACGACCTAGAAAATATGACCTACACACGTCGAATGCCCTGTAACATTTATTTTCTCTGTTGCTGTTTGTTCTTTTCTTGAATATCTGTACGGACTTTGGAAAAGGATCAAACACTTCCCCAGGTAAACTGTTGGACTCCTTCATTCTCTTCCCAAGGAATGAATTTTTACCCCAATCGTTTCTACTAAAATACCGTCCAATTTTTTATTTGTGGTCATCCCTGCCGAATTTCCCCCCATGCTTCCTCTCCTGTATAGGCTCTATATAATTCTATAAGTCTAGTTTTCTATCTTCTTTTACTTGAATCTGAACTCACTCTCCCGATCCCTCGCTGAGGTCACAAGGAGGATAGCAAGGGCGAAACAAGATTTTCAGAACAAAATATTTTTCTTTTTAAAAATTTGCTTTACGTCGCACTGACACAAATAAGTCTTACGGTGTTCAAGGTATAGGATAGGCTGGGAGTGGGAAGGAAGGAGCTGTGGCTTTTATTAAGGTACAGCCCCAGCATTTGCCTGGTGTGAAAATGAGAAATCACGCAAAACCATCTTCAGGGCAGGGTGGTGAGATGGCATGGAATGACATTAGTAGACGAATAAGTTTGAGAGGAGTTTTCTAATCTAGGAAAGATTATAATATGAACATAAAGCTGAAATTCAAGAGGACAAATTGGGGTAAATATTCATTTTAAGGACAAGTAATAAGGGATTTGCTAAATTTCAAGAAAAGATTAGGTTAACAATTGATAGGTAATCTGCCACCTGGATGACAGCCCCAAACGCAGACCAATGACTGATTGATTGATTTGTCACCAGAAATCCTGTACATGGCGACATCGTACGTCATGGAGTGTTTCTCATGCCCTTTAACAATCCGATTTCCTCTGCTCGATTTGAACACGCGAATATTAGATCAGGAGCATACACTGTGCCCCTGCTCCAAAGAGGAGCGCTGCAGACAAGGAAGAATTGTAAATTAAAGTGTATTATATCTCTAAGATGCTGCCAGCGGAAATGGGTTTGTAGTTGATATTAATATTCGATCTTACAGACAAGAGAAAGATAATACGCACTTACCAAGAAATAGGAGGCAAGTGGTGCGGAAATACGAGATTGAAGAGGAAAGTTTCCCATCGCAACAGGATGAGGTGTCTTTGACCAGTACTTAGCTTTTTTGGTGCTTTTCCTTATCTTGTAAATATATCCCATGTTTGCTTGGGTGTATTTATAATATACCGCGCTGATAAGATTGTAACGTTATCAATATAAGACTGTCACTGTGTTACAAGCTCTCGTCCGGATTTTTCCATCCACTACACAGGGTGTCGTCTGGCATGTTCCACACGCTATAGAGGTGCTGTCCACCCTTCTTCCATCTCCTAAACAGAGTCTCGTCTGGCTTTTCCCATCCACTATACAGAGCCTCGTCCAGCTTGTTCCATCCAGTATACAGTCTCTTACGGCTTGTTCCATCCACTATACAGAGCCTCGTCTGGCTTTTCCCATCCACTATACAGAGTCTCGTACGGCTTGTTCCATCCACTATACAGAGTCTCGTACGACTTCTTCCATCCAGTATACAGAGTCTCGTACGGCTTGTTACATCCACTCTACAGAGTCTCGTACGGCGTGTTCCATCCACTATACAGAGTCTCGTACGGCTTGTTCCATCCACTCTACAGAGTCTCGTACGGCGTGTTCCATCCACTCTACAGAGTCTCGTACGGCGTGTTCCATCCACTCTACAGAGTCTCGTACGGCGTGTTCCATCCATTCTACAGAGCCTCGTACGGCGTGTTCCATGCACTCTACAGAGTCTCGTACGGCGTGTTCCATCCACTATACAGAGTCTCGTACGGCTTCTTCCATCCACTCTACAGAGTCTCGTACGGCGTGTTCCATCCACTCTACAGAGTCTCGTACGGCGTGTTCCATCCACTCTACAGAGTCTCGTACGGCGTGTTCCATCCACTCTACAGAGTCTCGTACGGCGTGTTCCATCCACTCTACAGAGTCTCGTACGGCGTGTTCCATCCATTCTACAGAGCCTCGTACGGCGTGTTCCATCCACTCTACAGAGTCTCGTACGGCTTGTTCCATCCACTCTACAGAGCCTCGTACGGCTTGTTCCATCCACTCTACAGAGCCTCGTACGGCGTGTTCCATCCATTCTACAGAGCCTCGTCTGGCTTTTCCCATCCACTATACAGAGTCTCGTACGGCGTGTTCCATCCACTATACAGAGTCTCGTACGGCGTGTTCCATCCACTATACAGAGTCTCGTACGGCTTGTTCCATCCACTCTACAGAGCCTCGTACGGCTTGTTCCATCCACTCTACAGAGCCTCGTACGGCGTGTTCCATCCATTCTACAGAGCCTCGTCTGGCTTTTCCCATCCACTCTACAGAGTCTCGTACGGCGTGTTCCATCCACTCTACAGAGTCTCGTACGGCGTGTTCCATCCACTATACAGAGTCTCGTACGGCTTCTTCCATCCACTCTACAGAGTCTCGTACGGCGTGTTCCATCCACTCTACAGAGTCTCGTACGGCGTGTTCCATCCATTCTACAGAGTCTCGTACGGCGTGTTCCATCCACTATACAGAGTCTCGTACGGCTTCTTCCATCCACTCTACAGAGTCTCGTACGGCGTGTTCCATGCACTCTACAGAGTCTCGTACGGCGTGTTCCATGCACTCTACAGAGTCTCGTACGGCGTGTTCCATCCACTCTACAGAGTCTCGTACGGCTTGTTCCATCCACTATACAGCGTCTCGTACGGCTTGTTCCATCCACTATACAGAGTCTCGTACGGCTTGTTCCATCCACTATACAGAGTCTCGTACGGCTTGTTACATCCATTCTACAGAGCCTCGTACGGCGTATTCCATCCACTCTACAGAGCCTCGTACGGCTTGTTCCATCCACTATACAGAGTCTCGTACGGCTTGTTCCATCCAGTATACAGAGTCTCGTACGGCTTGTTCCATCCAGTATACAGAGTCTCGTACGGCTTGTTACATGCACTATACAGAGTCTCGTACGGCTTGTTCCATCCACTATACAGAGTCTCGTACGGCTTGTTCCATCTCCTATACAGAGTCTCGTACGGCTTGTTACATCCACTATACAGAGTCTCGTACGGCTTGTTCCATCTCCTATACAGAGTCTCGTACGGCTTGTTCCATCCACTATACAGAGTCTCGTACGGCTTGTTCCATCCACTATACAGAGTCTCGTACGGCTTGTTCCATCCAGTATACAGAGTCTCGTACGGCTTGTTACATGCACTATACAGAGCCTCGTACGGCTTGTTCCATCCAGTATACAGAGTCTCGTACGGCTTGTTCCATCCAGTATACAGAGTCTCGTACGGCTTGTTCCATCCAGTATACAGAGTCTCGTACGGCTTGTTACATGCACTATACAGAGTCTCGTACGGCTTGTTCCATCCACTATACAGAGTCTCGTACGGCTTGTTACATGCACTATACAGAGTCTCGTACGGCTTTTTCCATCCACTATACAGAGTCTCGTACGGCTTCTTCCATCCAGTATACAGAGTCTCGTACGGCTTGTTCCATCCAGTATACAGAGTCTCGTACGGCTTGTTCCATCCACTATACAGAGTCTCGTACGGCTTGTTCCATCCAGTATACAGAGTCTCGTACGGCTTGTTCCATCCAGTATACAGAGTCTCGTACGGCTTGTTCCATCCAGTATACAGAGTCTCGTACGGCTTGTTCCATCCAGTATACAGAGTCTCGTACGGCTTGTTACATGCACTATACAGAGTCTCGTACGGCTTGTTCCATCCAGTATACAGAGTCTCGTACGGCTTGTTCCATCCACTATACAGAGTCTCGTACGGCTTGTTCCATCCACTATACAGAGTCTCGTACGGCTTGTTCCATCCAGTATACAGGGTCTCGTACGGCTTGTTCCATCCAGTATACAGAGTCTCGTACGGCTTCTTCCATCCAGTATACAGAGTCTCGTACGGCTTGTTCCATCCAGTATACAGAGTCTCGTACGGCTTCTTCCATCCACTATACAGAGTCTCGTACGGCTTGTTCCATCCAGTATACAGAGTCTCGTACGGCTTCTTCCATCCAGTATACAGAGTCTCGTACGGCTTCTTCCATCCACTATACAGAGTCTCGTACGGCTTGTTCCATCCAGTATACAGAGTCTCGTACGGCTTCTTCCATCCAGTATACAGAGTCTCGTACGGCTTCTTCCATCCAGTATACAGAGTCTCGTACGGCTTGTTCCATCCACTATACAGAGTCTCGTACGGCTTGTTCCATCCAGTATACAGAGTCTCGTACGGCTTGTTCCATCCAGTATACAGAGTCTCTGTAACACAGTGATAGTCTTATGTTGGCTGTATTGTGGATGGAACAAGCCGTACGAGAACGCTAGAGGCAAAAGTCGATTTGCTGCCTTTGAGATGTGGTGTTGGCGGAGAATGCTGTGTGTATCCTGGACGGAAAGAAAAACCAATGTACTGAGCATCAAGAAACGTCTATCTTCCCTTGTGAGTGAGTTTTACCTCAAGTTCCTTGGACATATTTTCAATAACAAGATTGGTCATTGACACTAACAGCTGGAAACATACCGCTTAGTCGAGCAGCGGTTTTCCTTTGGATTGCTTCCAGTTCTCGTAACAAGTAATGGTGGTGAGGTTCCCATACACTGGAGCCTGGCTCTAGTTGGGGTCTTACCATAGACTTATACGCACTCTCCTTTACGTATTTACTCATCATTAGTCGTTTTTCTCATTGCAGAGCGTCGAGACCTCATAACTCTCATTTCTGTGTTGCAGCCTTGACGGAATGCCTCCAACCAGAGCGTTTTACAGCTTTCTTTACAATGATCTGAAGACGTAGGCCAGTGCCCGTCTTCCCCTGATCTACTTGCTGTTCTTCCTCGTAGTCCACACCTTTCAATTTTACCTTGAAAAATGGGTTCGAACCTAGTATCTCTCGAATGAAAGCTCACAGCTAATGGTCAACTCGCTCGGTAAAAAAAAAGAAATTCACACATCAGTTTGGAGCATGGGCGCCCGCAAGAGGGGGCAAAGGGGGGCACTTGCCCCCCCCTGGAATTCAAAAAGGTTGATGTTCAATTGGTTTAATATTATACCAGATTATTTCATAAACTGAACTTACTGGCAGTTATCTAGCATCTGTTATAACTGGAAATTTCTGTAAACAATTTAATGTTGCTGACATTATATTGGTTTTTATATTCAAGAAAATTGTTAATGTGCCCCCCCCTCTGGAAAATATCCTGCGGGCGCCCATGGTTTGGAGTAGGGTTGGCAAGTTTTTGAAATGCCAATAAAGGACAGGTCAGGTCAACAAGACATAACATTTGCTAAAGAAAACACTGATGTATTTTACTGGTAGGCACAAACTTTTATTACAGTATGTTGCTGTTTCATTTTCTACATATACCGGGCGAGTTGGCCGTGCGCGTAGAGGCGCGCGGCTGTGAGCTTGCATCCGGGAGATAGTAGGTTCGAATCGCACTATCGGCAGCCCTGAAGATGGTTTTCCGTGGTTTCCCATTTTCACACCAGGCAAATGCTGGGGCTGTACCTTAATTAAGGCCACGGCCGCTTCCTTCCAACTCCTAGGCCTTTCCTATCCCATCGTCGCCATAAGACCTATCTGTGTCGGTGCGACGTAAAGCCCCTAGCAAAAAAAATTCTACATAAATGTTTAACACCAGCATTATTTTCAATTTCAGCCTTTTTTTTCCCCTCCATAATGCTGAATCTCCTTTAATGGCACATTAAAACGATACTATAGCTCATTACATGTTAAGAAAACAGAATTGCACTTACGACAACAGTGTTGCCATATCGAACGCCTTCTTGTGAACAGCATCAGGGGAAAAAACCTTGGCATATAATATATTGGTGAAACTTAGTACTTAAGTTCAAAATAAAAGAAGGAAGAAAGTATGTTGTAAATTATTTTCTCGAAATCTAGGGTGCAGGGGGTTGTAGGGCGGGGGAGGGATAATTTAGGTTTTTACAGCAACAAGGAAACCCTCAGTATTGAAGTTCAAGGAAAACTGAGAGGAAATCGACAACAGATAATTTTAATTGGCTCGGGTTCTTCCGTGCCATCGTATCGCCGCACGAAAAGAATGGTAATAATTAAATGCGTCTGTGAAAATGTGGCAAAAATAAAATGCTCTTAAGAAACAAAAGCTAAATTTATAAAAAACCGAGCACAGATAAAATCATAGCGAATTTCTAAATCAGTAAAAGTAAAAGTCAATGCGAGATGTATCGCTGCACACCACAGTATCAAAATCTTCAGTAACACCTGCTCTACAGTACAAGAATATTAGAACACAAACAAATAAATAGATGAGTTCTCTTCAACAGAGATAAGCTGCCGGCGATTCACAGCCAATGTTGCCAACTTAGCGGATTTTCCGCTAAATTTGGCGGAATTACAAGACTGTCGGCGGAGAAATATATCATTTAGCGGACAGCGGATTGTTTGGTGGAATTCTAGATTTATTATAGCGGAATTTAGTGTTTTATCCATTTTACGTTTTTAGAAGAAATTTGTACTCCAGTCTGTCTCCGAGCTATTCCGTATTTCTAGCTAGCTATCACATGAGGAAAACATGTTATTTGGATTTGATGTTATGAGATCATGGTATCATAAAATTATAATGCGTGGGGAAAGGTTACTTTTCTCTTAGTTGACGAATGACGACAGATAATGAAACTGTGAGAGCGTAGCATTTATATTTATGCTATGAAGGAAGACCGTTTAATGAACTGGCCAGTTCTGTGTTTGGCCCTTGAGGTAGCGGATTCACCTAGTTTGTACCCGGCAGTAAAACGCCTACAAGTTTTAGCTCGCCGGCTCGCAGGCATGGGGTCAATCCCAATGAAACTCACAGATCAAGTGAGTGCAGATATTTACATTTATTACTATTATTGTTATTATTGGTCGTTTTTATTGCTCATGATTTGAGATCGGATTACTTGGCGGAAGTTCAGCGGATTTTTAGTAGTATTTAGCGGATCTTGGAAATATAAGTTGTCACCACTGTTCACAGCGTAACATGTACCGTACCAGAACGACTCAGAAGGAAAGTGAAGTAAGGCAACAAAGCGATGGCTGTTCCCGGCACTGTGCTTACTCCCTGCGAATGTATTTATTAAATAGAGAATGTTAAGTAATCATTTTAATAACTCACGGGCAAAAACATGCCTCATCCATTTTATTTCTTTCATAATACAATATAAAGTACATTATAATATTCCTTAATCATGAGGAATTATGAGTGTCAAAGAGGGGGTGTGTTCACGCCTTGTAGAGGTCCATAAGAGCAATACTGTTTTCTTAACGTGGACTGAGCTATAGTATGACCTCCATAACCGTCGCCCCACCACAGCACAACACAGACTGCCAGGTTTAAGAATATTTCAAAATTAAAGAATGCAGGATTTCGTTAACTGTTGCGTTAACATTTATCAGATGCCTCCGTATCTCGCTCCCGTAAATCCCGAGCTTGGGTTCGCTCGCCGACTACAAGTTTCGATCATAGTGCAGAATCCCTAGATGAAGAACAATAAAATGGAATGCAGGATCGGTAAATGCTACTGTAAATAGATAACCATGGCAGAAGTGAGTTATTAAAATATGGAAGAAAAGGGCGTCCGTATTTTGTTAAAACGGGAAAGTACTTTACATACGGGAAATCCCGTATTATACGAAACACCTGGCAACCGTAGTTTGAACACTTCCAAGAAGTTTATCATCACCATCATCATCATCATCATCATCATCATCATCATCATCATCATCATCATCATCATCATCTATTTACCCTCCAGGTTCGCTTTTTCCCTCCGACTCAGCTAGGGATCCCACCTCTACCGCCTCAAGGGCAGTGTCCTGGAGCTTCAGACTCTTGGTCGGAGCATACAACTGGGGAGTATGACCAGTACCTCGCCCAGGCGGCCTCACCTGGTATGCTGAACAGGGGCCTTGTGGAGGGATGGGAAGATTGGAAGGGATAGGCAAGGAAGAGGGAAGGAAGCGGCCGTGGCCTTAAGTTAGGTACCATCCCGGCATTCGCCTGGAGGAGAAGTGGGAACCACGGAAAACCACTTCCAGGATGGCTGAGGTGGGAATCGAACCCACCTCTACTCAGTTGACCTCCCGAGGCTGAGTGGACCCCGTTCCAGCCCTCGTACCACTTTTCAAATTTCGTGGCAGAGCCGGGAATCGAACCCGGGCCTCCGGGGGTGACAGCTAATCACGCTAAGCACTACACCACAGAGGCGGACCAAGAAGTTTATCAAAGCTTTAATTTGTTGTGTGATGACTTACGAATGTGGAACTTGGACCTTAACTGTAGAACTGTTGCAGGTTTATCTGTCTAATGCCGCAGTTATTTTTCTCAATATACACCATGAAAATAAAATCATGCCTGTAGTCACATATTAATCCTAATAAATTCATATTATACACCAATAGAAAGCTGAAAGACTTATATTCATGAAGATAATAGAAATAACAAAATATATTGTCACGATCTCTAACTATCGTAAAGTACAATTATAAAGTATTATGAGCAAAGGAAATAATTGAAATATTTTGCACTAACAAAAGAATTTCTGATAGATAATTTGTTTTTAAAACATGATATTCTTAAACACACAAGTGTGTTCTTACATATTCCCCCACAATTCTCCACTTTTCATTTCCAATGACAAGTAAAACGCAATTTTTTTATCGAAACGGTTGTTGAGTTCTTTTCACGAATTTCGGACCTACAACTTATCTTAGTCTTCTGAAGTCAATTTCCTCTTTCCTGAGTTGTGATCGAAGTCCATACAACAATCTACACAAAAATCAACAGTTCACACTTAGGCCTATCCCTTCACTGGTTTCTTTAAATATTGAAGTATTCCCAATAATAACATAACCTGCACCGACTTGAACATCATTCCGGTTATCGGAATTTCCCATTACTTCCGAGGCAGCTTGTACTTCGCCGTCACTTTCACTACTTTCCGAAATAATTTCCTCGTCACCATCAGTACTGTACTAAGATGTTTGAAAATCAAGCGCTTGATTTCAAAATCGTCAACAAAGCGCGCTGCCACATTGATTCTAAGAACATATGAGAGTACTTTCACTTCTGCAGCTAAACAGACTTCTCCAGACTCGTACTTGTTTTTCAAAGACTTTCAAAAAGGAGGATAAAAATATAAGTATTCAGCTGTATCTATATTTGTGCCATCTGGTGTCCAGTTATAAACCTACGGCGGAAGAATGACACCGTCTCTCAGAAAGACGATAGCACTCGACGACGAAATAGTGTGCCGTCGTCCAGAAAGACGGTCCGCAGTTCTAGGGTTAATAAAATAAGGCTTGAAGCAACTGAAGTATGGTGTTGGAAGCGCCATACAATAAGTTGTATGGAGAGAAAGAGCAATAGACAAGTTCTGATGGAAGTAATGAAGAACCGGAAAATTTCTCTCAGACAGAACAATTAGGAAAGCAAAGCTTTTGGTTCATAATCTGAGACATGGCATTTTTCTCAAGAACATCTTTGAAAGCAAACCTCTGGGAAGAAAACCAAGAGACCGACAAGACTCTCCTGCCTCAGAAACACAGTGGACGAAATGAGGTAACCATCGTATATTAGCATAATGCGAACTGCAGAGGACCGAAATGATGATGATGATGATCAAGGTGATGACATGGTCATGGTTGAGGTAGTGATGACGATGATACTCACCGATAGATGAAATTACTGCTGCCATTACAAATGACCCTGACCCGTAAACGACATGTAGTTACAGCATATGGTATTATTAACAAGGGCAGTAAATACTAGTGATAGGGAAAGGAAAGATATTGACAAGAAAATTATAAAGCAGTGGACATATCTGGAGCAGGGTTGTAGGCTACCGGGACCTCCTGACATTATTGGATCAATCTCAATAAATCATATCAATAGTAATTGAGCTGCGACCCCAGTGAGTTACGAAACAGGTCAAACAGCTCATTAGAAATCCAGGAAAATTAGGTTCGCATGTCAGGGCAATGTTTTTAGAGTTACACTTGGCAATATCCGGCCTCAACACGCGAGGGAACAGCTGTGAATATTGAACTGTCTGCTTCGGCCATTAAGGCTGAAACAAGTAAAAGGATCACTAATAATTATGTAAGGTTCTGTTATTGATAGGTTAGGCTCTGGGTTCCATGACACTGCTATAATTGTTGAGGAAGGCTTTGGGTTTCCTAACACTTCCCTCATTGTTGTGCAGTGTTGACTTCCACAATATGTTGAGTAGGGCTAGAGTTCCATAATACATCTCCCATTGTTGAGCAAGGCTAGAGTTCCATAATACATCTCCCATTGTTGAGCAAGGCTAGAGTTCCATAATACATCTCCCATTGTTGAGTAAGGCTAGAGTTCCATCATACATCTCCCACTGTTGAGTAAGGCTTGAGTTCCATCATACATCTCCCATTGTTGAGTAAAGCTAGAGTTCCATAATACATCTCCCATTGTTGAGTAAGTCTAGAGTTCCATAATACGTCCTTCCATTGTTCAGTAAGGCTAGAGTTCCATAATGAATCTTCCATTGTTGAGTAAAGCTAGAGTTCCATCACACATCCCCATTGTTGAGCAACGCTAGAGTTCCATAATACAACTCCCATTCTTGAGTAAGCCTAGAGTTCCATACAACATCTCCCATTGCTAAGTAAGGCTAGAGTTCCATACAGCATCTCGCATTGTTGAAAAAGACTAGAGTTCCATAATACATCTCCCATTGTTGAGTAAGGCTAGAGTTCCATCATACATCTCCCACTGTTGAGTAAGGCTTGAGTTCCATAATACATCTCACATTGTTGGGTAAAGCTAGAGTTCCATCATGCATCTCCCATTGTTGAGTAAGGCTAGAGTTCCATAATACATCTCCCATTGTTGAGTAAGGATAGAGTTGCATACTATGTCATCCCATTATTGAGTAAGGCTAGAGGTTCATAATAACTTACGTCCTCCCATTTGAGTAAAACTAGACTTCCAATATACGTCGTCCCAATTTTTAAGTAAGTGATTTTTTGCTATTTGCTTTACGTCGCACCGACACAGATACGTCTTATGGCGACAATGGGAAAGGAAAGGCCTACGAATGGGAAGGAAGCGGCTGTAGCCTTAATTAAGGTTCATCCCCAGCATTTGCTTGGTGTGAAAATGGGAAACCACGGAAAACCATCTTCAGGGCTGCCGACAGTGGGATTCGAACCCGCTATCTTCCGGATGCGAGCTCACAGCTGCGTGCCTCTAACTGCACGGCCAACTCGCCCGGTTGAGTAAGTCTATAGAGTTCCATAATACGTCTTCCCATTGTTGAGCAAGGCTACATTTTTCATAATACGTCCTTCCACTGTTGAGTAAGGCTATAGCTGCATGCAATTTCTCTCATTGATGTGTTTAGCTGTAGATTTGTGTTATATTTCAAACATTGTCATGTAAGGCTTTAGCTTTCATTAGAGAACAGCAAGTTAATGACGCGATTTGCAGCGGGTTGCATTGAACTAGCATTCGGGAGATGGTGGGTCTGAACTCTGCTAACACCAGTCCTGAATATGGATTTCCGTGGTTTCCCATTTACACGCCAGGCAAATGTTGGGACTGTACCTTAATTAAGGTCACTGTCACTTCCTTCACAATCCCATTGAGACGCAGTGTCTAGGCGGATTTTAGAAAGAAAGTGCAATGTTTTCTTTCGACTCTGTGATATTAGTGCATCCAATTTAAAGGGTTTCCTTCTTCCTCCATTCATGACTCCTACTGTCTTATTGTTAAAGCGTTCTTCCCTTCACTTTTGTCTCACTTTGATAGGCTCTCTTCTTCTCCTTTTTTATCTGTTTACCGCTCGACTCGTTGGCTGAACGGTCAGCGTACTGGCCTTCGGTTCAGAGGGTCCCGGGTTCGATTCCCGGCCGGGTCGGGGATTTTAACCTTAATTGGTTAATTCCAATGGCACGGGGGCTGAGTGTATGTGTTGTCTTCATCATCATTTCATCCTCATCACGACGCGCAGGTCACCTACGGGTGTCAAATAGAAAGACCTGCACCTGGCAAGCCGAGCCCGTCTTGGGATATCCCGGCACTAAAAGGCATACGACATTTCATTTTCATCTGTTTACCCTCCAGGGTCGGTTTTTCCCTCGGACTCAGCGAGGGATCCCACCTTTACCGCCTCAAGGGCAGTGTCCTGGAGCTTCAGCCTCTGGGTCGGGGATACAACTGGGGAGGATGACCAGTACCTCGCCCAGGCGGCCTCACCTTCTATGCTGAACAGTGGCTTTGTGAGGGGGTGGAAATATTGGAAGGGATAGACAAGTAAGAAGGAAAGAAGCGGCCGTGGCCTTAAATTAGGTACCATCCCGGCATTTGCCTGGAACAGAATTGGTAAACTACGTAAAACCACTTCCAGGATGGCTGAGGAGGGAATCGAACCCACCTCTACTCAGCTGACCACCCGAAGCTGAGTGGTAACCGTTCGAGCCCTCGTACCACTTTCCAAATTTCGTGGCAGTGCCGGGAATCGAACTCGGGCCTCGGGGGGTGGCAGCTAATCACAGTAACCATTACAGCACAAAGGCGGCCATTTTGATAGTCGTCTGCACAAATTCCCTCCTCGATATGGGCTGTTGACCACCTGTTTTTTTCACCACCACCATCGCCAACTTAACAGTATTTCCATGGTAGCGATGTTCTGCGTTGATATGGACTAAGAACAAGAGTCTAAATTTATGAATATCTCTGTTATAATCGCCGGTAATGTAGAACTATATCAGACATAAATGATTGGAAACTGGATTCTCTATAACTTTTGTTGTATAGTATTTATGGATAGGACCACTAACAGTATAGATATTTAATAATTAAACTTTAGGC
Organism: Anabrus simplex; assembly: GCF_040414725.1. Lineage (NCBI taxonomy): Eukaryota > Metazoa > Arthropoda > Insecta > Orthoptera > Tettigoniidae > Anabrus > Anabrus simplex. The sequence continues at coordinate 66,783,127 of NC_090278.1, read as the reverse complement.
CTACCCCTAAACCTCCATTTCACCCAACAGATATTCATTTTCTAATAATATTATTGTTTTTGTGTCACACTAATTACTTTTACGATTTTCGGAGATGCCGAGATGTCCCGCAGGAGTTCTTCTACATGCCAGCAAATCTACCGACACGAGGCTGACTTATATGAGCATCTTCAAATACCACCGCTCTGAGGAAGGATCGAACCTGTCAAGTTGGGGTCAGACGGCCACCGGCTCAGCCCGTTAGGAAAATGCCATTGACATTTTCTTTAAAAAAAGTTGCTTGCTTTAAAACTGGTCTGTACTGTAAGTTAATTTCTCAGATATCTTTCTCCTCTTACGTACAGACAGGCTACTATATATACGCTAAATACATCCAGCGAGATTATTGAAATGGTGTCCGGCTCCATGGCTAAATGGTTAGCGCGCTGGCCTTTGGTCACAGGGGTCTCGGGTTCGATTCCCAACAGGGTCGGGAATTTTAACCATCATCGGTTAATTTCTCTGGCACGGGGGCTGAGTGTATGTGTTGTCTTCATCATCATTTCATCCTCATCACGACGCGCAGGTCACCTACGGGTGTCAAATAGAAAGACCTGCATCTGGCGAGCCGAACTTGTCCTCGGGCACTCCCAGCACTAAAAGCCATACTTTGAAACCAATATTGTCTGACTAAGCAGAGAAAAGGCCGTTGCCCTGCTCTATATCCGCCGTGCCGCTACCCTTTAAATCCAAAAATTAGAGCATATAAGTAGGCGTTAGGGCAATACCCATAACGGGACATGAAAGGCGAAGAACTGGAGATTTTTAAGGTTGATATTCAAAATTTGATTTTTTGGTCAAAAATCGTAACATTGCAGTTATGACTCCCCTTAAGCTTGCCAGGATAAATAAATAAATAAATAAATAAATAAATAAATAAATAAATAAATAAATAAATAAATAAATAAATAAATAAATAAATAAATAAATAAATAAAAATGACTAAATATATAAATAAATAATAAATAAGTAAATAAATAAATAAAAATAAATGACTAATTAGATAAATAATAAATAAATAATAAATAAATAAAAAAATAAAAAATAAATAAATAAAAAATAATAAATAAATAATAAATAAATAAATAAATAATAAATAAAAATAAATGACTAAATAAATGAATAATAAATAAATAAATAAATAAAAATAAATGACTAAATAAATAAATAATAAATAAATAAATAATAAATAAATAAATAAATAAATAAAAATAAATAAATAAAAATAAATGACTAAATAAATAAATAATAAATAAATAAATAAATAATAAATAAATAAATAATAAATAACTAAATAAAAATAAATGAATAAATAACATAATAAATAAATACAAACATAAATAAATAAATACGTAAATAAATAAATAATAACTGAATACATACATATGCAAATAAATAAGTCAATCAATCAATGATTTGAAATAACGTAAGGTTTTTAGTACCGGGAGATCACAGGACTGATTCGGCTCGGCACGTGCAGGTCTTTTGGTTTGACTCCCGTGGGCGACCTGTGCATCGTGATGAGGATGAAATGATGATGAAGACAACACATACACCCAGCTCCCGTGCCAGGGAAATTAACCAATGTGGGTTAAAATTCCCGACCCTGCCGGGAATCGAACCAGGGGCCCCTGTGACCAAAGGCCAGCACGCTAACCATTTAGCCATGGAGCCGGACAATCAGTCAATTAATCAATCTTATATACTCCAGCTAGGAGTACACATTTAGAAACACGTAAAGATTCATTTACTTCCTTTGCGTACCGAAACATTCACTCAAATTAAAGACTTCATGAAATATTCATTCCTTTCACCTCTACAAAATTTTGGAACAGGAAGTTCTTTCCACAGCCGAAAATCACGAATAAGAAATATACTTTAATAATCTGCTCCTGTTGCAAGTGGAGTGTAAAGTAACATACCTTGACCACTTTGAACGGAATGTTAGTTCACCGGATGAGGAAAAAGCTTGAAGAATGCAGAAAAGGAACATTATATCGAACTAGTTGGATGAACCATTTTCTAACTTCCCATCACTACGATCTACTGTGTTTGATCGGTCCGACGGCTGTCCCACCACAGATATCGCGTCATGCCGGGGAACTCGTAGCAATGCTGCAGAAGCTTGTAGCTTGTCCAAGTAGAAACCTCACAGTCCAACATCATGAAGTTTTGCCTCTGGAAGGTTTCACAGAACAGAAACCTTTTTACTTCAAATCGAGGTGGAGGTAAACACGACCTTAGTCAAGGTGATGGGATTTGTAAACCTTCCTCAACTCCTTTCTTAGAGTTGCCATGTCAACATTTTTAAATCCAATACATTCCACCATCGAAATGCCAGAATTTTGGTTTATAATGGGCTGATAATGAATCGCAAACACGGCTGCACGCCATTTGGGCATAGACTACGTCGCGTAAGGTTTTGTGAGGTTGTTGGAAAGAAGTCAATGCGTATATTTTAGATTGAGAAGATCTACTTTAATTTCTTAGCAGACAAGGTACAGGTCTGACGGACTGAATGTAACACTTTTTTTTTTTACAATTTGCCTTACGTCGCACTGACGATGGCATAGAAAAGGGCTAGGAGTGGGAAGAAAGCGGCCATGGCCTTAATTAAGGTACAGCCCCAGCATATAAGGAAATCAACACGGATCATGAAATTTATAAATTATGACATATATGAGGTGTTTGGATGTCTGATTTTACCGTGTCCATGTACAGGATAAAAAGCTGAGGTGGAAGGATTTCCCTCATATAACCCTGTAATGTTTTAGACTTTTATAATGTATAGTAGTTGAAGATGTCCAACATTTAGATGAAACCTGAACTACTAACTTGTATCAGCAATGTCCTCAATTGTGCCGAAAGTTGAAGGGTTAAAGGGCATAGAAAGGTTTCAAATTGTGAGTCTTGGATAGCTCTATCAAACTAAAGAACAAATTTCGAAAATCACTTCGGTCTGAATGAAGTTTCCGTAAACAGTCCAAAATCACTTGTTTATTTACTCGTTTCTGTTCTGATTAAAATTCTGGGCAAATTATTTATTTACATAATTCTTTGTGGTTCAATACCCTCAGGCTTTTTTTGATTTTTTGAAAAATGTCCACAATGAATATAGTTATAAGGGCTTAAGTGAAACTCTGCATTGACTCACATTAGCGCTCGTAGTGGTGCTTAAGTGAAACTCTGCATTGACTCACATTAGCGCTCGTAGTGGTGCTTAAGTGAAACTCTGCATTGACTCACATTAGCGCTCGTAGTGGTGCTTAAGCGAAAGTCTGCATTGACTCACATTAGCGCTCGTAGTGGTGCTTAAGTGAAACTGAGCATTGACTCACATTAGCGCTCGTAGTGGTGCTTAAGTGAAACTCTGCACTGACTCACATTAGCGCTCGTAGTGGTGCTTAAGTGAAACTCTGCATTGACTCACATTAGCGCTCGTAGTGGTGCTTAAGTGAAACTCTGCATTGACTCACATTAGCGCTCGTAGTGGTGCTTAAGTGAAACTCTGCATTGACTCATATTAGCGCTCGTAGTGGTGCTTAAGTGTAACTCTGCATTGACTCACATTAGCGCTCGTAATGGTGCTTAAGTGAAACTCTGCATTGACTCATATTAGCGCTCGTAGTGGTGCTTAAGTTTCTCACTTCTCCTCAAGGCAAATGCCGGGATGGTACCTAACTCAATATCCCTAACAATTCCTTCCTTCTCTATCCATTCCTTCCTTCCTTCCTTCTTTGTCTATCCCTTCGTTCCTTTCTTCCTTAGGTCTTCCCCGTCATTACCTTCCTTCCTTTCTTCCTTCCCTCCTTTCTTCCTTGTCTATCTCTTCCTTCCTTCCTTCCTTCCTTCCTTCCTTCCTTCCTTCCTTCCTTCCTTCCTTCCTTCCTTCCTTCCAATCTTCCCATAACCCTGTACGTCCCCTGCTCAACCTAGCATTTGAGGCCACCTGGGCAAGGTACTGCTCCTCTTGCTCAGTTGTATCCTCCGACGCAAAGTCTCACACTCCAGGACACATGCCTTGAGGTGGTAGCGGTGGAATCCCTCGCTGAATTCGCGGGGAAACCAACCCTGGAAGGTAAACATATAAAGAAAGAAAGAAAGAAAGAAGGAAAGAAAGAAAGGAAGGAAGGAAGGAAGGAAGGAAGGAAGGAAGGAAGGAAGGAAGGAAGAAAGAAATTCATAACACTTATTGTAAAACCTAGTTGTAATTTTGCAATCAGAATAACGCCCTTTTATCCACTAACTTGATAATAAACATGTGTGTTGTAATCGTCAATGGACAATGAAACAAAAAGAACAATTCATGGGGATTTGAACACTCGGCGCGAAACGGTGCAGCGATAGCCGCAGCCCTACATCGTCATTTGAAGGTGTTACGCTCTAAAAGGCAGGTGAAACCCGCTAGAAAATCGACCGTCATTTTCTCGGGAAATATCGAGTGTCTACGGATAAGCCGAAACATATGTTCACTTACTTCGGCCCCTCTTTCGCTGAGCAAAGTTCCTGGGAAATCAGCTTGTTACACTTGGTATGTTCCTCTGGTCATTGTATTCGGGGCCACTCAACCCTTCAAATATTGGTCGACAAAGGAACGTGAGGATCTTATTACACTGCGAACAACCGAGCTCGATAGGTGCAGTCGCTTAAGTGTGGCCAGTATCCAGTAATCGGGAGATAGTGGGTTCGAATCCCACTGTCGGCAGCCCTGAATATGGTTTTCCGTGGTTTGCCATTTTCACACCAGGCAAATGCTGGGGGGCTGTACGTTAATTAAGGCCACGGCCGCTTCCTTCCCATTCCTAGGCCTTCCCTATCCCATCGTCGCCATAAGACCTATCTGTGTCGGTGCGACGTAAAGCAAATAGCAAAAAAATAAAATAAATAAATAAATAAATAAACCACTGCGAACTGCCGGTAGCCGCTGTAATTCTACCTCCTGTGCAATATGTTTATGAGATTCAGAACGAAGAAAAGAAGCTTACTAACAAAGTAAGGATTAAAGTGAAATGTACTGAGAAGCATATGATAATGGTAGAATGTAAGATCAAATGAACATTTTTAGAATTCTGGAACCGAGCTCGATACTTGCAGTCGCTTAAGTGCGGCCAGTGTCCAGTATTCGGGAGATAGTGGGTTCGAACCCCACTGTCGGCAGCCCTGAAGATGGTTTTCTGTGGTTTCCCATTTTCACACCAGGCAAATGCTGGGGCTGTACCTTAATTAAAGCCACGACCGTGTCCTTCCCACTCCTAGCACCTTCCTGTCCCATCATCGCCATAAGACTTATCTGTGTCAGTGCGACGTAAAGCAACTTGCAAAAAAAATATATATATATATCCGTAAGCAGTCAATAAAGAAAGAAAGACAGAAAGAAAGAAAGAAAGAAAGAAAGAAAGAAAGAAAGAAAGCCTTACGAATAGAGAAGTAATAATTTCGTGTGGCTATTTCTAGCCGAGTGCAGCCCTGGTAAGGCAGACCCTCCGATGAGGGTGGGCGGCATCTGCCATGTGTAGGTGAATGCGTGTTATTGTGGTGAAAGACAGTGTTATGTGTGGTGTGTGAGTTGCAGGGATGTTGGGGACAGCACAAACACCCAGCCCGCGGGCCATTGGAATTAACCAATTAAGGTTAAAATCCCCGACCCGACCAGGAATCGAACCCGGGACCCTCTGAACCGAAGGCCAGTACGCTGACCATTCAGCCAACGAATCGGACAATAGACAAGTAAGAGGGAAGGACATGGCTAATGGATGTATATAAAAACAAGAAATTTCCGAATTGTATGGGCACATACTTGTAGAAGGAATACAAGATAAAAGTTAAATCAATACAGTCGAACCTCGATATCTCGAACCTCGATATCTCGAATTTTGTGCAACATTAACTGTGCAATACGGCATTTGTGGTTTGTGATACTGGGAGCTAATATGACGGGAAGGGAAAAAGTAAAACTTCTAGTGATCGGTAATTCATCAAAGCCTCGCTGTTTCTCGAGTGAGAATTAATTACCAGGCACATACGAAAGCAACCCCGGAAGTCGCGGATGACCAACTCTATTGACGAGAAGTGTCACTGTGAAGGAAGGAAAGGTTAACAGTAACAAACAGAAGAGAGTAACGGATTTTTTCCAAAGGTGTTAATAGAGGTATGTGACTTCTTTCTCTACAGTATGTACTGTATCCTGTCTACTAAAAAAGTTACTATAATAAGGGTTATAATTAAAGTGATGCCGTAAAGTCCGCCTCTGTGGTGTAGTGGTTAGCGTGATTAGCTGCCACCCCCGGAGGTCCAGGTTCGATTCCCGGCTCTGCCACGAAAATCTGAAAAGTGGTACGAGGGCTGGAACGGGGTCCACTCAGCCTCGGGAGGTCAACTGAGTAGAGGTGGGTTCGATTCCCACCTCAGCCAGCCTGGAAGTGGTTTTCCACTTCTCCTCCAGGCGAATGCTGGGATGGTACCTAACTTAAGGCCACGGCCGCTTCCTTCCCTCTTCCTTGTCTATCCCTTCCAATCTTCCCATCCCTCCACAAGGCCCCTGTTCAGCATAGCAGGTGAGGCCGCCTGGACGAGGTACTGGTCATTCTCCCCAGTTGTATACCCCGACCAAGAGTCTGAAGCTCCAGGACACTGCCCTTGAGGCGGTAGAGGTGGGATCCCTCGCTGAGTCCGAGGGAAAAGCCGAACCTGGAGGGTAAACAAATGATGATGATGACGTCTTAAAGGAAGTAGATGTGTATTGTTACTTGGGTAGTAAAATAACAAAGGATGGCAGAAGTAAGGAGGACATAAAAATCAAACTAGCACAAGCACGGAAGTCCTTTCTTAAGAATAGAAATTAGCGCACTTCAAACATTGATATAGGAATTAGAAAGACGTTTTTGAATACTTTCGCTTGGAGCGTGGCATTGTATGGAACTAAATCATGTATGATACCTAATTAATTAATTAATCTTATAGATTTCACGTCCCACCAACTACTTTTACCGTTTTCAAAGATGCCGACTTGCCGGAATTTTGTCCCACAGGAGTTTCTTAACGTTCCAGTGAACATATCGATAGGAGGCCGACGTATTCAAACACAATTAAATAGCACTGGGCTAGAAAGAAAGGGAATAGAAACTTTTAATATTTGGTGTTACAGGTGAATGTGAAATGGGTGGATCGAATCACGAATGAAGAGATCAAAAGAAGGAAAGTCATCTCCGTACAGGCCATGAAGGTCCTTGGAGGCTTCTACAATCCGTAACCTCGGCAGTTGATGGGGTAGAGTGGTTAGCTCTACCCCCGGCCGCCTTTCCCCCCAGGAATTAACCTGGTACTCATTTTGGGTGTAGGCTGAGTGAACCTCAGTGCCATGTTCTCACATTGTTGTGTTTAGCTGTAGATTTGCATAATATTTCTAACATTGTCATGTAAGGCTTTAGCTTCCATTACAGAACAGCAAGTTGGTGACGCGATTTGCATCGGGTAGCGTTGAGCTAGCACTCGGGAGATGGTGGGTCTGAACTCTCCTACCACCTGTCTTGAATATGGATTTCCTGGCTTCCCATTTTCACACCAGGAAAATGCTGGGACTGTGCCTTAATTAAGGCCACCATCAATTCCTATCCCATTGTCGCTATAAGGCCTGGCGCACACTGAGACGCAGTGTCTCGTCGGACGAGTTCCTGACGGGGATTCGTACCCACGTCCTTCCGGGCGAACTGAGCACGCCTGTACCGCCTCGGCCAGGCAACCCCTAAAGAGATACGGAATAAAATTGAAGTATTTATTGAACATTACAGGCTTTCGGCCCAAATACATGTTCTCGTTACGAAGATAAAACGATAAAAAGTATGAACTAAATCTACAATGTGGACGCTCACATGGGCGGATAACCGGGCCACAAGCAAGCGCCACCCTTAAAACATTAAAATAAACTAAATCTACAATGTGAACGCTCACATGGGCGGATAACCGAGCCACAAGCAAGCGCCACCTTTAAAACATTAAAATAAACTAAGTCTACAATGTGAACGCTCACATGGGCGGATAACCGAGCCACAAGCAAGCGCCACCCTTAAAACATTAAAATAAACTAAGTCTACAATGTGAACGCTCACATGGGCGGATAACCGAGCCACAAGCAAGCGCCACCTTTAAAACATTAAAATAAACTAAGTCTACAATGTGAACGCTCACATGGGCGGATAACCGAGCCACAAGCAAGCGCCACCCTTAAAACATTAAAATAAACTAAATCTACAATGTGAACGCTCACATGGGCGGATAACCGGGTCACAACCAAGCGCCATCCTTAAAACATTAAAATAAACTAAGTCTACAATGTGAACGCTCACATGGGCGGATAACCGAGCCACAAGCAAGCGCCATCCTTAAAACATTAAAATAAACTAAATCTACAATGTGAACGCTCACATGGGCGGATAACCGGGTCACAACCAAGCGCCATCCTTAAAACATTAAAATAAACTAAGTCTACAATGTGAACGCTCACATGGGCGGATAACCGAGCCACAAGCAAGCGCCACCCTTAAAACATTAAAATAAACTAAATCTACAATGTGAACGCTCACATGGGCGGATAACCGGGTCACAACCAAGCGCCATCCTTAAAACATTAAAATAAACTAAGTCTACAATGTGAACGCTCACATGGGCGGATAACCGGGTCACAACCAAGCGCCATCCTTAAAACATTAAAATAAACTAAGTCTACAATGTGAACGCTCACATGGGCGGATAACCGAGCCACAAGCAAGCGCCACCTTTAAAACATTAAAATAAACTAAGTCTCCAATGTGAACGCTCACATGGGCGGATAACCGAGCCACAAGCAAGCGCCACCTTTAAAACATTAAAATAAACTAAGTCTACAATGTGAACGCTCACATGGGCGGATAACCGAGCCACAAGCAAGCGCCACCCTTAAAACATTAAAATAAACTAAGTCTACAATGTGAACGCTCACATGGGCGGATAACCGAGCCACAAGCAAGCGCCACCCTTAAAACATTAAAATAAACTAAATCTACAATGTGAACGCTCACATGGGCGGATAACCGGGTCACAACCAAGCGCCACCTTTAAAACATTAAAATAAACTAAGTCTACAATGTGAACGCTCACATGGGCGGATAACCGGGCCACAAGCAAGCGCCATCCTTAAAACATTAAAATAAACTAAATCTACAATGTGAACGCTCACATGGGCGGATAACCGGGTCACAACCAAGCGCCACCCTTAAAACATTAAAATAAACTAAGTCTACAATGTGAACGCTCACATGGGCGGATAACCGGGTCACAACCCAGCGCCATCCTTAAAACATTAAAATAAACTAAGTCTACAATGTGAACGCTCACATGGGCGGATAACCGGGCCACAAGCAAGCGCCACCCTTAAAACATAAGAATAAACAAAGCCTACAATATGGACGCTCACATGGGCGGATAACCGGGCCACGAGCAAGCGCCACCCTTATAACTACCTTACTGACCGGCCGTGCCGTCCCCCCTCATTTGAGGAAAAAAAGGAGCCGTCCTCCCTGGAACGACACGTCCGGCCCTTTACACAGTTGAGAAAGCTATATCGTCACCATTCCGTTTGAACCTGAATCAAATTGTTGAGAGAAAAACGATCCTTCAAAATTTGACTAGAAGAAGAGATAGAATGGTAGGACACATTTTATGTCACCCTGGAATTGTTCAGTTAGCTTATGACGGAGGTGTAGGCGGTAAGAACGGTAGGGGTAGACCAAGGCAGGAAAATAACAAACAGTTTAGAATAGATGGAGGGTGTAATAGTTACGCAGAAATTAAAATATAACGTAGGACGGAGTGGCATTAAAACAGTCTATGGACTGATGATCCAAAAACATCAACAATATGAGCAACAAACCATCACCAAAGTAGATCAACATAAAAGATACTAATCGTAAAATATGTGCAAATTACAACGAAAAAACTTACTATGAATAAATGTACCAGTTTCTTAAGAATAAAGGTTTTATTGAAACATTTGCTGAATATTCGACGTAAATCTGTTATTAATTCGTACGTCCTTAAAGCACTCTCTGACTCGAATATCCCCTAACGTAAGCAGTATTTATAACTACTTAGTGGTGGTAAAAACAATATGCTGTGCGATTTCCTGCTCTACAGGCCACGGCAGAGAGGACAAGAGTAAATAAGGGAGGACTCAAGATGGGTCCCTGGGGAAGCACCAATACCTGGTCAATGCTGTAGCGCGGGACACAAAGCCAAATTTATGGGACAGCTTATTAAAAGTAGTGAGGCATACTCGATCCATGAAGCAGTAAATATAAGCTACTCTTTGCCTTTTTTATTCTTTCTCCAGTAATCCTCCATATTAACTCCATTATAAAACACTGCCATGAAATCGTTGGAAATATTTTATTGGCAAATTGTACTTGTAGACATATTACAAGGTGGCACAAAATTCGATCCCACAGTTAGCAGAACTTCAATACATCAGTAAGCAGCTTCACTCTGTAGGCAGTTAACGTGAATTTCAGTGGAACCATTATACGATTACTCAGGATATGACGGACTTGTATGTCATTACAGGTTCGTATACGTAGTAAGGTCATTATAACTTCGTGGACTGGCCGTCTAGTGTAGCTGTAGTGCACTACACCACAAGATGTTGTCGTGACAGCTCTTCGCTAGTTCCAGCAAGAGGCAATTGCGTGCTTACAGTATAAGCAGAACTGCGGTCTCTGTTGTAAAGGGTAGTCGAATGTCAGCGGCAGAACTTGAGAATGTCGTAGTTTGAGCAACGAGAAAGTTTCAAGTTCTGCCAAAAATTAGGCAAATCCCCTAGCGAAACGTTTGAGACGATCAAGCTGAAATCGCCTGGATCAAAACAACGAGAAAAAGACGCGAAAAGACAGGTATAAAAAACTATGTGATCCGTGAACTGTTAGCGCCAATCCACGAACATATTGACTGTAGTACGTACACAGGTGTACACTGTGTTGCCTACACTGCAGGCGTCAGCCCAATAAGTTATTGACAATAGTACATGAATGTACATCGTGTTGCCTACACTGCAGGAGCCAGTACATGAACTTTTTAAACTAGTAGTGTATATTGTCCCATAATAATAATAATAATAATAATAATAATAATAATAATAATAATAATAATAATAATACATTTATCTTGTTACCGCGGTTTGCACCATTTCCTCAATTCTTTAACACCACAACCAATGGTTTCTCTGCACACTGAAAGAATCACTGTTCTTATCTTCGTACGTAACTACACATATCAGAATCGACGAACTATAAGTGTATTAAAATCGTAACTGTAAATATTATTCAATTATTCATTTTATATTTATATTTCTGAAATAAAATAATCATCCGTAGGATGGTAAAGTATAGAAATATTTAGAATGTAGCGCTAGTGGTTAGAATTTACAAAATACTACTTCGAGTCTGTCGTATTTTGAAGTCTGGATCAATCCCGGCGGGAATCTGAATCATTTCTTCCTTCTCCAAGTTACTGAATATAGCCCTGATTGTTCCCACATATGAATGGAAGGAGGTATTGCGCGTCCTTTTATATTTTTCGGAATTGAATCCTTTGACTTCATATAATTTATTTTGACAAATGGCTTGCGGTGAACACATTCGTTACCCCCGCTGCAATTTTTTTTAAAAAAGCAATCGCACGCCCAGTTCTCTCTCTAAAGCCAACATTACTATTTCATAAATTCACTCGATAACATAGTGGAAAAGTAAGTAAATAAGTTAATTAATAATTAAGACACTAAAGAACTTATTTATTACAACTCGTATGAATAAGGATATTTTCAAGCGCATACTCGCATATCTTTCGAATTTGGTATTCACGACAGTCACAGTAGAAAAATTAAGCAGGCATTTTAACGTCGCCGGAGTTTTACAGTTTCATTCGTTTACGGAGCGCAGGTACAGCAACGAAAGACGAGGGGAAATACTCCTCACGACATACACCATGTTATCTTCACGAAGAATGCCACAGAACTCGTGAAATTTTCACCTATAATCCAAGAGGGACGCTACAAAAATTCACAATTCACCGCCATTACAGGCAAACCCACTCGTACAAAGCAACCAAATATAAATTAGTGTTCATCGAGCTTGGCTCCGTACTCCTGCTGGGCAACTTAAATATTTTGGCGTGCATCGAAAAACATACTCTACAAGTGCCATCAATGAATCGCTACCAAAACTTCATACATGCCGAAATCCAAAAATAAAATAACATTTTTTTGCTATTTGCTTTACATCGCACCGACACAGATAGGTCTTATAGCGACGATGGGATAGGAAAGGCCTAGGAATGGGAAGGAAGCGGCCGTGGCATTAATTAAGGTACAGCCCCAGCATTTGCCTGGTGAGAAAATGGGAAACCACGGCAAAACAATCTTCAGGGCTGCCGACAGTGGGTTTCGAACCCTATATCTCGGGTGCAAGCTCACAGCTGCGCGTTCCTAACCGCACGGCCAACTCGCCCGGTGAAATAACTTTTCATACAGTTCATTTGATAAAAGGGCTTCTTCTCTTAGCAAGACTATCTGCAAGTGGCTATAGCCCTACAGTTTTCTTCTTGGAGCCTCTGGTGTGTGGCACTGAACACTTCCGAGTGTCAACTATACAAATAATCTGTACCCAAGCTAGCTGCTCCGCCGACGTAATAAGCTGTGCACCTCGTGTAAGGCCCGCAACTATCAGCCCGCCACCCCAAGAGAAGGAGGCTTGAAGCTCATGCGGCAATCAAGCGACTTGAATTTCGCTGGGGTAGCTCTCTTTTGCGCCGGCAATGAAACCTAGCTCGCTGGTGATACCTGAACTGCGGTAAAGCGAACGGGTTATCGAGACAACTGTGCTTGCCTTGCCTTAGTTGATTGCAGTTTATTTAACTTGATAAAGAAACGTTCTATGGAATAAAAAACATGTAAATACAAAATTCTTTACCCTAGCAGCACTGGGGTAGCTGGAGATCAGTGCACGCCAGTGACTTCGACTGTGTACTTACCGGAATACGTGTAATTCATTAGATCGTTACAACTTACGTGTATAACTGCAACGTTGTTTGGCTTCTAATTTAAATTTACTGCCTTAGAAGTCAACAGTTGCTTTTGGCCACATAATTTCTCTAGCAAAGCTGCCTCATAGTCTGCAAGTACTAACGCCATCCAATGAGATTATTAAGAAAACCTGTGCAGGTAGGCACGACTGATTTTAGAACGTACGAGTGTTTTCGTTCGTGCAGCAACAGGACAGGTGTATTTATCTTCATATTACTGAGATGTGCACATAACCGTGGTAAGCTTATTTGATTTGTTCAAATCATAGAACACACCCCTTCATTTTGGGTACGGCACATTATAACCCCTACTACATATGCAACTTTCCCTACACAAGCAGGCTGCAGAATGCTTGGTATTCACTTATATTCCAACGTATCACGAAATACAGTTATTGACTGTACTGGTGAGTAACAATTCTCGGGAAAGTACATGTCAGGTACAAAAGACTACAGTTAGAATGCAACCCCACCATTAATGAAATGATGCAACCCGCCAAACAGTACTGTAAAAAGTATGTACTGCAGTAAGGAGCTTCAGAAGTATGTTCGGCCTTACCTGCAATCCTCACTACTCCACCATTGTGCGGATTACCGAAGCTACAGGGGCAATCAGCACCGACAGTATTTACAGTATTCTTCACCGATTTGCTGTTTATACGTAGAGTAGCTACTAATACTTATAATCTTTTGCCAAAATGATAATCGCGAATGACCACAATATGAAATAGAAATACAGGGAGAAGGTCCATAATATACTTCTCTGCCTAAGGAGGTAGCAGGGATCTGGAAACAAGACAGAGTTCACCCACAATGTGCCGCAAAAGGCTGCAGTTTTGAAGACTAGCAACATTGTCAGAACATTTCTGAATATTCAGTACGGACCATAAATTGAAAAGGCTGCAACCTCTACAACGAAGAGAATAATGAAGGGTATATTGTAAAGTTAATATAAATTTTGATTGAGCTCTATTTCTTATATGTAAAATATCGACATACGTGCTATTTTACCAACTATAAATTTGAGAAATAAAGAATAATAATACTAATAATAATACGAAGAACAAGAAGAAGTAGGGGATTTCCCGGGGGTCATGAATGTAAATATCTTGGCGAGATTATTACCCCGAGATTGGTGCATAAATTTCTCACTTTCCAGGAAAAATGGAAATCTCGCATCCGTCTAAGAAGGAGGTGCATAAAAACATGCGGATATATGATGTAAGACCAGAGGGCGTAATGGAGAGGACCATCTTCAGGAAGAAAGTTGTGGGGTTGGGGGATTATCCAGAGAAAGAACCTGCTAAACCGCGGAACATCTCGGCGGACGAATGGATAAAAAGGAGCGCGAGGTTGAAAAACCTTTACTTATTACGTAAATAAAAGGTGCAAGCCTAAGAAAGAGAGGCAGGTAGTATGCGTAACCGTAGTCCACAGTTGGTTGTATCGACGTAAATAATAATAAAATAAATTAATAATAATAATTATTATTATAATAGACATGATATAGGCTTTTTGGCTTATGCCGTGCCAAGAAAATAGGGTGAAATTCTTTACGTTTCGCAGAGTAATTTGCTCTGCGTCTTCAGAAGAAAATCTCGACTGTCCAGGAGAAAGGCTTCTCAAACAATGAGGTATGAATTTAGACGTTGTAATAGAAGTGGCAGTGGTACGTTCATTCGTCACTAGATGGCTCACCGGACGCGGTAAAGCGCTAGCGTTCGAAGCGGAAGCTGACGGAACCATCGGAATCAGTCCCAGAGGGTCACAAAACATAACAGGTGTAGGCACATATGGACACAAGCCTGGAATGAAACATCTGGCGATGAGGAGCGAGGAAGGAGGAACGTGCTAGCGAATTTCGTGTTTCGACCCTCCAGGCTGATTCCGATGGTTCCGTCAGCTTCCGCTTCGAACGCTAGCGCTGTACCATGTCCGGTGAGCCATCTGGTGACGAATGAATTTACCACTTCCACTTCTATTAACGTCTAAATTCAAACCTCATTGTTTGAGAAGCCTTTCTCGTGGACAGTCGAGATTTTCTTCTGAAGACGCAGAGCAAAGTTCTCTGCGAAACAAAGAATTTCACCTTACTTGACATGGCATAAGCCCAAAAGCCTAGATCATCTCCATAAGTACGGGCCGTAAAAGTATCAATTGTAATAATAATAATAATAATAATAATAATAATAATAATAATAATAATAATAATAATAATAAAATTAATAATAATAATAATAATAATAATAATAATGGGCATATAAAGGGAATAAATTCAAGGAGACTGGCTCGCAGAATATTTCATCTACAAGAAAAGTGGAAGGCACAACTTTTATGGCTTAAGGAGGTTCAAAAGTACTTGGAAGCAGTGGGGATCCAGGAGGGAGATATACAGGAAAGAACAACCCTTAGGAAGAAAATTATTGCGGAAATGAGGGATGCACTGGAGAAACTCACCCAGTCACCTTAAATCTCGGTTGAACAGTCAGAAAGGACAAGGGAACATCTGGAAGGTGTACTAAGAAAAGGGAATAAGTTTGAGAGATGATGTGGGCAATTGTGAAAACGTGGTCTGTAGATGACCCTAACGAATAAAATAAACAAGTAAATAATAATAATAATAATAATAATAATAATAATAATAATAATAATAATAATCGTATGATCGCAGCTCTTCCATGTGCAATCATTTTAATTTTAGACCATTTAGCATGCCTCCGAGTCAATTTCAATCAATCAATCAATCTATCAGAGTCAACCGGTTCTCTGTTCGAAGATTTATGGTTGAGTTTTTATGAACTTTGTCGATTGAATATCAAATGTGTCACCAGATATCTTTTAAATGCCGACACCATACGACATGGAGTGTCAGTCAAATTTACTTTTACCACTCTTCAAAAACTCGACTGTCTCCACCAATCAATCAATCAATCAATCAATCAATCAATCAATCAATCAATCAATCAATCAATCAATCAATCAATCAATCAATCAATCAATCAATCAATCAATCAATCAATCAATCAATCAATCAATCAATCAATCAATCAATCAATCAATCAATCACAAATGATGTCTATGTGTGAGATTCCCTATCAGTTGTTGAGCTAATATTTTCTCAAAGTTGGTAAATTATTCCTATCTTTAATTCCTTTCTCTATAAATGAATATTTACTACTTGAATTTCAACTTTATGTTCATACTAGCGTACTCGTGCGAGTGGAAATCCGCCTGCCCACTCACACCCCCACTTTCTCACAACATCTGTATGAAGGGCGAATTTATTTCTGACTTATTAAGCTCCTTTGCATACAATGTTTGATGTAGTATCATTGATATCAAGTACTATTTGACCGTATCTACGCCGGTGTATTATGAATGCCTTATGCGTTAAAATAAACATGAGTCATTATTCTCAAATGAACATCAAACCGCACTAAACCAAGCATTGCTAAACTATTCGCGCACAATCAATCAGAGGTCGGAAAATAAGGTGAACCACGGATTTTCATCTCTCCCTCCCCAAGTTGTCCCCTCTTAACATATCTGGCTAAGTTTTGAAGCACTCATTACGTTACCATACTGCTGATTACACTCAACACAACACGATAGACCATGTCAAGTTTGGTTGTACAACTGCTACGACTTGATGAAAAACGTATGCTTGAGCATACACGTACATATCCATAATCTTGTTCATATTGGACATTCAGACTGGGGCTGAACTGTGACTTAAACGGCACGGAGATTGTTACAGTCCCTGTCGGGAACATGGATTCGAAATTAATATCTGGGTGCTAGGGGTTTCTTGCCCCCACAATAATTTTTGTTTCAGGTAGTAAGTCGTATGTGTACCAACTTTGGTTGAGAGCTATGCTGGAACATACATACCTTCATCCGTAATCTCGATCATTTTGGGTATATTCTTTTCCAACCCTTCTCACCGCCGTGCCAATATAGCTGATCTTCGACTTAAATAGTGTGACTATTCATCGCAGCTACCACAAAAACCATGAATTCTGCATTAACATAGGTCGTTTTATATTATCTTTATACTTCATCCCCTATCCATCCCCGCCCAGAGGAGTCTTATGAGTGTCTTACGCTTCTGGCCCAGGGGCTAATGGGCAAGATGGCCGCCGTGCGCCGAGACCGCTTCTGGCCCAGGGGCTAATGGGCAAGATGGCCGCCGTGCGCCGAGACCGCTTCTGGCCCAGGGGTTAATGGGCAAGATGGCCGCCGTGCGCAATCTACCTCTAGGGCTACGGGGGCAAGATGGCCGCCACGCGCAATCTACCTCTAGCTACGCGTTACGACCTCTGACACGTTCAGACAATACGATGTCGTCATCTTATGGAATACTGTCGAAAGAGGCTACTGAAAGGGGTAACTGACTTGAGAGAGCATGGGTTAGCGAACTCGGTGTCTTTAGCTGAGTCTATGCATGATGTATGCTAAGTTGTTGTCTAACTTCCCTTGGCTAACTCTTGTTATTTTTATGTAGTTTTTCAGTTCATGGTTGGAATCATGAAGGGCATCTGACCATAAAACTGGGCCAAATTCAGATCAAGTTCCGATCTCAGTAAACTGTCATGAAGAGTAAAATAATTTTTAGAATCGGTCCAGTAGTTTCTGAGATTACTCTGGAGATATACACAAACTCACAAAATTCGCACTCCCTCTTTATTATATTATCTATATATATAAAATAAGAGTTTTGTCTGTACATTGCTCAGAATTTGAAAAGAATGATATTTCTGTATCGGTCATGTCCACAGTAACAAGAAAATGCATTTTTTACTTTTCCGTAATTTATGTCTGTCTGTCTGTCTGTCTGTCTGTCTGTCTGTCTGTCTGTCTGTCTGTCTGTCTGTCTGTCTGTCTGTCTGTCTGTCTGTCTGTCTGTCTGTCTGTCTGTATGATTGTACACACATCAATAGAAAACGGCTGAAGAGAATTTAATGAAAATCGGTATGTAATGTCGGGTGACGAACCGCTACAATCTAGGCTACAAATTATTTTATTCACGCTGAGTGAAATGGTAGTTTAGGGGAAGGTCTGAAATGTAATTCTCAAATAAGTTATTTATGTTATTAGTGGTCGTATCGATGTAATACATAACTAACATAACTTTAGTTATGTCGTAAGTTAGTAGTAGTTATGTAAGAAGTTAGTAAATTTCCGATCATTTATGCTTATACATTGTTACCGTACCGCATATAGTCGGAGATATTCATGAATTTGGATTTGTGTTACTAAGTCCATATCAGCGCCGAGTCACGAGAAAATGGGTTAACGGAATTTAGTGAAAATCGGTATGTAAAGTCTGAGAATAAGGAACTACAGTTTACGATATAAATAATTTTGTAAGCCATCCTAATATCACAGAGTCGAAAGAAAACTAATGTGAAGGCCTGCAATATAGAAAGCTCATAAACTTCATCAACAGTAACATTATATTGACCACTGTTTGTTGTGATGTGCTTTTTGTCTTCTGTTTCCTCTCATCCCCGATAGATAGGATTACTGCAGCGTACCGAGGTTTTTTTAATTTGCTTGACGTCGCACCGACACAGGTAGGTCTTATGGCAAAGATGGGATAGAAAAGGTCTAGGAAGTGGAAGGAAGCGGCCGTGGCTTTAATTACGGTACAGTCCCGGCATTTGCCTGGTGTGAAAATGGGAAACCACGGAGAACCATCGTCAGGGCTGCCGACAGTGGGGCTCGAACCCACCATCTCCCGAATACCATCTTCAGGGTTGCCGGCAGTGGAGTTCGAATGCACTATCTCCCGGATGCAATCTCACAGCTGCGCGCCCCTAACCACACGGCCAACTCGCTTGGTCCTACCGACTGTAACAGCCTGCCTGTATATTGGTGGGAAGTAGCTGGGGTGTAAGATAACTTTCTTCTTTAGCATGCCATTCCTCTGGTTCATACATTTTCTGATATATCTGGTACGTAACACACTGGTTCATCATAGTATTCGAGCTATTCAATCCCTACTCTGAGCCACTGATTGGAATGAGTAGTGTGCATATTTGACGGAATAATGACAGAGGAGTGTTCACGGCAGTCTGCGACCTGGTTATTCCAGCTCCGGAACTTTGGACTCTTAGATCGGCACCGTAGTACTGTTCGTTGAAAGTGAGAAAGTGTGCGGTTTTTCATTTGATCGAGTATTTTTTATGATAACATTGCTTTCAATCACTACATTCCTACTGACGTTTTTGTAACGACCTATGTTGAATTCAGTTAGGAAAACAACAAAGTCAGTATTTCTGAGAATCCCGTAGCGAAGTACGGGTAGTTCAGCTAGTTATAGATAATTATGGTCTTTCGTACCTTTGGAAGCTCCATTCAAGCTTATCCGTCTAGTAATCTCATTCCACGCTATCTTTCCGCTGACAGATCGGAACATACAGCTTAATCGAGCTGCCGAATTTGAACCCACCATGTTGTAATCTGGAGGCCGACACTCTTCCATTGATCCACACAAGTTGCTACTTAATCGTGATACTAAATATACTAAAACATGTTTAGCGAATTTAAAAGTTCTAGCATCACAAGTTTTAGAGATACAGGGATAAAAATGTGGTAATATCTGATAGGAACGTAAAGCCCCCTATACACTATCCAACCCGGTCCGGCGAAGCAGGCCGAAAAAAAAGGTTTGCTTGGAGTTGGGGCACACAAATGTTCGGTCAGCGAATCTCCATACACTATCGAACAAGGTTTGCCGCTCAAGGCCCCAACCTCGTACGTCAGCTGTTTGTTCTGATGCGTCGCATTCCCACACACTGTCGTACCAGTATCGAATCAACCTTTGTAGAGTCACATACACATTATCACTTTGTCTGTTTTAATTTGTGAGTAATAAATTGTATTGATTGCTACTGATTGTACTTTGGCAACTTCTCTTCTGAAGCAGCTCCGAATGTTGTCTATTCTTTTCTTTACAAAACCCAAAGTGGCCTCAGGAATTGTATTTTTTTGTGAATTCTAGTAGCTCTTGCATAACCAAATCCCTCTTTTGCTTGTTATGGTACTCCTTTGTGACGACATCTGCCATAAACAGGGAGCATTTCTGTAGGTTTCTATAAAATCTTTCATAAATTTCAACACCATCGTCTTATCTGCATCTGCAGCCTTCATTTTCTTCGATTGTTTTGACACAATATTATCTGGTGGCGTTTCTTCATTCACTTCCCCGTGTATAATTTAGTGTTAACAAAAACAACGAAATAAATGTAAACACAGAGCACTGTGACTTGACACGTCCACTGTGAGATCAACAACTGAAGTGAATCACTCGATTGTCTGCCGCACACCTCAGGTCCGGCTCAAACCAGTTTGATGCACACACACACACTGTCCGACTTGGTGCGCCGAACATTTGTTGCTCCCAGGTTGGCGCGTGTTTACGGCCGGGATGGAAAACCTGAGGTCCGTCCAACCCGGTACGGTGCGGTTCGCTCGCCACCACACACTATCGAACCGTTGTCCAACCCGGTCTGCCATCCGACCAAGTTGGAAGAACTGACGTACCGGGTTGGATAGTGTATGGGGGGTTTAAGTTCCTTCGCATTATAATTCATGCAGCAGGAATATTCAAGCTGGAACAGCCATAACCCGCTCTACAACAGCGATAACACAGGTGTCCTTGCACTGGAATGGCTAGGAGTTAAGTCGGCAACTTGTCTATCAACGCTGTTAAGTGGCTATGCAAACCTTCCAGGGGTTCTGACAGGTGATACGAACAAACTTTTATCCCCGCCAGGTATATTGACCATTGCGGAAAGGGAGCCAGTAACGCTGTCAGTCTTCTGTTATACCCCTGCGATCTTGTATACGTGATGCAAACTCTCTGATGTAACCCTTATCTGTGAAACCACGGGGTTATTTAACGCAGGAACAAACACTGTACGGTCCCTGAAAACTTTGTAGAATACAGCACGGGAATGGTTTCTCCTGTTAAAGACAAAGTGCACGGAAATAGGAGAATTACTAAGTTGCTAAGGCTCGCTTCCTGTGCGTAGCCAGCCGTAATTAATGAGCTCAGAAAAGATAAAGAGTAGCCCAGATGCTACCACGGATAACTCTTTTATCATGGGGAACGGCTCATGATTTCCGGGTACAATGGATTACTTCCTGGAAAACCTCTTCCCAATTCACCTCTACTGAAATATAATACCGGAAAAGGTTCGGAAACCGAAAATAATATGTTTTGCTGATAGATACGCTCAAATCATGGGAATGTGATGATATTTCTTTAGATTCATCAATCTGTACGCGGGTGTAAGAAGCATTTATTTATGCATTTATTTATGTATTTATTTATTTATTTATTTATTTATTTATTTATTTATTTATTTATTAAGTGGAGAAGTTCTTATTCGCCCTAAGAAATGAGAACTAAACTTGGAAACGGGCTACATTTATCACTATATATAGAATAAAATATTTCAAGAATTGTAGGTCAAAGTCAGCGCTGGATTATTAAAAAAATATAACATCAACTTATTCGCTACTGTCCTTACTGAAGTAGATTCATAGCACAGGTTCCATAGACATGATGTAAGGGGTGTCCATCTTCAAATATTTTGTGTAAAAAAAATAACACCCGTTCTTTTGGTTTCTATATTTTAATTGTACTTCAGTCAACATAAATAATATAGAAATGTCAGCTGTATAAAATTCAGATTCGTATCTTCATTGGTTCTAAAAATATAGGAACATACTCTTGGCATACTTAACATTGGCAGGACAGGCCTCTCAAACTCCCCTTAAAGAAGCTCTAGTTGGGCAACGATTCGAAGAGTGTGGAAGACTTCATGCGCAACTGGCTGGTGACACGACCCAGTTCTTTGTACGATGAGGGCCTCAAAGCGCTGCCCATATGCTGGGACAGATGCATTTCCAAAGCAGGAAACTATGTGGGAAAATAAATTGTAATTGTCTTGGGCTTTTTAATAACTGAATTAAAATTAAAATAAAATCCCGTTTATATTTGAACCACCTCGCAACGTTTGCATTCTGAACCACAAAGCAATATTATTTTTAGAAATACTTTCATGTCATGCATAAAATGGTCCACACCGTGATTTAAAAAGGATATAATATTTTATTATTGATTTGAAATACATTCATTTCATGAAAGTTGTTGTGGAAATTGTTTTGAATTTATCACAAGAAGCCAGAGTTCAGTCCTCTTTTCTGGTTACTCGTATTGAGCCCCATCGAACCCCCAAGAATTAATAGATTTAATAATCTCATGCGTGAGTTCGCAAGCATATCAGCGAACGTCGGTATTCCCATATATGAAGACATGCTTCATAGATTTGGCCGTTTGAAATCACGTTCCCCGCCTATACTCAAAGCGAAAAAGCTGATCAAAATAGGGTTCAACGCTTCAGTAGCAGGGAGACAGGAATGGAACAATGTATCTCCGAAGGAGTGGCAAACTCTGTTTAATATGCAACATCCACCAGAAGGTTTTGATCTGCCACGTAAAACGTGAGTTGCCCACAAAAAGGGTACAGACCAGCCACTGTTGTATTAAGAGGGGGATTAAAACTTCACCTAACTGTAACTATGGTGCGGAAAAACAGAGTATCCGGCATATTGTTACCGAATGTCGAAACAGGGCGTACATGGGTTTGCTGGAAGACTTCGCTCTAGAATGGCTATAGAGTGATTGGAAATTTTAGATATAAAACTTTGAATATTTCAGGTGCCGAGTTGATTGTTATCCTTTCCTAGATTGTTACAACCCAAACTGTTATTTTATTTTATATATATTCTCTAATTTACCATAAGCTAAATAAATATGCCTCTGCATTAATCTTCCAATGTGTTCGTTCAATTGGTTGTGATTCTTGACATTTTCAAATTGTAAAAATTCGACTAAGACTTTAATTCAGGTAAAATGCATTATAATTAAAAAGGCAGAAGAGTATCTATGGCCACAAAATATTGTGCCCGTTGCATTTCCTAGACGTTCACAAAATGGCGCCGGAAGAAGGTATGGCCCAGTCAAGTTAAAAAGAATACATAATGAAGTCATGATATCGAGGTATAACAGAAGGCCATGTATAACTGGGAACGGATATATACCGAAGGCGGTCAGAACAGCAAAAGGTCAAGTAGATTGTTTTAAAGAAAAAAATAGAACATAAGAGATTATTATAACAAAGGGCACTTGAAAAATTGAATTGGCAGAGTCAAGACGTGATTGCGAACGTGCTACGTATAGGACGGAATTCTACGAGATTTCGGCGAAATTATTGAAGAAAGACTATATTCATTAAGAAGAAAACGGGATAATCAATCCAAGAATATACTGTGAATAGCCAAAATACTACAGATAAGCGAGCTCGGATTAAATACGCTTATTGGAACCCGAAGAGCAAGTCCAACATTATCGCAGGAAAGAATTATACGAACTGCACAAGAAAGATAAGAACTGAAGGAAGGATACTTTATTGGCGCAGAGGCTAAGAGGAAAATAGTTCTGACGATTATTTAAGCTAATTCTGAAGACTTTCCCCCGAAAAAGATAAAATATATTATACGAAATTTTAAAGAGTTAGCAATATATATCGCAGAAGTAGAATAAGAAGAGTAACTTAAGAAAAATATTATTCTAATATGAATTTTATAACAACCATGTTCTCCTCGGGAATCTTTAACTTTGTTGGCAGTCTCACGAAGAAGATGATGAACTGATGGACGATTAAGATGGACCGAACTGGAGAGAGGTATCATTCAGCCAGATGACCAGCCCGTGACGAGAGAGGTATCATTCAGCCAGATGACCAGCCCGTGACGAGAGAGGTATTATCCAGCCAGATGACCAGCCCATGACGAGAGATGGTTATTGCCTACCAAGACCAGTTATGAACAGGAGATCCAGACAGCAAAACTAACCATGTGACGGTCAAAGAGGAACAACTGATATCGGAATGACGGTAAACGAGCTAAGTCTTTACAATTAGTATCATAATTCTTAAATTATATGATTAGTTGGCATATGCTTTGGGGTTGAATAGATGTTTGAAACCATGATATTTAAGTGTGCAAGGGATAATATGCAGTGAAGTGTGAGATATTTAAGCTATTAATGCTATATTAAGGCACTGTAGAACTATATATATCTCGCGAACGGATTACCGTATCTGGGCAATTAAATCAGTGAAGTAGTCGAGAATACAATTTGAAATGACTTGACATAACAGCTGATCGCTAAGAGCTAACATATATTGTAGGATATCGATAAATCTTGCATAGAATGTATTCATGGACTACGTCATAGATGGACCGCGCGTCAGAAGTGAATGATTGTAATTATGTACTCCTTGTAGAGCGATATTGTGGTAATAGAAACTTATATGGGGTTATGCATCGTAATTTTATTGAGAAGAGTTAAGTATGGAAAACACATAGTGACATTTATATCAAAGCAATATTAGTAATTGCAACGTTTGTGTTTAAGGCTATGATAAATAAGAAGTAATATTGTATAGTTGTGATGATAGTAATGGATCTTCAGACGATGTAATAAGAAGGTATATCAAGTGATATGAAGAATTATATTATGATTTATGGTAAATGCAAGGTATATATGTTGAAGGAAGTTAAATGTCACATGTGGAAGGTATGAATCTAATGAAACGATGCAAATAAATAAAAGGAAGTACACCGCGGGAGTAACCAGAATTAAGGTATGGATATTGAATATTGAGATTTGAGATTTAGGTGGTGATGTAGTGTCAAGATAGCTGTTATGTAGGAAGTATATGAGTTCTGTGACACAGTATACATATGCGGTAGTGTAATCGCAAAGCATTATATTGAAATGTTCATCTTCACACTGCATAAACAAATTAAATAACAAGCACAGTAAGATTATGATTAGTATACGACGGATTTAAGCATATCGAGCCATACATATATAAATTAAGAATTATGTGGATAGAATAGGAAGATTATTTATTATTTATTTATTTATTTATTTATTTATTTATTTATTTATTTATTTATTTATTTATTTATTTATTTATTTATTTATTTATTTATTTTTAAACAATGTATAGTTGAATTTGAATTTTATGAAAGGTTAATATATAGGAAGATGATACATTAGGAGCCGGATTTAGCAGGCATTAGGGATGTAAAGCCTTAGCACGTGAATCGTTACTGATTTATATCCGAGAATGAACCCGAATTAATTGAGTTCAGATTTTTGTTTGTTTTTAATGCTGATATAATTATGAGAAGAGTCTTTGAAATGTTATTACAATATAATAATTGCAATTGGATAACGCATTCCAGTGATACATAGGATGTCCCAAGGATAATTATGGACAGTAACGTTGATATTTTTGATTTCATTTCAGAAACAATTCGAATATGTTGATGTTATATTTTTTTAATAAGCCAGCGCTGACTTTGACTTACAATTCTTGAACTATTTTATTCTATATAGTGATAAATGTAGCCCGTTTCCAAGTTTAGTTCTCATTTCTTAGGGCGACTCTCTAATTAAATAAAATGTGGATCATTATTTTTATATAATTTGTGAGTATTAATTTTTAGTGTTAGTTAATTCTTTATCTAGTTTGTAAGATTAGTTGATTGCGTAGATATGAATGCGTTCAATGGTGAAATTATAATGTTAGCTTTGGGTTTAGGCGATCATTCACATACTACTGCGTTTTTGGTTGAACTTTTCTCTTCATGATCTCACGTAAAGCGGAACCGAATGAAAAATTTTAAGATTTTTTTTATGGAACAAAATATCCTGGGATTACATCGAGCTGTCGGGAGTTATTTGCAACTCGTTATGACGAATGGGTGCAATATAAAAAATGATTAGACAACTAACCCCAGATTTATTAATTTAATTTTAGTATGAAAGATTCAGCAAATAGGGAAGTCATTAAGAGGCTTTTAAAATGTTTATCACCAATGAGGGCAGTGTATTGTTCATTTAACCGTCGCACACTCTTTAAAAAAATATATTTGGTCCCAGAACAGTTTCCTGTGGTGCTCCAGCAACAAGCGCAGAGGAGATTTACGGCACGTTTATTAAAGTTGTCCCCGCGATATTACACCCTTCATGTAACATTTTATATACTAGGCTCGTAATGTGGTCAGCTGTGGTCTCATTACTGAGGACAATACAGACACCGCTATGGCAGCGTGTTTTAAATCTTATTAAATATTTCCTGATCATAACTCTCTCATATGAATCAGGATACAACTTGATGATGTTTAATGAGTAAAGTTGTATTCTTCGCCGTTTCATTGTTTAAAGAGTTCTAACAGATAGGTCACCGGCCCCTAATGGTACCAGGTACAACGAAATGAAACGATAATTAAAACTTAAAATGTATCCACTGACTAAATGCGAATGATGATGAAAGAACGTCAATGAATCCAAAACAATCGGTGGATCTAATTCACAACGCCTTTCTTTCCGAGATGGTGCTTGTTATAGGAAGGGGTCCAAAATCCAGGTCACCTGCCTCTTATAATAGTACGAACCACTGGCAAAGCAGAAGCATGGTGTTCCTCTTATAGCGATACTAATCACAGGTAACGTAGACTCATGGTGTTCCTCACATGGTGGTACTATTCTCAGACAACACAAATCCATGGTGTTGCTCACATAAGGACACCAGTCGCAAGCAAAGCAGACCAATGGTGTTCCTGACGTACTGGGACTAATCACGGGCGCCGTTATTCCCTTGGTGTTCCTCACTTAGTGGGACTAATCACGGGCGCCGTTATTCCCGTGGTGTTCCTGACGTACTGGGACTAATCACGGGCGCCGTTTTTCCCGTGGTGTTCCTCACTTAGTGGGACTAATCACGGGCGCCGTTATTCCCGTGGTGTTCCTCACTTAGTGGGACTAATCACGGGCGCCGTTATTCCCGTGGTGTTCCTGACGTACTGGGACTAATCACGGGGACCGTTATTCCCGTGGTGTTCCTGACGTACTGGGACTAATCACGGGAGCCGTTATTCCCGTGGTGCTCCTGACGTACTGGGACTAATCACGGGCGCCGTTATTCCCGTGGTGTTCCTCACTTAGTGGGACTAATCACGGGCGCCGTTATTCCCGTGGTGTTCCTGACGTACTGGGACTAATCACGGGCGCCGTTATTCCCGTGGTGTTCCTCACTTAGTGGGACTAATCACGGGCGCCGTTATTCCCGTGGTGTTCCTCACTTAGTGGGACTAATCACGGGCGCCGTTATTCCCGTGGTGTTCCTGACGTACTGGGACTAATCACGGGGACCGTTATTCCCGTGGTGTTCCTGACGTACTGGGACTAATCACGGGAGCCGTTATTCCCGTGGTGTTCCTGACGTACTGGGACTAATCACGGGCGCCGTTATTCCCGTGGTGTTCATCACTTAGTGGGACTAATCACGGGCGCCGTTATTCCCGTGGTGTTCCTGACGTACTGGGACTAATCACGGGCGCCGTTATTCCCGTGGTGTTCCTCACTTAGTGGGACTAATCACGGGCGCCGTTATTCCCGTGGTGTTCCTCACTTAGTGGGACTAATCACGGGCGCCGTTATTCCCGTGGTGTTCCTGACGTACTGGGACTAATCACGGGGACCGTTATTCCCGTGGTGTTCCTGACGTACCGGGACTAATCACGGGAGCCGTTATTCCCGTGGTGTTCCTGACGTACTGGGACTAATCACGGGCGCCGTTATTCCCGTGGTGTTCATCACTTAGTGGGACTAATCACGGGCGCCGTTATTCCCGTGGTGTTCCTCACTTAGTGGGACTAATCACGGGAGCCGTTATTCCCGTGGTGTTCCTGACGTACTGGGACTAATCACGGGCCCCGTTATTCCCGTGGTGTTCCTCACTTAGTGGAACTAATCACGGGCGCCGTTATTCCCGTGGTGTTCCTCACTTAGTGGGACTAATCACGAGCGCCGTTATTCCCGTGGTGTTCCTCACTTACTGGGACTAATCACTGGCGCCGTTATTCCCGTGGTGTTCCTCACTTAGTGGAACTAATCACGAGCGCCGTTATTCCCGTGGTGTTCCTCACTTAGTGGAACTAATCACGGGCGCCGTTATTCCCGTGGTGTTCCTCACATACTGGGACTAATCACTGGCGCCGTTATTCCCGTGGTGTTCCTCACATACTGGGACTAATCACTGGAGCCGTTATTCCCGTGGTGTTCCTGACGTACTGGGACTAATCACGGGCGCCGTTATTCCCGTGGTGTTCCTCACTTAGTGGGACTAATCACGGGCGCCGTTATTCCCGCGGTGTTCCTCACTTAGTGGGACTAATCACGGGGGCCGTTATTCCCGTGGTGTTCCTGACGTACTGGGACTAATCACGGGCGCCGTTATTCCCGTGGTGTTCCTCAATTAGTGGAACTAATCACGAGCGCCGTTATTCCCGTGGTGTTCCTGACGTACTGGGACTAATCACGGGCGCCGTTATTCCCGTGGTGTTCCTCAATTAGTGGAACTAATCACGAGCGCCGTTATTCCCGTGGTGTTCCTGACATACTGGGACTAATCACGGGCGCCGTTATTCCCGTGGTGTTCCTGACGTACTGGGACTAATCACGGGCCCCGTTATTCCCGTGGTGTTCCTCACTTAGTGGAACTAATCACGGGCGCCGTTATTCCCGTGGTGTTCCTCAATTAGTGGAACTAATCACAGCTCACGTATACTCTCGATGCCGCTCACATTATGGTACCACCCACAGTCAACAGAGACCCATAGTGTTCCTCACATAATGGTACTTCTCTCAGGCAACACAGACCCATGGTATTCCGCACATAGTGGTACTAAACACGGCCAACAGCCAAACCCGTGGTGTTTCTCCCATAGTGGTACTAATTGGAGGTAGCATAGACCCGTTGTCTTCTTCATATAGCGGTACTACTCATAGGAAAGGCAGACCCATTCTGAACACAGGGTAACCGACACATTCCAGCGCAGCGTACGGCACATTTCCTCGCATAGACATTAGTCCATTAGGAGGGATACACACTGGTGTTCCAGTTATTGACAGAAAATGAAACGTGAACTACAAATCTAAAAATAATAATCCTAGGACTACACATTATTAAAAAAGGCATAAGTACGGAATATACATATAATACGATAACGATGATGATAATCAAAATGGCTTTATAAATCAACTACAGCCCACACCAGTTTTCAAATACGGATGAGCACGATTAGCATGCAATGCCGATGCTTTCCGTAGAATGGCGCACTCATTCTTCAGTTGGCCTGTTAACAAACAAACAAACGACAACTTAAGAATGAAATGAGTAGCCTATTCATTGGTTAAGGCGACCACAGCCACAAACACAAGAAAACTCAATTTGCTCGAAAATCGTTAGAGTTACGAAGAAAATGCATATGACGAATCTTGTTGAAGATGCGGTTTCAAAACCAAACGGTACCCTACATTTTTCGATAGGGCCAATCAATTAAACTCTTATTTCAATTAATGTAGGGCAAAAACTGCTAAAATATGGGACATACCTCTAGAATATTCCCCACTATTTCGAAATGGTGGAATACATAATAATCAAATGGAATTCTTGCATCACATGGAATTTCAAACTATACAGAGTGTGTCAGAACAATACCGACAAAAATCAGGGATGCTCTCCGTGTTATGTTAAGAACGATGGTGCAATCGGATTTGCGGAGACAATTTTTCTTTTAGATACAATAAGGTTACTCTGTTACTTCCAGGCGCGTGATTCAAATTGACGAAATTGCTGTATTTGCTATGCCAGAGAGCCAGCCGCTGTCTGTTGATGTCCGTCAGGGGAGGGAAGGGGTGGGCAGAGGGGAAGGGAAGGGAAGGGAAGGGAAGGGAAGGGAAGGGAAGGGAAGGGAAGGGAAGGGAAGGGAAGGGAAGGGAAGGGAAGGGAAGGGGAAGACAGAGGTAATGCTCGGTGCGAATACATAAGTTTCTCGTTCGTTTCGCAAAGTCGCTTCCGAGCCCGACTAGGCGGTATCTACTTTGTCCTGCACAAACTGACCAAAATGCGAACCCCGTAGAAAGGGAAGAAGGAATTGCACTAAGAATACAAGCAGTTTTCCAGGTCTTTCGCGTCTACTGTATACAAACCATTCCTCAGAGACACCATATCAAAAGTAAAATTAATGCATATCTAAAGCATTCAGAATAAATACAGGTCTAAGGCAAGGTGATGGTTTATCTCCAATCCTATTCAACCCCGTCCTGGAGAAAAAGTTAGAATTTGGAATGAAAAACTGAAAGAACATAAGCTATCACAACTAACACAGTAAAGGAAGAACAGAAGTGTTGAAATAAACTGCAGATGATTTTGGTATATTTTCAGAAAAACTGAAAAATACAGCCATACAACAATCTCTTGGAAGAAATAAAAGGGTTTTTAATCTGTCCTACCAATCTAGTAAGGCAATTTTTGTATCTGATATATTGTGTGATTTATTTTAGCTGATGATGATCCTTATGTACTAGATATAATAAAATATATATGTATTGAATAGGCGAACCGCTTAAATATAATATTTATGTTATTATTAAATATTCGCTACTTGATTCTTATAGTCAATAGGGGTTTATCTAAAATAAAGCTGTTAAAACGGTTTGTTACATGTAATGGATTCATGAATTCAAGAAAGATTTGGAAAGAAACAACATCGGAAAAAAGAAGCAGCAACAGAGAAATAAATTTTTAGAAAGGAAGTGTTAAAATAGGAAAAATTCCGAGATCGGAAGGGAAAGAAAACAGGGTCAAAATGGTCCGGGGAGTGAAAAAGGAGACATCGTGAGGAGAAGGAGTATTGGAGAAAGGAGGAACAAGAAAGGATTAAACGCTGAAATTGGCACGTGATCCCTAGAAGACCATCACTGAATAATAATAATAATAATAATAATAATAATAATAATAATAATAATAATAATAATAATAATAATAATAATAATAATAATACCCAGCCTGCCGCTACCGGTGAAGAGAATGCTACTCTTCGTGCACCTGAATGTCACGTCACTTGAGTGAGATATCTGTCAAGACGGGTTTTCTCCACGAGAGTGCTTTATCATGTACTCATGTTATATTACTCCCCGTTCACGATCTCGTCTTCATGTTACGTAATATTAAATCACTATTCAATGAATCGGACCGTATAGAGAACAACTCTCCGCAGATCAATACCGGGCCAGAAGACACCGCAAGACTATCACGCTCACGAAAACTGAATTGTGGACAACTGTTCATTAAATAATAAAGATAATGGCGTATGGCCTCCAGAGAGGCCTGGTGCGGTCTTTTTCTCGTAGTCGGACTGTTAGGCGACCAGCATGTCTGTCAAGATGACGGCTCTACCTATGATGATTTCTAATGCCGAATACGCCACACATATCAAGCCCCCGAGCCAATGGAATCAACCAATTAAGCTTAAAATCCACGACCCGGCCGGGAATCGAACCTCTGAGCCAAAGGCCAGTACACTGACTATTCAGCCAATTAAATAAAGTTACAAGTTTTAGAGGAAGTTAGGACTGATTTTTTATGCTAGTGGCTTTACGTCGCACCGACACAGATAGGTCTTATGGTGACGATGGGATAGGAAACACCTTAGAGTAGGAAGGAAGCGGCCGTGGCCATTTTAAGGTACAGCCCCAGCATTTGCCTGGTGTGAAAATGGGAAACAACGGAAAACCATCTTCAGGGCTCCCAACAGTAGGGTTCGAACCCACTATCTTCCGGATGCAAGCTCACAGCTGCACGACCCTAACCGCACGACGAACTCGCCCGGTTATTATTATTATTATTATTATTATTATTATTATTATTATTATTGTTGTTGCTACTGCAAACGTAGGAAGGACAGACAGAGAATTTTAGCCGTGACTGGTTAATACTTCGGATTAGTGGACAAGTGTATTTATTCTCATCAGTACACAATTCTTCGTCTACATGCTCCACCCAACACTGCCAACCTCTGCAGGAAAACGCAATAATGGATACATCCTTTCTTCGGCTGTAAAAATCGGATGAATTGAGATCAAATGCTGACTCCAAACAATTCGAGAACAGGAATTAAATAAATAAATAAACAAAACAGGATAGACATGATTGCCATTAAAAGGGAAGAAAGGTCATATATTAGACCCCACAGTAGGAATTGAAACCAACCAGACGAAATAGACAGAGACCTGCCTAGAGTGCCTTATTATAAGAACAAATACGAGCTGGACGACGTAGAAGTGAGGGGGGGGGGAGGGACAGTCCCTAAGAAGACAACAGAATTGATGAACATCTTCAACATCATTTCCAAGGAGCTCATCGACTGGGGGCTGAAAGCGCTCAGGGGTTCTCTATGATACTCAAACACCACTTATATTCGCCAGACTGAGACATAATTTACTTTCATTGTTTTATTTTTGAATGAAATTGATTTTGTGTATTCTTTATCTTGGGCAGCCTCCGAGTGGAGGAAGATTTTGAAAACGAAAAATAAATTGTTCACGAAGAACTTTGTGAAGGGGAAAGGGAGATCATGCAGCGAACCAATTTTAAATTTATACTTTATAATACAACTGCGCGCACTTATTACCGACAACTTAGTGATTTCATTCGTTGACTTTAGACAGGTGTATGATTACATACACAGAACAACATCGAAAAACACATTTAGGGGTTGATGATAAAACTAAGAATTTAAGCAAGGAAACCTCATTGGCATTACATCACAAGTAAAATTTATGGGTTTTTGGCAAAAGCGTTTGAGACTTAGGTAGGTATCCTAAAAAGGAAGGGGGTCACACCCCTCCTATTCAATGTTGTACTCGAAAAAGGTGGTCAGAGAGTGGAGGGGAAGTTTGGCAGAATTAGCAGTGAAAAATGCAATAGTACTAAGGAAGTCTGGAATAAAAATTGATTGTCTAACCATCGCAGACGAAAGAACATACCAGAGGATGCAGTAGATAATATTATACGATGACCATCAACAAAATTATCAGATTCCGAGATCAAACGATCAACCAAGATCGCATGAATAACAAACTGACTGGCAACACCTGGTCGAAAGGATGTAAATAAGGCCATTCCGAAAGGATGAAGAAGTACAGGGCTGATCGAAAGAAGAACCAGAAACGTGGTCCATAGTAGAGCATAACGGCAACAATCAATCAATCAATCAATCAATCAATCAATCAATCAATCAATCAATAAACAAACAGATAGAAAAAGAAAGAAATAATGGTATATCAGATCTTCACGGGAGTCGGTCTGTACGACTTGCCCTGAAATAAGTCCATGGATTTCAGGAAAAACGCCGGAAGAAAGGTATCCCTTGGACAGGTGAGAGAAAGGAGTTACACAGGCAGAAAATGCGAGAATACTGGGCAAAGATCAAAGCCCAACAGTTCAACAAGCGGGATTCGAACAGCAGCATATTTCCTGATATTCCTGTGATGATGTAACTGGGCTACCACGCCAATGACACCAGTGATATCCAAAGAAGGAAGAAGTCTTCCTTTTTAATGCATTATCTGACTTCCTATCAATCCTCTACTGCCTTAAAAAGATCTGACGATATGATATGTAGAGATTCTCTGTGTCAATCATATAATAAAGAGTTGGAAATCGTTCATAAATGGAGGTGTGCGAGTGTCAATAAATCAAACTTGGAATATTATTTCACACCATTCGTCCAGGGATTTTGATATAAAAAAATATATCCAGAGGAGAACCACCAACAGATGGTAAAATTACTCTTTTTAGTGGCGTAATAAAACGCTACGGGTATTAGTTATCTGGTGTGTATGTGTTTTATTTAAGCCAGGACACGGTAATCCCCTGATAGGTAGGCTACGTGAGCCCGCAACACAGCGGCTCATTGTGGGTTGTCTGACATTAAGGCAATAAATAACCTGAAGAGCTTGGGTTACGCGCTGACAGCAACAGCCAGAAAACAGACGCCTGTATGTAACAGAGATAATACATAGGGGTCAACATTGAAGAATGGAGAGTGAAACAGTATTAATTCTTAAAATAGCAGGCAAAGAAATACTCTGTTGTTGTTGTTGTTGTTGTTGTTGTTGTTTGACATATCAGTCCATAGATTGCTTTGGTGAAGTTCTCCATGCTACCCTATCCTATGATAATATTTTCATTTCTACGTAACTACTACTGGCTACGTCAACTCTAAACTGCTTGTCATATTCATACCTTGGTCTACCCCTACCGTTCTTACCGCCTACACTTCCCTTACAAATCAACTGAAGAAATCCTGGGTGTATTAAGATGTGTTCTATCATTTTTTCCCTTCTTCTCGTCAAATTTAGCCAAATAGTTCTCCTCTCACCTTAAGCATTCTTCTGCAACACCACATTTCAAAAGCTTCTATTCTCTTTCTTTCTAAGATAGTTGTCGTCCATGCTTCACTTCCATACAATGCCACGCTCCACACGAGCCTTCAGAAACATATTTTTGTATCAATGCTCGCAGTGTGCAAATTTCTTTTCTTAAGAAAGGTCTTCCTTGCTTGTGCTAGTCTGCATTTTATGCCCTCATTACTTCTTCCATCGTTAGTTATTTTACTACCCAAGTAACAAAAGTCATCTACTTCTTTTAAGACTTCATTCCCTAATCTAACAGTTTCCTCACCCAGTATCGGTTATTCCCATAAGACCAATGTATAGCGGCCATCTTGCACATTAGCCCCTGTGAGATCGCCCTCCCCAGTATCGCTTATTCCCATAAGACCAATGTATAGCGGCCATCTTGCACATTAGCCCCTGTGAGAGCGCCCTCCCCAGTTTCGCTTATTCCCATAAGACCATCACCTGACTTCGTACGTTCACATTCCATTATTTTGTTTTCGACTTACATACTTTTATCATGTACTCCTTCTCCAAGGGTGTTCATCCACTCATGCACGTATTTATCTAATCATGTAATTCATTCATTCATTCATTCATTCATTCATTCATTCATTCAGTTAATTCATAATGTCGACTGTAAGCTTAGGATAACACCATTCAGACTAGTGACACATATAAATACTTGCACTATGATAAGATATATGTCGTCATAGACCAGAGATGGCGAACCTTTTCCAACTAGTGTGTCAACTAAGGTCGAGTCTATTATTTTCTATTGTCTAGTGTGCAATCGGTTATTTTATTTTAGAAATCATCATGAAACCATCTCCTTTGACTCTCCTTAACTATCAGATTGCATTGCATATAAATACATCCGAGTGAATGTTTCATGACAGTATTTTGCAAATATAGTTGAAAATTGCATTTTAAAAACAGGTTAATTTTAAGAATGAAATGTATTTTTGCTTTCGCCTAATAAAAACTAGCGACGAAGACAGGAATTGTGCCGGCTACCGAAGCCTGTCGCACTTATCTGGGGCAATGAATAGTGACTGGCATATGAAATGAAATGAGAGTGTAGCTGGAGTGAAAAATGACAGGGAAAACTGGATTGGCCGGAGAAAAACCTGTTCCGCTTTCGATTTGTCCAGCACAAATTTCACGTGGAGTGACCGGGATTTGAACCAGGGAACTCAGAAGTAGGAGGCCGCCTGAGCTACGGAATTTCCACTTTAAGCTAATAAAATTTGTAAAAATTGGCCGTAGAATTAATAGTAATATATTTCTTTCTTAAAACATAACGTTGAAATATGTTAGTATGTTGTGTAGGGAGCCACATAAATCGTGCTTGCGAGTCACCTAGTGGCACACGTGTCACATGTTCGCCATCCCTCTACTAGACTATATAACTACATGTATAGTGAGCAGGCGTAATTGTAATATTTAAGGGAGCATTAAATATAATAATTGTAACAAAATCATGCATGTATCAAATAATTCGGATTGCAATAAATGAGTGTCGATCAATGGAATCATAAGCCTTCCGGAAGTCAAAAAATGCACGGATGGTTGTGAGGTTTCGCATGGCTCGAAGTTTCAAGGTGGATTTTAGATTGAGGATTTGTTCGACGACTGATCTGTTGGGTTTGAAGCCAGCTTGATATTCACCGATGAGGGGCTCGAGTTGTCTTTGCGTACGTTGTAAAAAGACAGGCGAAGGGGATTTTATAAGCAATGGCTAAGATGGAAATTCCTCTGTAGTTATTTACACCAGATTTATCTCCTCACGTGTGGAGTGGGTGGATGAGTGCACATTTCCATTCGTCCGGTAGTTTACCACCTCGCCAAAAGTCTTGAATGATCTGCGATTTCCTGTAGTGACCGTGGTCCTAAATTATTCTATATTTCTGCGATGATCTCGTCTTCTCCTGATGTCTTTCCGTTCTTGAGTTTTCTGATATGGTGTTGGATTTATCTTGCTTCGGATGTTATGTGTTATGGGACTGTGTGTATAAATCGCTCAGGTGGTTCAGGGCATTTGAGGAGGTCAGAAAAATAACGTACTACTTCTTCACAGCTTTCTTGCTTAGTGAGTGCTAGACTTCTGTCTTGTTTCTTGCAGGTCAAATTTTGCGGTACGTAACCTTTAATTCTGTACACGAAAGTTTTATAAAAGATATCGAAGTCATTCTCGATTGATTTAAGTTGCTTAGTTATACAATTACGTGTAGTTGTCCTGATAGTTCTGGTTGCCTGTTTGCAGAGGTCGAGAAAGTGTTGTAGGGTTTCTGGAAATTTGTGGCTAATATATTTTTGAAATGCGATTCGTTGATCAACAATAACTTGATCATAGTTGGAATCCCATCATGGGTGTTCTTCTTTCTTGTTTAGTTGAATCAGTTCTTTGGATTTTCTGATAATTTTTCTGCAGAAGTCCGTCCAATTGTTCACTGGTTCTTCGGTAAATTTTGTTTCTTGAATTTTGGATGCGTCAAATTTTAGGATGTAATGTTTTTGATGAATTCTCTTCGGCAAAAATTTCATTTTGATTCTTGTAAGGTATTGACTCGAATCAATGTTTGCCCCTCGTCGGACTTGAACATCATGGACGGTTCTGTAATGGGCATGGGAGATGGCAGCATGATCAATCCGATATTCACCGACATGTCGAATGGGTATCGACAAGTTTTTTGTTTGATTGCAGGTTTCTTGAAATGGGTACATGTAACTTTGAGGTTAAATTGATGACAAATGTCTATCAATCGTGTGCCGTTGGTGTTCGTGTTTTGGTGTGCGGAATTTTTGCCGATGATTTTTCGATAGATTTTTTCTTTGCCAAGTTGAGAATTGAAATCTCCCGTCAGGATTTAGACGTCATCTCGATAAAACTTATTCATATTTTTTCCTAGTATTTCCAAAATTCTTCCTATGATTATTATTATTATTATTATTATTATTATTATTATTATTATTATTATTATTATTATTATTATTTTTATTCATTGTTTTTAACGGCCTACTAAGGGTCACGTTAGTTCAGCTGTCTTTTCTGGGCTTTGATCTTTGCCCAGTGCTCTTTCATTCGTTGCTTTTGTTGCCCTTTTCTTTCCTCCGTCCACGACTTTCCCTTCGTCAAATTATTATTATTACTATTATTATTATTATTAGTAGTAGTAGTAGTAGTAGTAGTAGTAGTAGTAGTATTATCATTATTATTATTATTATCGTCTTGATAACGATTATAATAAATAGCATGGCCATAAATACTGTCTCGTATAAGGGTGTATACAGGATGGTTGCTTAGTTTTACTTCCTCTTAAAACAATAATCACCACCACCACTAATGGTGAATACTCAGGCAATAAGACATCGAGTGAAAAATGTACAGTCCATAAGAAATACGCATGTTCAAATGAGTCCAGGCTTTGAAAAACTAACTTACCAGCAGTTTACATGTTTGTACATTCTTCAAGACTGCCAGGAAAGCGGCTTATTGGTGTAGAGTAATTATTGTTTTAAGAGGCAAATTTGACGGTGTAATTATCCGTAATTAGCTCTAATCCTGGAGAAAAGAGGAAGGGACTTGACTCCTTGAAGAATGAAGGTTTCGGCGAAACAAAGGGTACGGCTTTGAAAGTTGTGTAAATGATAGACTTCGTAGGTCTCGGGAGATCAATTTGTGTGAGGATTTATCTAGAATTCTACGTAGCCCCATGGTGACATGTAGCATGGGAGATCATTCAAGGGCTGCTAGGGGGATCGATTCAGCCTCATCAGGTGGTGGTGATTATTGTTTTAAGAGGAAGTACAACTGGACAACTATCCTCTATTAATATTGATCAGCAGAGATGGGAGTTGTAGGCACGAATAGGTTAGAATACAAAACTATTTTAACAAGACGCAAGTGTAATCTACCCGTTATACAGTTATGTCGTTGAGGTTGCATAAGTTTCAGGAGTTAGCTATTATTTATACCAATCTCACTGCAGAACAGTCATGCGGGTACAAGACACTTGCTCTTTGTTAAAATAGTTTTGCATTCTCACCTTCCCATCTCTACTAATCAGAGAGGGATGTGGAAGAGGTAAGACACTTCGAAAAAGGAAGATATCGGCCAAAGAAAATACAAGGGGCACGAGGGGCTCGAAGCTGAAGGATTCCCTAGGCCTCAGAAACCGAATACCGTTGAGGTCAGAAAAGAACAAGAGTTGACCAAGGGAAGTCGGCTAGGAGAGATGAACGTGAGGAGCCTGTCAGAAGGAAGTGGAAGCAATGCTCAAAAGGGCCCCGTGGTCACCAAAACACGCTCTAAAGTTAAAAGCTCCTAGGTTCATGAAATGGATCAGCTACAAAGGTTTGAGTATTTCTCTCTCTTCGTCCGATTACGAGTCTTTTTGTGAGACTATGAGTATGAGGACATTGCACTCGCGCCACAGATGTGCCAGTACCCTCTTTCTTTACAGGTGTCTGGCAGAAAGGGCGGATTGCTCAACATTATTGGAGTTGATTCCATTACATCAGGGCCTCTCAGAGTGTATGCAGCGGTGCATTGCACGGCGCAAGGTACAAAGACGACTTCGCTAGGTTGAGCAGAGTGCAAACCCTCACTCCTGGATTTTGAGCAATAGCGCTCTCTCTTTTCCTACGCATGACTCGCTCACTCTGCCTTTCTCTTCCTTCTTCATCTGCTCTGCAGCGCTCCTTCATCTGAGCAGAGTTTGGCCGAGCTTAGCCCAGTCGCACCGAGACAAAACGCTGGTCCGAACCGAGCCGAGTCGGACCGATGCACGGTGCACAGAACCTCTGCGCTTCGGTTTGCACGCCTGAGATTTTGGGCGTTTGAGAGGCCCTGCATTACATCTTCCTCGCCGCAATATTAGGCAAAGGTATACTTTCTATGTGTCTAAAGTGAGAAACTTGGCTCGGGCAAACTCATGGCCGCTGAGGGCATTAAAGTCACTAAATGAGGTGGGTGGATAAGTGGACCTTTTTGATTCACCCCCGTCTAAAATTAGACGTGCCCTAACTGCCTCAAGTACGCAAGGTTCTCTCTGTAATATATATAAATACGTGTACGTAAATGTCTCAAGATATAGTTTAATCATGAAAATTATTTATGGAGATGCGTTGTTATTTATTTAAACTGTCGTAAATATGTGTATTAAACGTTAAATATTTTAAACTTTGCGATCTATTTAGGAAATTTGTTTTATTTATTTATTTATTTATTTATTTATTTATTTATTTATTTATTTATTTATTTATTTAAGGTCTATATGCTGTATATAATATTTTATTGAATCATCAATAGTTAGGTAAATAACCTGTTGATGATAAAACTGTCTATCTATCTATGTATCTATTTGAGGCTACTTTTAGCCACCTATAGGTAGGACGTACAGTGCATATTATTCTACCGCAACCCACCCACTCGGCTCAAGTGCTGCGTGATAAGCAGCGCTACGATTTATATGTGCCAAAAATGTTCAAAATATGTACAATATATGAGGGGTCTCGATGCAAACCTGGGAATGTCCAATCAATTCAATTTTACAGGAGAGACTGATTTATAAGAACTCTGCATGATTCGTTTTTCAGAATATAACCCTTCTACTTTTAAAGATTCTAAAATGCAGCGTAACCTATTATGTTCGATGAACTCTGTGCATTGACGTTATTAACGTTTGCAACTAACAGGTGGAGATTTCCTCTTCTGCATCCATCATTCTTAGGAGATTGCCACAATTGCATGTGTAATAACAGAATATCATGATAAAATAAGAGTCAGTGTATACTGACTGTGTTTATAAATAAAACATTTAGACCAGCAAATCATCTGTTTCTACAAAAACTTCCCCTCCCTCAATGATTTCTTCCTCATTCTCTGTCATATCATTCCCCCATTGTTTCCAGCAAATTTTTGTAAAACTGGGCAGTGAAAATATCAAATTGGCATCAACGTAATACTATAACGCACTGAATTACAAACCAGGCACTTCAGTCTAGGGCAGCCATAGTTTGATGTCAATGCTACCAACGTTAATAACACAGTAATTTAGGACAAACCAAATTCTGTATCGGTAACATGTTTTTGAAACTGCGCGCATGTTTGAAGAGATGGAGGTGAAGAATGCGGTTATTTTAAATAAGACCCTGTAAACATCATAAACTTTTCTCTCGAACAAATTTCTTAGTAA
The DNA here is from genome assembly GCF_040414725.1 of Anabrus simplex. Lineage (NCBI taxonomy): Eukaryota > Metazoa > Arthropoda > Insecta > Orthoptera > Tettigoniidae > Anabrus > Anabrus simplex. The sequence continues at coordinate 66,742,387 of NC_090278.1, read as the reverse complement.
ATATTACATCAATCTAATCAGAAAACTATATATTTAGTAATGAAATGAAATTTCAAAACCTTACATTTTTAGGTTTTCATCTCCTCTAAAGCTGAGTACATCAAGAATCAATTTCATATCTCTGACAACAAGAGACTAGTGCTCGACAAATTATCAAACAAATTTTATTTGTAAGTACTTGGAACTGCTCACTAACATATTCCAAAATGGTTACATGTATCAGGTACAATACACAACAGCCTGCTGATGAAATGAGACTGCAATACTGTTGGAAATCTCTTTATTATAAAAAATCCTGTTCTTCTGAGAATTTCACAATACAGCAAGCAAGGGATGCAGACTTAATGAGTGAGTTCTCACATACACACAGAGTATGATAATATTTACAAAACAAGAGCAGGTCTTATAAAAGCCCAGCATGTTATGCAGAGACACGGCTACGCCTGATAGCTACGTGATCCTGCATTGCGGTCTCACACTCTGTTGACAAAGGCATAATATGGACTGTTCTGTGCCTCGTTTTATCGCGCCACTGCTATGAGAACCGTCCGCTGCATCAATGGCTACTAACAGTTATAAGTCTAACCACAAAATCCAGTAGAGAGTTTTATGTTTCAAGGAATGATGATGGAGGATTGGGGTCTGAGGGATTATCAGCACTTGACAATGCTAGTTGCCTCTACAATTATTTGAGGAAGTGCTATATATTTCATCTGAAGGCGTGCTGAAAACATAGCAATCAATACAAAGGCGAACATCGACTTCGTTATCGACTCGACTGTGAAGTTTGAAGGAGGAAACACACAGGCAGAAGAGGTTGATGTTTAAACTATGAGGCACTACGAGCATCTAGAGGAGAAATACAACATTCCTTTTCAATATTAGGGAGGAGAATTTGCTGTCAATGAGTGATATTTAAATTCTGCTAGAACTTCTTCCGGAGTTTCGGAATTAGAATGTTGGAATTAAAAGAAAATGCCACTAATATTCCCAGGGAATCTCTCCGAATTACCAATCATCGTGTGTATAGTAAGACAGAAACAAATAAAATAAACGTTTCCATTCGGAGGAAGCTGTCTCTTTAGGGGAATCTTCAATAAATAATAGACACTTTCATTCAAAATATTATTGAAACACTGTTTAATAATGTAATTATAACGCTTTATCTTCACGATAACACTTATACAAAGGCAGGCATCCTTCTGTATTTCCTGGGTACAAGCAAGAGTTACGTTCTGCTAATCGATTATGAAAGAGATACGGATGTAAATAGCTTTCATTACTATTTGTCCTTAGAGAGCATTATTGTTGAGTCAAGAAACCATTGCTCAAAAATGCATGAATAGTGGTGTACCCAAGGGATCAGTTTTAGGACCAATGCTTTTTATATCTTATACACATAGTATTTTAAGATAATTTTCTGTAGAGTCTTAACTGATGGTTTCTATCACGAACTTAGGCTTCTAGTCTCAGTGGCCAGGGGATGTTAAGGATATCCGGTCTGTTCATGAGAAAAATAGCAACTAGGAATTTTCCAAGCCTATTTCTGAGAGATGGAAAGACTCCAAGTAGATATCATTCCCTGTCAGCGTAATACGCTGCCCGAACACAGGTAAATGTAGGGTCAATGGATATCATGCTTTTTGTTCAGGCGATAACGATTCGCATCAACTCAATACTGTAGGTCTTATAATGAATCCACAATTCATAAAAATGTCAAAAAGTTCATCCTAGCGGTAGATCGAGTTCTTTTCCCCTCAAAGTCAACTCCCCATCACTCTTAACATCATCCAAGTCTACCTCATCCACTACATGCGAGGCTTCAGATGATGATATTGAGCAGTTCTATGCCCAACTGAGGACAGCGTTGTCCTTCGCAAAGACATCCGAAACTAATATAGTGATGGGCGATCTTAATCCAAAGGTGGGGCTCCGGTGTCAGAGGGAATGGTTGTAACCAGCACAATCCCTCCGCTCCCCCCAAATATTGTCTCTCATTTTTGTTGAACCGAGATACCATTATTTCGAAATATATTAATAGTGGTGTACTCCAGGGGTCAGTTTTAGGTCCATTGCTTTTTACATCGTATATAAATAGTATGTTCAGATAATTTTCTGCAGTCTTAACTGTTATCAAAAAACGCAAACAAATGGACAAACTAACATATGAGCAAGCGAACTAAGGAACAAACAAACTAACTGACAGACAGATGAACACAGGGAGAGAAACTGAAGGGAATATTTTGCGACTTTTGTATACCTAATCCGACAACGAAATGAAGTGAATAAGAGACAAAAATATGAAATGCATAGACAAGATTACAATTATATACACGATTCTTCTTCCTGGATATGACAGTGGATTTCTTCCTGTTTTACGACCGGATGCCCTTCCTGAAGTCAATCATATGTGGATGTATGCATTCACTGTTGCCTGCTCCCTTGGTGGTTGTTAGAGATGCATGTAGATGTAGATGCGCATTAAGGCGAACACTGCCGCCTAGCCTCCGAACCACAGGACGTAACTAAACGCAATTAAAATCCCAAACCCCGGACAGAAATCGAACCCGGGGTTCTTTTAACCAAAAGCCAAGCAGCCAGACATACTAAATGATAAGAGCAGTGACACAAATAGAGCGGGGCAGTATCTTTAATGCATGGAGATGGCTGCAGGTGGAGGCCCCACGCACTGGGTCACTGGCTATCGACCGGTCCTGTCTAAATTCATCCTCCCCCTCCCTTCTCCCTCCCCTCACACCACAGGCACCACTATTGCTCTACAACACGCACGCAAGTGGGAAGTGGAGTGGAAAACGGGGCCCATATAACTTCCTCCTTTCGTCTGATCCACAACATACACTGTGGCAGTAAATAATATTATTGCTTGTTTTATGTTTAGTCCCGTGATCAAATTCCCAACGGTCATACGTCGTCAGCTATCTTCTTCTTCTTCTACTTCAAGTGCCGATTCGTTATCGGAATTTGACGCTCGACGAAATTATCTCGTCAATGTTTACTGCAGTTCGAAGCAGCTCAGTGGATGAAGTGTGGAAAAACGTTCTCAGTTTTTTAAAGTCATTAAATCCGTCATGTTCCAATCATTTTACTTTGAATTATTACTTCTCTTTGTCTTATATATTAACCAATAACAGAATTTAGCTAATACATAACTAATTTATACCACAATATAGGACGCAGAAAAGTAAAAACACACCTTAACACATTGCTGTCCGTCCCATCTGTCGTATAACTGGCCCCTATGGCCGGAAGGTTTTGGCAGAGACATGGAGTTATTGCAGAGTATCATAATTTAATAATTTTAGGTTGATTCACAGTTATATCTGTCCATTTTAAAGTTTTTGGTGAGATTTTAGATTTCGGTTCATTCTGGTATTGATATCTGTTTGATTTCTCCACCATATACGCCAACAAATCATTACAAATGAACAAGTTGACATCACAACCTATATTTTCAGGTTCACTCGGCGAAATTTTTAACGCCAGGCGTCCATGAGAAAGACTCCAAAAACAGTATAATGTCCTGTTAGGCCACTCACTGCCAGAAACAGGGAGAATATTATCAACAGTACTTACATCTAGACCATCTTTGCTATCTGAAGCATGAGGTCATTGCTCACATGGTGCAATAAACGTGTCATTCAACGCATCACTTCCACACAAATACATGACACTAGCACTAGAATTATCATTAGACAATTCATCTTCACTCTCCTCACAATCACGGGAAACATATGACAAATTATCAGCGTATAATTCATGTATAATATCACCAGGAGTAAGTCCCCTGTTTTTGTTTACCGGGGCTGCCATTTTTGTTTACTAGCATTGATGGATACACGGAAGATATTCGAAGGCAAAAACAAATGCAACTTACGCACTAAAACGGACAAAACCAGTACTAAAAGAAGCGTAGTTTTTCTACCATTTAGGCAAATAGTTCCTCAATAACCGTTAGATGGCATCAGAAGACAGACTTGCACAAACACGTATTTATACGTGATCGGCTGCAGAGCACCGTGCTTGGAAACACGTATTTATACGTGAGCGGACAGCATTGTGTTAAAATAATTGTTAAAATTTAAAAAAAAAGAAACGCACAAACCTGAAGAAATTATTAGTGCTTTGTAGGAGAAAATGTCTCGATGGTTGAGTGTCTCTCGCAATTATTTTATCCTCGTGCACTTTCGTCACATGGGCGACGGAGGAAACTTACTGTGTTCAGAGCTTTCGAATGCTTATACACAGAAAACAATGTTGTGGAATCTATCTGAAGAATGCTCAAATGGCAGATTCCCTGTCAACTATTTACCTAGATTTTTCTTAAATATTTTCAACGAAATTGGAAATTTATCGACCATTTCCCTTGGTAATTTATTCCAATTGAGGGCATTGGTACAAAAACCAGATAAGTCCAGTTTTGGTTATAAACGAAGTAGAACATGGATAATATATTATATGATGATGTGCATGTTTTGGTGCATGAACCAGACTTGTATGGACTTACCTGAAAGAAATACGCCTAGTTGCAAAGCTAGCTGTAGTCGTGTTTGGAGCAAGAGAATGTTAAGCCTAGCACTTGTCTTGTTTTGCTCATTGTTTCTAAAATGTTTGTTATTACGCAACTTATACACTAGAGTACCATGTCTTGTGAAGTGAGTGATTGTTTATTTATTTCCATGAGACTATATGAAATGTTATTTTCTTGTTCACACACTATGCACACAATCACTATTGACCCCGCTTGAATCTTACGGATTTAAAAAATAAATATTAGATTATTGGTTAAAAAAGGATAATTCCAATTTCAAATACAGTTATTTCTTATAGAAAATGCATACTTATGTCTGGATCCTTTCCTCGAATAGTGTGCAAGACATTTAGAAATCAATCAGTGCAACTGGTTTTCAAAACTTACAAAAAGTTTGCGAGTAACACTCTTTTCTTTCTTCTCAAGAAGTGTTATTTTAGACTTGCCTTGTTTTTTGCAAAAATGCCCTCAATCTCTTAATCCTCGTTTTATATATTAATATTTGCTCCAATCTGCCCTCTTGAATTCTATCTTTATCTTCATATTATGATCTTTCCTACTCTTACAGGCTCCACACAATCTTATACTTCTACTTATATAATTCCACGCCAAGTACACGGCATAAATATGGGGACGAGAGATAAGCGAATCAATATTAAGTGTCTTGCCTTTGCTGACGACCTAGCAATAATCACCCGCACTCCCGAGGAAGCCAGAACCGCTCTTGAAAATCTGCATGAGATTGCTATTAAGACTGGCCTCCAAATATCATATGAGAAAACACAATACATGCACTCCAAGAACACCAGTGTGGAATTACTTGGGACCAAATATGGCAATATCACACGAGTTAAAAATTTCAAGTACTTAGGTGAAATTATTGGAAGCACTGGTAACGACAGGATAGCCAACAAAACCCGTGCCGAAAAATTACGTAAAGCCTACACAGTCACCTGGAATATCTACAATAAGAAATCCCTTTCCATCCAAGCCAAGCTGCGTCACTACCATACAGCAGTTCTTCCTGAAACACTCTACGCGATTGAAACATCAACACTGACCATCAATATCAATGGCATCGAGAAAATTGAACGGCAAATACTTAGGAAAATATTTGGACCAAAGTTCAAAGATGGAATATGCATGCGAAAAAGCTCGGAAGAACTCTACTCGCTGACCGAAGGATTCACTTCAATCGCCCGGAAAAGACGAATGCAATTCTACGGACATCTAGCACGAATGGACGACTCGCGTCTGACCAAGAAAATCTTCCTCATTATCAGCGGAACCCGACAAAATAAAGTACGGTGGCTTGCTGACACCCAAAAAGATCTCGCAGAAGTCGGCGTTGACCCACTGACAACTACACGGGCTACATTTAGACACAAAATTAACTTGCACAGCTTTGCAGCCAGACAATGTACAAGAAACTTGAAACTCCAGGAGGCATGGACTCAAGAAAGACGACAGACTCACAGTGCGAGGATGAAGAAGTTTTGGGAGGATAAGAGAAACAAGAAGAAGAATGCTAACTAATGGTTCTACGTGCTCCTTAGAGGGCCTAACGCATATATATATATTCCACGTCAAATCACCAATGACAGCTCGAAACATAACTACAAATCTTAAACAAGTAACTTTACATAAAGTTACAGTGCGTAGAAGTAATGAGCTACAGCTAACAGCAAAATATACTTACTTAAGAGTCATAAAAATCAAGGAGAAGGAGGGCAATACAAAACTAAATTAACATTCCGTACATGTCGACAACTTGACGAGCATGATTATTCCTTCCCTATTTTCATCGCTAAATCACTGATTATCTTGTGGTCTATTAAGAGCTAGACTGTAATACCACAGTCTAATATACACAGTCGCGAAGCTCCTTAGTGATGTAATGGCATCCTGTTGACAGACGGAACTACGCCAGCGCTCGCAGCGGCCAGCAAGCTCTAACTGTCCGGGACAATATAATGTACCCAACAATTGATTGCACTTTCCGACGTAAATTATAAACTGCAACCACCTCGACAACTATATTAATCGTAATTTTTAAGAAAATACGTTGGTACATTAGACTGCTTATTGCTACAGCGTGGTAATAATACCGAAGGAAAACAACTGATCACGCCACTGTAGTTAAGGACTTAGCCACTTTCGAAATCCTATTATTGAACTGAATTTGGTAATTTCACATAAATCATAAAAATAGTAAACACTAATGACTTAGTATCTTCACAGCATTAATGTGGAAAATCAGGTATTTACTTTTGGAAATTAACAGTACACCACATCTAAGTTAGTGAGCATACAGGCGATTCCTAAAAACAACCGATCTTCTCTCGGCAAGTGGCCGCACGGTTTAGGTCATGTAGCTATCAGCTTACATTCCGGAGATCGTGCGTTCGTACTCCATTGTCGCCAGACCTGAAGAAGGTCTTTCGTGGTTTCCCACTGTCAAAACAGTCTGTACCTTAATTAAGGCCACAGTCGCTTCTTTCCCACTCCAAGCCCTTTCCTACTCCACCGTTGCCAAAAGACCTATCTGTGTCGGTGCGACATATGCCTGTATTGTGCTCATTTGACACAGCTAATAATCTCTCATCAGTAATTTTCCGTTTGAAGAAATCTGCGGAGATTTATTTGGAACGGAACCGCACTCCTTACTAATTTCTTCTTCTCCGCTGACATAACCTAGCTGTCTCCAAAATTAATCGAACATACTTTATGTTATTGTACAAATAGTTTACATTTTTCTTCAATAAATCAGCCCTCCTACTATTTACAAGCAATATTTTGCCTTCTTTCTTTCTTTCTTTCTTTCTTTCTTTCCTTCTTTCTTTCTTTCTTAAACAGTTTACCCTCCAGGGTTAGTTTTTCCCTCGGACTGAGCGAGGGATCCCACCTCTACTGCCTCTAGGGCAGTGTCCTGGTGAGTGAGACTTTGGGTCGGGGGATACAACTGGGCAGGAGGAACAGTACCTCGCCTGCAATGCTGAACAGGGGCCTTGCGGGGGGATGGGAAGATTGGAAGCGATAGATAAGGAAGAGAGAAGGAAGCGGCCGTGGCATAAAGTTAGGTACCATCCCGGCATTTAACTGGAGAAGTGGGAAACCACGGACAACGACTTCGAAGATGGCTGAGGTGGGAATCGAACTCCCTTCTACTCAGCTGACCACCCAAGGCTGAGTGGAGCCCGCTCCAGCCCTCGTACCTCTTTTTTTCAAATTTCGTAGCAGAGCCGGGAATCAAACCTAGGCCTCCGGGGGGGGGGGGGCAGCTAATCACACTAACCACTACACCACAGAGGCGGACAAGCAATTTTCTACACATTGAAAATTAAAACACCGCTACCTGTCAGAGGTTATAGATGCGTTAAAACATTATTTAAGTTCATAATTGGATGGATTCCTGAATAATTGATAAACGAAATACCTACTTATCTGAAGTTAAATTTCTGAATCTTCACAATATTGTTCTATTATCCGAAAATGTTAACAGCAATTCAAGCTTTACTGTACAGGATCTTTAGAAAATCTAATTCTTGTAATTGAGCAATTTACTGTGCCACACACACATCTCCTTTCGTAAATACCATGTCAATTTAATAGAAAACCAATCATGTATAATGTAATTACCACACGCTTACCTCGCAAAACGTAACAACTTACATATCCCATTAGACCGGCAGCTTGCTGGCCACGAGGAGCGCTGCAGTCGCATGGATGAAAAAAATGAGCCGAACTTCGCGACTGTGTATATTAGACTGTGGTAATACTGTAATTCCTAAACAGTGCAGAGAGTAAAGGCACATTATGGATATCATATTTCTCCATCGCCTACGTGACAAAGACGAAATAGCGCGAGAAACAGTCAACCATCGAGACTTTTTTTCTACAAAGAAATAATAATTTCATCACGTTTGTACGTCTCTTTTTAAAATTGTAAGTGGGGACCTACACCTTTGAACATAGAAAAATGAGGTGCATTAAACATTTTTACCGCAGCAATGGAATAAAATGGCATATAGCTTTTAGTTCAGGGAGTGTCCGAAGACAAGTTCGGCTCGCCAGATGCAGGTCTTTTTTTTAATTTGACACCCGCAGGCGACCTGTGCATCGCTATGAGGATGAAATGATGATGAAGACGAGACATACACCCAGCCCGCGTGCCAGCGAGATAAACCAATTTGGTTAAAATTCCCGAACCTGCCGGGAATCAAACCTGGGACCCCTGTGAACAAAGGCCAGCACGCTCACCATTTAGCCATGAAGCCGGACTACTAAATGGAAGCTTAGTATGACAAACCCATTATTCCTTAATAATATGCCTACATATTCACAAATCATATAAACCTAGGCGATTTCTTTCTTCTTCTTTCTATTTCCGCCGCTCTTCGCACACCTGTGGGTTTGGCCCTGTTTTACGGTCGGATGCCCTTCCTGACGCCAACCCTATATGGAGGGGTGTAATCACTATTGCGTGTTTCTGTGGTGGTTGGTAGTGTAGTGTGTTGTCTGAATATGAAGAGGAAAGTGTTGGAACAAACACAAACACCCAGTCCCCGGGCTAGAAGAATTAATCAGAGGCGATTAAAATCCACGAGCCGGCCGGGAATCCAATCTGGGACCTTCTGAACCGAAGGCCACAACGCTGACAATTCAGCCAATGAGTTGGAGTATAAACCTATGACATTATAAATAATTAATTATTCAAAATGACGGTGTATCATGGCCACTACTTTATCGTTTCTCTGATAATTTCCAAACACTTGAATAATGTTCTATGATTCTTTTTATTATGATTAGTAACGATATACGGTAGCTAAAATATGTACTGGAATGAATGAAGACCATAAGTATAAATATTTTTTTCATAAAGTTATTTTCAAGTAGTCAATTCTGTAATTAATTTTCATTTCAAAATACTTTTTGAAAACTTAACCAATGAAGCTAGTTCAATAATTCTAGCATATCTTCTTCTTCTCTATGAAACATGTAAAATTTCATCTCGATATCTTAAAAACTTTCAGGGGTATCAGAGAAACGGTTTTTAAAAAGAAAAGTTAAGGGAAACGAACAACAAACTTGCCGATAAAGGGCTTGCTAGAGTGACAAGACCTCACGTTTTTGGATCATAACTCCGAAAGTATTGGAGATATTAACAAAAATTTTGTACTGTTATAAAGAGAAGAGTTCAATTTTAAATGAAAAAAGTAAATTGAAAAATCGAATTTTTCGACCCCCCACCCCTTAACAATTATTTTAAGGTGTGTTTTACTTTTCTGTGTCCTGTATTGTGTGTAGAAATGTATTACTTATTCAAATTTATTATTTATTATGTTTTATTATTTATTATTCATTATTTATTTAAATTTATTATTTACTAGCTGTAGTACCCGGCGTTCCCCGGATAGTTTCTGAATATTTACCTTTAAGATTTGCATTACCAGTTACGTGTGATGTGAATTTTTATAGAATTCCTTTTTGACTTGCAAATTCATATGTTATGATCTATTATGTAGTTTTAAAATTATTTAGATGTGTTTGATTTCAAGTTTTAGATTATTTAGTTTTCGAGTAAAACTTCGTCCTTATGGAAGATCGAATCGACTGGAAGTATTTGATCCTGTCAAAAATTAATAAGTGATAACTATATGTATTTAGCCGTCGCACTATAGATACGATGTACAGGATTTCAACTGTCAATGAGACTGTCCCCCTCCCGCCCTCCACCACTGACAGATATAAAATCTGGATTGTCACTATTCATCTCAGTGACCCAGAAAACTGTAGATTCGACACTGTTTTCTATTATTTTTATATCTCACTCCCCCTCACCCACACCCCAAAGGGGGCTGAACATCAATTTTAAAAAATTCGGAGTGTCACTAATTATTTCAGCTACCACGAAAACTATGGATTCGATAATATTCTAGATTATTTTATACCACCCCCTCGCCCCCTGCCCATAAGGGTGCTAGGGGTGTCTTACCCTCACGCGGTTTGTCTCCTGATACTAATTGATAAGTGTACCAAGTTTGGTGAAATTGCTCCAGTGGTTTAGTAGGAGATGTGTCATTTTTACACACCCACACCCACACACCCACGCACACACATACATCAATTTTTATACATAGTAATAAGAAGAAGATAATATTTTATATGTACTTTTTCGATTAATTTTATATCTCACCCCCTTCGCTCCCCACTTGGACTTGCAAAAAATCCGGAGTAATACTATTCATCTCAGAGACCATGAAATCTATGGATTCGAAACTGTTTTTAATTATTTCTATATCTCACACCCCCCTTTGCTCCCTACCTAAAAGGGGGCTGGAATTTTTTAAAAAAATTCTAGAGTATTACTTTTCAACTCAGCGACCCCAAAAACTATGAATTCGACACTATTCTCGATTATTATTGTAACTACCCCCTCCTGACCCTCTCCCTTAAGGGCGCTAGGGATGGCTTACCCCCACAGTGCTCGTCTCCCGATAGTAAGTAATACGTGTACCAAGTTTGGTTGAAATTGCTCCAGTGGTTTAGGAGATGTGTCATTTACACACACACTTCCATTTCTATATATAGTAATATTTTTATACTCGTACTTCACCCCCTTTCCATCCCCGCCCAAAGAAGTCCTATGAGTGCCTTACACAACAGTATATTTTTTCCAGATATTAAGTCTTATTTGTACCAGTTTCGGTTGGCAGCTATGCCCAAACGTACATACATAATCTCACTGCTCTAGAATCCTGGAGCTGACGTTGCCATGGTTACGGCAGTTCATTTCTTTATCCGATTCCTAGAGCAGGGGTAGTGTGGTGCCAATATCTCCGTAACGGTTGGTTTTAGGGCCTTAAAACATGGTTTTAGGGCCCGTAGGGCTTACCGAGTTTTGTTCTTTGCGTCAAGAGGATTTAAGTTGAGCTTTGTCTCGTCCTTATACGACAAATTCGATATTTTGCCTATAAAACCGTTGTGGTTTTCCTATAAAACCCCCGTCTTTTAAAAGATTTTAAAAATATATGCATATTGAAACCTTTCCCGGGGTGAGTATACTCTAAATATGAAGTTTGGTTGAGATCTATCCAGCCGTTTCGACGTGATGGTGGAACAAACAAACAGACAAACAGACACGAACAACTTTATTTATAAGATTATTATTATTATTATTATTATTATTATTATTATTATTATTATTATTTATTATTTGCTATTCCGTAAAACTTGATATTTCAGAAACTCAACGCCATTCCAGTCCACATTAGCTGGAGTTTGTGGGGATCTATTGTAATAAAGAGATACACAAACACTGAAGTTGTAACAAAAATAAAGGAAATTACGAAACAAGGTAGAATTCTAATTCTAAGTGTGCTGCAGATGATGCATTCGTCGGATCGATTCCTAAATTTAAAAAAGAATATTTACCATAGTTTCTTTATGGCTACCGTATAAGCACTGGAAAGCGCTGGACACAGAAAGTTTACACACAACCACGTTATAACGATGTAAGGTTAATTATTTATGAAATTCGCCGTGTAATTTCACACGTGTATATAAAACAATTTTGCTGTCATATGTCACGTTTTTTAAAAAAGCTTGCGTGACCACATAGGTGTTTGAAAAGCTCTAGATCCTTGTTTGATTGTTAAGTCACGCACAGCCTGTGACAACCTCGCACCTAATTTATGGAGATGCCGCGACATGGGTAATTATTTCGCGTTCATAACCCTTAAATCAGTTATGGCAAGTTCAAATGCCACCAGAACCCACACAAGGATAGAGAGAAAGTTCAGAGCAGATGACACAACAGCAGACTCAGTGAGTAGATACGAAACATAGTAATGTCTCAGGTACCAGGTGCAGACCACAAGACTACGTCCAAACTCTCTTCCAAATATCTTTATTAAATAACTGCAGTCATATGATAACGAGATAATGGAAGGAAAATAGTATTTGATATATTTAATCACATGTATTTATATTTAATCACAGTCTAATATCTCGGAATATGAAAATAGTTTCAGTGAGTATGGTATGAAATATAACCTTCCCAAAACTAAATTGATGTCAGTAGGTAAGAAACCTAAGAGAACTGAATATACTGTAAGGTTGGGAATACAATGCTGGAACAAGTAGATAACTTCAAGTATTTAGGATGCGTTTTCTCCCAGGATGGCATGATAGTAAAAGAGATTGAATCAAGGTACAGTAAAGCTAATGCAGTGAGCTCGCAGTTGCGATCAACAGTGTATTAGTATTGGTGGAACTAATCAATTTCCAAAGCCTCCAATTATAATAGGTATTACCATGAAGAAAATTATTACAAATGCGTGGGCGGTAACAAGATGAGAGATGTACCCACCATTCCTGCTCAAGCACCAAAAATGAGAAAAGAAGTCAGCTCCCGGACTAAACTATCTTTACATAGGTCTGTTTTCAGACCAACTTTGCTTTAAGAGAGCGAAAGCTGGGTGGACTCAGGATATCTTATTCATAAGTTAGAAGTAATGGATATGAAAGTAGCGAGAATGATTGCTGTTAAAAACGGGTGGGAACAATGACAGGAGGGTACTTGGAATGAGGATATAAAGGCTAATTTAGGAATGAACTCCATGGATGAAGCTGTACGCATAAGCCGGCTTCGGTGGTGGGGTCATGTGAGGTGATTGGAGGAGGATAGGTTACCTAGGAGAACAATGGACTCGATCATGGATTGAAAGACAAGTGGGAGACCAAGACTAGGACGGTTAGACTCAGTTTCTAACGATTTAAAGATAAGAGGTAAAGAATTAAGTGAGTTAAAAATAGAGGAATGTGAAGGAGTTTAGTAAATTCACAGAGGCTTGCGGACTGAATGCTGAAAGGCATAATAGACTATAAAGAAATTACATAATAATAATAATAATAATAATAATAATAATAATAATAATAATAATAATAATAATAATAATAATAATAATAATAATAATAATAATAATAATAATAATAATAATAATAATAAAACGAACATCACTTGCGGATTGTGAAACTGAAACACAAAAATAATGGCATCGCCTCAGCTTTAGATAACTGTTTATATATTCGGTCTACCAGACCCAGCCCGACCGTTTACGCTACCGTTTTCATCCGACCGCTCTAGGGTTAATTCTAGACATGCGTAATCTAATCCAGAGTAAGAGAAAAATAGTTCAAAAATTCTTAAAATGGTTTTGGCAGATTTATAGCGTGAAAACTTATATGTTAGTCCCACCATGCACTGATGACAAACACTCAGCAATATTTTACGTACTTCCTCTGATTTTTCTCTCAAAAGGGGAAAGTCTTTGAAATAGTTCTTTCTGTTTGTGATACACAATGCTAAATCACACTTTTCACAAAATATCAGGGTTTTGCCCTTGCTGAGGAAAATTTGCACTGTTTGTGAATTAGCCAGTCTTTCAAACGATCTCGATGGACTGGTTGAGGAAGGTTGCGGGGCCTTCCTTCTATTATTTACGAGCTCTCCTTCAACTTCAAAACTTGGCCGTCCTCGTTTTGGGGCGATTGATAGCCCCATTTGATTGATGATGATGATGATGATGCCAGTGTCATGATACTTTGAATACTCAGCCAGGCACTAAGAATTCGATACAAAATTAATTATTCCTACATCCAAGAAATAGTAAAGAATTTGATGGACCATTTCTTAGTTCCCATTATGATTTTATAACATGGCATGATTCAGTCCATCCCGTATCATACCCTTACATGATCAGACCACATAATCGGACGAATTAATCACATTCTCATATTTAAAAAGTCTATACCAAATACCAAACCGCTCCTTTAGGAAAATACAAAGTATATGGAAGGGACTAGATCAGTTTTCAACAGTCAACCGTTAATCACCAAATATGGAAATATCGTTCAAGCAAACAAATTTAAGTATCTAATTACTGAACCAGCAGGATTAAACCAGCAAGTTAACACAGAAATGCAAAACTTGAAAGAGCATACAAAATTATATGGAACAGATGCAATAAAAGAACTATATAAAAAAAAGGAAAAATTACGACATTCAACACAGTAGTTAAAGAAAAGCACTTTAGGAATCTGATATTATTATAATTGGTGGCAAATCTCGATTAAAGATCATCGAAAAACAATAAAGAAAAATCCTCAGGAAAATTTTAGGAGCAAAATGAAAAAACTGTAATTTGGATGGAAAAAAAAACATGAAATCTGTCACATTACAGAAAAAATAACAGATATCATAAAGAAACGGCGATTAAATTTTTATTGTCACTTATACAGAATGGATGATAACAGGCTCACCCAAAAATTATACGCAGCCTCATCAATGATAAATCACAATAATTGGCTAAAAGAAATAAGTGAAGACTGAATTGCAACTGGCATTAATGAAGAAACCATTCAAGACAGAATAAACTTCAGAACCTTAACTCACAAACACAAATTTTCTGTAAAGCTCATCTGACTAAATACAGGATGGAATGAACAATGTAAAAAGGAACACAGCGAGAGGATGAAGAGGTATTGGGAAGAGAAGAAGAAAAAACAAAAATCCACAGGCAAGCAAGTCAATGTTGAAAACACCCTAGGGATATGATCTACGAATTTTAGGTAAATAAAATATAATAAAGTATGAGAATATATTATTTATTTATTCCTAAAAACTAAAATCATTTTATTAATCATCCTTATCTGGTCGATTAGATTAGTAGTTCGCATTTTCTACCACTACGAGCGCTAATGTGAGTCAATGCAGAGTTCCACTTCAGCCCTTATAACTACATTCGGTGTGTACATTCTTCAAAAAATAAAAAAATGCCTGAGGGTATTGAACCAAGGAACACATTACAGAAAGAATTATGTAAATAAGTTAATTTATCTAGCATTTGAATCAAAAAGAAAATGAGTGAAGAAACTAGTGATTTTAGAAATATGCTATTTTTTCTTAGTTTGATAGATTCCGTGGTTTCCCATTTCACACCAGGCAAATGCTGGGGCTGTACCTTAATTAAGGCCACGCCGCTTCCTTCCAACTCCTAGGCCTTTCCTATCCCATCGTCGCCATAAGACCTATCTGTGTCGGCGCGACGTAAAGCCCCTAGCAAAAAAAAAGTTTGATAGAGATATCCAGTACTCACAATTCGAAACCCTTCCAGACCCTTCAGCCCTTCAACTTCCGGCACAATTGAGGAAACTGCTTAATTTTACGTTTTTCGTAGAGTGGCGACCCCTACTTTGTCTTGTTTTTATCAAGTACCAGAATCGTTCCACCGTGCAGTTTAAGATTAAATTCCCTGCAACTCTGAAGATTCAGTCTTGTCAAGTGAATTGAGAGAATTCCCAGGCATCCTATTTCGACTCCTGGTGAATATCAGCTTGCTACGTAACATGCAGATCAGTTAGGCACAGGTTACACACTACGTAGATAACAGTGGCGCACACTGGGATCAAGACTTAAGTTACTCCTTTTCGATTGTTAGTTTAGTGAATGTCAAGCCTTAAGTGTTTTGAGCTGCAGCCAATAACCAACGGAGAAAACTCCTGTGTTTCCCAGGTTGTTTCACAAGCTACTGCCCTGGACTCTGCTACTGTCATTACACAACAAATTAATGATTAGTGGAGATCGTAGCATAAGGTTTAGCAAATTCAAGTCTTTATCAAATTAAAGTCCGGCTTTGTGGCTAAATGGATAGAACGCATGCCTTTGGTCCGATGGCCCCGGTTCAATTCTCAGAATCAACCCCCTCGTATTGTTAATTCCCCTGGCTTCAGGACTGGGAGTACGTATAACGTGTTCGCCATTCATTTCATCCTCATCAGGTCATCGCCAAGCCTATTTAGATGCTGTGCACTATTATTATTATTAAATTAAAATTTTGAATTTTACAGCTGCCTCTGTGGATCAGTGGTAGAGTGTCGGCCTCCGGATCCCAAGATAGCGGGTTCAAACCCGGCAGAGGTAGTCGGATTTTTGAAGGGCGGAGAAAAGTCCATTCGACACTCCATGTCGTACGATGTCGGCATGTAAAAGATCTCTGGTGACACATTTGATACTTACCCGACAAAATTCATTAAAATCTCAGCCATGGAAGTCCAAGAGAGTTTCGGTTTACTCGGTCTGCCATCTAGCGGGCCTACAGTAAAACGGAACGTCGAAATTGACGAACAGACAGCCAGATGGCGTCAAATTGAAATGTCTGCACACGGTAGCTGAGGCCATACAATTATTATTATTATTATTATTATTATTATTATTATTATTATTATTATTATTATTATTATTATTAGGGGCTGCCTGGTCGAGGCGGTAAAGGCGCGCTCGGTCCGCCCTGAAGGACGTGGGTTCGAATCCCCGTCAGGAAGTCGTAAAATTTAAGAAATGAGATTTCCACTTCCGGAGGTGCATATGGCCCTGAGGTTCACTCAGCATACATCAACATTGGGTACCAGGTTAATTCCTGGGGGCAAAGGCGGCCGGGCGTAGAGCTAACCACTATACCCCATCCCGTGCCGAGGTTAACAATGGTGGAAGCCTTTACCTTCCACTCCTCCAAGGGCCTTCATGGCCTGTACGGACGTGACTTTGCTTTGCTATTATTATTATTATTATTATTATTATTATTATTATTATTATTATTATTATTATTATTATTATTAGTTTGAATTTTACAACATTACAAGCTGGCGTAGCCATCGTTCACTGGTTTATTAGCTTCCGAGAGATCAGCGGTGGTGTCTGACCCATGATCACGGGCTCGATTGCAACCAACACAAGAGACCACTTAGCCTTAATATTGTATTTCATTTTTGTAGAAATATCTATAAAAATAAAACTATATTACTCCTATAATAGCAGCCCAGGAGTGTCTCGCTACAAGGATGTATAAGTAAACGGGAATGAAATATCAGCACTCTGTTATCTATGAGTATGAGGTGACGAAGTATTTAGGATGAGTAACGCATGGCTGTTTGTTAGCAGCGGCGATCTGACGGACCGAAGCCTCCCGCACCTATCCGACATTCAGCAGCAAGGCGCGCGAGGTGAGTCAAGGGGAGAGGGACGCAGCGCTTGGGCTGCAATATCAGCCTCCGATGCCCTGCTCTCAGAAATACGAGCGGCGTTTTCTCATTTCAAGTTTTGTAAATGGAACAATGAGTCAGATGTTTACATTATAATGTGCTCTAGATTTCCATCGTTCTCATGTGAGGTTTGGGCTTCACCGATAGATATTGTTTACAGGAACCCCAGGCTACTAAAATGACGCAGCAGTTCCTAAGCAAACAATACTAATAATTTCTGAAACACAGAAAGTTCAATTGGATGCACTTTAAGAATATAAGTGTGTATCATTGAAGTATCACGCGAGTGCTTCGCGGTTAATGTAAGCTGATAATCGAACTTCTGTCTTTAGATAGGAAAATCGGCAGCTAGAGTATACGAGTATTCTGCATTTTATCTGTTTTCCTTTTCCTATACTTCCTTCTTTTCACTCCTACTTTATTTTTTCTGTCTCTCTTCTCTCTTCCGAGCGAGTGACTGCATCGTTTGGATCACATAGCTGTCAGTTTGCATGGGTTTGAACCCAACTGTTGGCAGCCCTGATTATGATTTTCCGTGGTTCCCATTTTTTCATACCCTTTCCTATCCCATCGTCGCGGTAAGACCTATCTGAACCGCTATGAAGTAAAGCAAATTGTAAACATATATATTTCTCATCGTCCTTCATTACCCTTCTCCATTGGTTCTCTTTTTGTACTTCTCTTCGGTGTTTTCTTCTTTGCACCATTTCTCGACCTTTTCATTTTCTCATCCACTACCTCAGTTTCTTTCTGTTCTATTTCTTGCCCTTTCCTTCTTATTCATATCGGGATTTGTTAAGCTCTCTTTCTTATTACTTCTTTCTCTTCCCTCATCCTCTTCCGTTTTACAAATATTAATTTTCTTCCTCTTCCTCTCTAATTCTTCTCTTCGTTTTATTCGCTTCCCATTTCCATCCTTCCGTTTTTTCCTTCAATTCTTTCTCCTTGTGGGCGGGGCGGACGGAATACATCCAGAGTCCTGGCATTGCTTCCACTTACTTGTGCCACGCTCCTCACTTTCATCTATCCTATCCGACCTCTCTTGGTTCTTTTCCGACACCGGCGGTATTAGAACACTCGAGGCCTAGGGAGTCTTTCATTTTCACGCCCTTCAGAGCCATTTTTTTAAAATTTTCTGACACCTTCATTCTCTTTTTCCCTCTGCTTACTGCAAACAGAGGTTTGTGGCCGTGTTTTTCTTCCTCTTAAATCAATAATCACTACCACCAAATTATTCTCTCCTTCCTCCTTCTTCAGGTCTTGTAACCTTCCTTATCCTTATTTCATCCGCATTTTATACTTGTCCTTCTTAACTGCCAACGGCCGTAGCCGTGTTGAAACACCGGATCCCGTGAGATCTCCGAAGGTTAAGCAACAATGGGCGTGGTCAGGACTTGGATGGGTTGCCACGCGCTGTTGGTGGAGGTAGGGGAATGGAGGAGCGGAAAGGAACTGGCCACCCTACCGCACGTAAACTCCGGCTCAGGAACACCTCTGCGGATGTTCGGACCTGCCTTCGGGCAGAATAACCCTTACCTTACTTACCTTCTTAACTACAGCTGAACTTCGTTATAGCGACATCCGTTTCAGCGACAACTCGTCTATAACGTCATGTTATTTATAGAACGGACATATTCCTCATAAGAACTGTGTTTTTCAGCCTTGCTTAATGCGTATACCTCGCATATAACGTAATTTTTAACTTAAGTTTGTAATAAGATTTTCTAAGAATCAAAGTATTCGTATTTTAAGAAATATTTTGTTTAAATCTGGTAACCTCAATATCTGCATGCCGTCAGTTTCTATCGGCAGTTTACTCTAAGTGCACGCACTTTGGCGCAGTAAAATAAAAGTTTTAACGTTGGAAGAAAAACTTAAATTTTGAACGGAATTTAAAAATGTGACGTGTGTCGTGAGTTTGGCCTTGTTAATTCCAAACGATCTGGAAGAGCAGGATAAAATTGTTGCTGCATTTGAACAGAATGTTTCGAAAATTAAACGCCTACGAAAATGCGAATGAAGTAACGTGTATGAAGCACAATTAATATTATGTTACTGTATTTTCCATTTTCCACCTCACTAGAACGTGAATATGAATACGACATTCGTTTATAACGACACAATTTTTACAGTTCCCTTGGATGTCGTTATAAAAGAGTTCTACTATATTTAATTTTCATTTTCTCATCCTCTACCTCAATTTCTTTCTATTCTATTCGTTGTCCTTTCCTTCGTATTCATATTGGGATTTGCTTAGCTCACCCATTCCTATTCCACAAGTGGTGTACAGACTATATTTGAACTTGATTTTAGTCTAATTTCACGCCTCACCTCATTCGTGATTGCATTCAGCCTCTGGCCTTATAGGACTGGGTCGCTGTGTTGTGCCCGTCTGAGCTCCAGTATCCACAACACTGCACAGTGCAGCAATTACCTCTGCCTTTAGAATTATCCCGGTGCTACAGTCTCGACGATTATTATAACTCTGACATTGATACGAAAATGTTCAGCCTAATACTTTGAGCTATGAAATAAGAATAATAGTACGGAATAACCCTTGGCAGATTACGTGAAAACAAAACGAAATTAATTTACAGTGTTTGGTCTTCGCTGATGACTTGGCAGTGTTGTCCAATAACAGACAGGAAGCAATTGAATCCACTGAAAAACTCCATGAAATGGGATTCAAAACAGAACTCTAAATCTTACACCAGAAAATTCACTACATGGAAGAATCTCTTCAGTACCTAGATGAGCAACCAATGAAAATACAATATGGCAAAATATCCCAAGTGCCTAAATTCAAATACCTGCGAGAATTCATCCAATCTTCAGGACTCAATCACGAAGCAAACTGCAAAGAGCATACAGAATCACTTGGAGCAGATATTATAAAAATATCTATATCCATAAAAACAAATTTAAGACACTATAACGCTGTAATCAAGCCTGAAGCATTATACGCATCATAAACCTTAATCATTTGAGGCAGATCACTAACTAAATAGCTTAAAAGACAAGAAAGGAAAATCCTTAGAAAAATCTTTGGCCATATGTGCATAGCAGGACTGTGGATGAAAGGGAAGTCTACGGAGTTTTACCGGCATTCTGAGAAAATATCAGAAACTAATAGGAAAAGAAGACTCGCCAAATTCAATGAATAGATAATGATAGACTTTCTAAAAGAGTACTTAATTATGCCTCCTCACTAAGAGTCAAGAATAACTGGATGATCGAAATTGAAAAAGATCTTCAAGAAGTCAGCATAACAAGTGGAATTGTATGCGACAAGCTTAGCTTTAGGACGTTGGTGAAAAAACATAATTTTGCTTTAAAAAAACCAAGATCATAATCCCACTGCATAACGGAAGAAAAACAATGCGAGAGGATGAAGAGATTCTGCGAAGATAAGAAAGAAAATTCATCTGCTACATAAGTTCAAAATAATAATAATAATACTAATAGACAGCCAGCATGGCAGGCTTAAGTATTTCGGAAGAGAAAACGAAATTCATAACGAATATTAAAAAAATCTCCAAAATTGCTAGGAACAGATTTTGGTTGAATCGAAAAGGTTAAGTAATTCAAATATTTGGGGAAAACAATCCAAGAAAACGGTTTGGAAAAATCTGCTATAGAGGCAAGGATATACAAAATGGAAACAGCATATGGCATAACAAAAATACATACAACAAAAATTGTTTATCTAAAAATCTTAAAATAAAGCATTACAACAGAGTTGTGAAACCAGAATGCTTATATGCCAGTGAATGCTTATTACTCAATTGAATCGATTATTTCAGAAAGAAGCCAAGTGCCAAAAATGAAAAAAATGAGTTAATAACAGAATATGTTACTAAGAGGGTATACGCACATTTTGGTGCTGAAACAAGTCAAGAAACGTCCTCCTATAATGGTCAGGTATTACGTTGAATTTCGTATTTAGTTCAGAAACCAATTAAGTGACACCGCTTGGCTGGTTTCTGCAGTAAACTGCTGGTACATTTTGTGATGTGCCGCACCTTTCTGGTTGGCGCTGCTGTTCTGGAATCGCATGTTCGTAGTTTTGTGAACAACTGATTCAAAAAAGTGTTTTTATAATGGTAGTGATATGTCTGAAAGTTCAGAAGACGAACCTGTATCTAAAAGGAAACGAGGAGTGGTGGACAAACAAACTCACACGCGTAATATTATTCGGAATGGAAGGGTAAAAGGAGAAGGTTATATTTCTTACTCAGACAAGGAAGTAGCTGGTCTGAGCCCTACATTATTCTTTGTTATTGTTTGTTTTAGGTGCCCATCAATATCAAGAAGATACGTGAACTAAATGCCTTAAAACCTTACCTGATGGAATATGAACACTTTTATGGCAGCATTTTACAATGGCCTACTAGAGAGACAGAATGTGCTGTGGAGTTTGTTTTATGAGGATTGATTACCTCCTGTCATGATGAGCAGGCATTGTTGATTTCATCCTTTTGTATCAGCAATACAGTCTAAGCCTATTAAAATATGTTATTTTTCCACAAATATTGGGTTTATGACAAAATCCATTCAAAATTCATGAATTATCCCATAAAAATAAGTTTTCAACATTCGTTTATTTCAGAAACCAGTTAAGTGGAAATTCTTTCGGATTTTTTACAGCAAAGTTAATAAGCACAAAATATTTTTCCTTAGATAGGAATTATTAAGAGATATAATACTTTCAAGCTAAAATATTAAAACCCCTACCATAACATTTTTTCTGATGATAGACAGTTTTTTCATTTTCCCAAAAATGACTGACTTGGCGCTTGACTGGTTTCTGAAATAATCGATTCAATTATAAACTTGAAAGATTGGAAGTACTAGAAAGAGGAATTATAAGAAAAATATTAGGCCCTCTAAAAACTACAGAATATTGGAAATTAAGAAGTAATAACGAAATTTATCAGAACATAGAAAACATATCTATAACAGCACGGAAGAAGAGATTGCTATTTTTTGGATATATTTACAGAATGGACGACAATAGACTAACAAAAATATCTTCATGTATCTTCGGAATAAAAAGTCAACAACCACCTGGATTCAAGAGATCAAAAAAGACTTGGAAAGAAACAACATCAGAGAAGAAGAAGTAATGGAAAGAGAAATGTTCAGGAAGAAAGTTTTAAAGATGGAAGGATTCCAAGGGAGAGAGGCAAAGAAAACCGGCACAAAGTGGTCTGAAGAAAGAAGAAAGAAACGTAGTCAAACAATGAAGGAATATTGGAAGAAAAGGAAGGTGTCATTCCTGTGCCGGTAGATTTACTGGCTCCTAACATGACTACCATGCGACAAATTTTCGGCACTTAGGAGTCGCCAAAAACCGTAAAAAGTCAGTTAGTGGGGCATAAAAGCATTATTATAATAACAATGAAAATCCACAGCCTGTTTCCAGTCATTCGAACGGATCAGGTAAGGAATGAATGAAGCACTGCTCTAGTTGGCACGATAGAATTGTGCCGGCTGCCGAAGCCTGTCGCACTCATTTGCGGCAATGATTAATGACTGACAGATGAAGTGACATTATATTGGAGAGTGTTGATGGAATGAAATATGACAGGGAAAATCAGAGTACCCGGAAAAATCCTTCCCCGCCCTCGCTTTGTCTAGCACAAATCTTACATGGAGTGACCGTGATTTGAACCATGGAACTCAGCGGTGAGAGGCCAGCGCGCTGCTGCTTGAGACACGGAGGCTATACACCTTTTCTGTATGCCAGAAAATTCGATCCCCAATTAAGTATTAAGGCCATGATCACGATTTATATGCCACGTGACCCGCCAGCGCCGTACTGTATACTTATAAATGTCCCGTATGCACTAGTGCTGAACGGGATGCCTAATAACTGATTTTCACAGGGGTACTACTGCTTGTAGGTTAGTGATGTCATAATATGAAGAAATAACAACCGGATGGTCGCTGGCTGCATGTTCCTCAGTGCTACCCGTCGAGTGCGCCCCCTGCGTTAGTAAGCCTCACTTTCGAACGCTCAGTAGTGAGCTGGTATTTGGTACAGTTGCTGTCAACATATCTGGTCGGAATGCAGCCAGAACTGGCAGACGGTATGGGAAGTAGTTTCAAAATTACCGACTGCCTCCTGTACACGAATTTCTGATTTAAAGAGGATCGTGGTGGCGGTTAGTAAATTCACGCAGGCTGAAAGGCATTGGTGTGTTCTATCCCTGGTATTTTCAACGAAAATAAATATTCATAGTTCATATGTTAATGGAAGTTATTCATATAAAATTCAAACGCACAGTTATCGATACTCAGAGATGGATGAAAGCAGCGGGGCTGGCTAGTGACTGCTACTGATTGCCAAACTACTCCAGAGGTGGCAGCACGAGCATTTGACCCTCTGTTGGTTGTTGATCTCTTTCGTGGGGCTGGAATTCGGAACGACCTGCCACATCCGTCAAGAGGGTGGTGCTAGGTGAAACCCTGTAAGTTATCGCGTGTGGCCTGGATTTATTTGCTATTTCGTGAAATAGGTACTGAAGTTCTTGCTTGTAACAAAAACAGGATTGTGGCGGGGGTTAGTAAATTCACAGATGCTTGCAGACTGGACGCTAGAGTGGGGAGAAAGCAGGACTTCATTTAAGATAAGTTCCAGATTTCAAGTTCCTAAGTATTTAAACAGAAATGTTTATACCAAACCCATTGCACTACAGGCCTTGAAGGGCCGTGGCCTACCAAGCGACCGCTGCTCAGCCCGAAGGCCTGCAGATTACCGGGGTCGCTATATCACCGATAGATAGCTCCTCAATGCTAATCACGTAGGCTGAGTGGACCTCGAACCAGCCCTCAGGTCCACGTTAAAATCCCTGACCTGGCCGGGAATCGCACCCGGGGCCATCGGGTAAGAGGCAGGCACGCTACCCCTACACCACGGGGAAATATTTATACATTTCTAAATATTTGAGTGTGATTTGATAGAAATTGATGTTCATTCAAGAACGAATCATGTTATTTTAATTAAGTTAATTAAATTTAAAGTGTTGCCGCTGTTAGTTAGTGCTGTGTTATTGTTAAAATTACGGATGTTTAGACAACAAAAGGTTAAAATGGAAACTAATTTGTGGAATAGGAAGTGCCGTTTATCTCGCTCTTTCTTAATATCTCGAGAGGAACATCACTTCTAGGGGTTCTAAGTGGTCGACCTCTTAATATTCATGCAAATCTAAGAGAACTGTCGCCCGGGACAACGTGTACTTATTACTAGCTTCAGTAAGTTATTGTCTTGTAGAGTGATACGTGCTGATTAGTTCGGTCACGTAAATTGATTGTGTGTTATCGGACTTGTCTGAAGTCGAGCCAAGGATAAGTTCGACGTGTGTTTTGATAGTCAAAATTCATGTGTTCGAACCTTCTCTGCGAAGAGCTGCTATGTGAAGTGACTGTGCGTATGCAACCAAGTAAAGGGTGAGGCCTGTCAATCAATTTCCCGTTCCAGGTAAATACCAGCAAGCTGGAAACTTGCTGTGAGAAGGACAAAATATTTTTGTTAATAGCCACTAGTTTGTGACGTGTTGTGAGTGTACTAATTGGAGCATCTGATTACATTCGAGCGATAAACCAGACAGTGCCAGTTCATAACGGAGCCTCCGTGGCTCAGGCAGAGCGCTCCGGCCTCTAACCGCTGGGTACCTTGGTTCAAATCCCAGTGACTCCATTTGATATCTGTGCTGGACAACGCTTCAGAATATCTTGCAATGAACAAAAAAGACCTGTCGACGTTCAGAAAGAAAGACTAATCCTTTATATTTAAGACATAATTTTGTTTTGTCAAAACTACAAAATTATTACTTTTTAACTGCAGGCTGTCCTCTTAAATGTTGAGGTAAATTCGAGCTCAGACCAGGAGGTAACTACACTATACTGTTAGGAACGCCAGCCCTGCTCTGTATAGTAACATGGCTGTGTTTGCACACCTAACGCGCCGTATATCAGATGTATTTCATCGCGCTATTTACTCGCCTCGTCTGGTCTCGTTGTCATATTTAGGGCCACACTTCCGACAATAAACAAGTCACACACTGACGACTAAATTTTACGACATTGGGTTGTAATCAACAGGTAGGTAGGGCATCTCCAACAATATAATAAGACATTATTAAAATAATAATAATAATCTATATATTAAAGGTAAGGTAAGAGTAAGGGTTATTCTGCCCGAAGGCAGGTCCGAACCTCCGCAGAGGTGTTCCTGAGCCGGAGTTTACGTGCGGTAGGGTGGCCAGTTCCTTTCCGCTCCTCCATTCCCTTAATTCCCTTACCCTCCACCAACAGCGCGTGGCAACCCATCCAACTCCTGACCACGCCCAATGTTGCTTAACTTCGGAGATCTCACGGGATCCGGTGTTTCAACACGGCTACGGCCGTTGGCTATATATTAAAAGAGTTTACTAAACACAGCTTTGGCAAATCCGTCCGTCCGTTCGTTCTACTGGACCGATCTGCTTCATATTTGTGTTATTATCTCCGGAATTACCTGCTGGTGAACCATGAGGCATTTATAGGTATCTAAGTTCAGCTAACCTTGAGTAAACATAAAATCAGATCAGTAAGTGATCACTCCAATAATTGCAGGCGAAGGCTTACCCTAACCCGCAATACATTCTGTACTTAGCAGGTTGCTAAGCAACTAACACTTTCATACTCCAGTAAAGGGGTGTGTTCTGCCGAAGGCAGGTCCGAACCTCCGCAGAGGTGTACCTGAGCCGGAGTTTACGTACGGTAGGGTAGTCAGTTCCTTTCCACTCCTCCATTCCCTTAACCCCCACCAACAGCGCGTGGCAACCCATCCACTTCTCGACCACGCCCAATGTTGCTTAACTCCGGAGATCTCACGCCCGTTGGCAATATATTCTAGTATATGTGATTTTTGTCTTTGGTAATGTCATTGCATGCAGCCATGTTTGATTATTATCTGTCAAGCCAGAGAGTGTTCACTTCCTCTGATCACCAACGAAAACCCAAATTGGCAAAATATCACAAGTGTTTAAATTCAGATACCTGGGAGAAGTCATCCAACAGTCAGGACTGAATCGTGATCAAACAAGGGAAAGGAACTCGGAAATGAAATACTAAATGAGAGAACTGATAGGAGTAAAATAAACTGGTCATTTAAAGATGAAGGAGAAAACAATACCAAAACAGATGATAGTGATAAAGTTCGAGAGAAAGAGAGGAAGACCTAGAACAAGGTGGATCGATTCAAATAGGAGTGCAAAAAGAAGAAAACCGAGGAATTGGCCGCGTGTTTCGGGGTTCAAACCCACTGTCAGCAGTTCTGAAGAAGGTTCTCCGTGGTTTCCCATTTTCACACCATGCAAATGCTTGGGCTGTATCTTAATTAAGGCCACGGCTGCTTCCTCCTAACACTTTTCTATCCCATCGTCAACGTAAGACCTATGTGAAATGGCGTATGGCGTTTAGTGCCGGGAGTGTCCGAGGACAAGTTCGGCTTTCCAGATACAGGTCTTTTGATTTGACACCCGCAGGCGACCTGCGCATCGTGATGAGGATGAAATAAAGATGAAGACGACACATACTCCTAGCATACACCCAGCCCCCGTGCCAGCGAAATTAACAAACTATGGTTAAAATTCCTGACCCTGCGGGGAATCGAACCCGGAACACCTGTGAACGAAGACCAACACGCGAACTATTTAGCCATGGAGCCGGACAGACCTATCTGTGTCGGTGCGACGTAAAGCAAATTGTAAAGTTAAAAAATTAAAAAACCGGAGTGGAGAAAAGTTATGGA
Organism: Anabrus simplex; assembly: GCF_040414725.1. Classification (NCBI taxonomy): domain Eukaryota; kingdom Metazoa; phylum Arthropoda; class Insecta; order Orthoptera; family Tettigoniidae; genus Anabrus; species Anabrus simplex. Next base: position 66,714,938 of record NC_090278.1, on the reverse strand, counting down.
AAAGAAAGGGGAAAGAAAGATGAATAAGAATAATGATAATAATATAAGATAATGGTTCCAAAAACAAGGATTGCTAATATAGGTTACGAGGAAGGGGAGAAATATACCAAGAAAGTGAAAGGATGATTGATTCAGTGAAGAAAAGAAGAGGCAGATTTTATGGACATCTGTTTAGAATGGACGAGAAGAGGCTGACAAAACTGATTTTTAAAACACTTGACAGTAGACCTTAAGTTTTCGACAAATGGTATAGGGAGGTAAGAAAGAATCTTGAGCAGTCTGGATTAAATCAGGAAGACGTACTAAACCGAACAAAGTATAGATCAGTGATCCACAGCTGCTTCAGAGGCTCCCACGACGTACAGAAAATGAATAGGGGATGGACAGAGGAAAGAAGATAGGCTGCCAGGGAAAGAATACAAAGACTTTGGGAGGAAAAGAAGGCTTCCAGTAACGGGTGATTCTTGCGCAACGTGGTCTCAAATGGCCGTAAACGAATATAATAATAATAATAATAATAATAATAATAATAATAATAATAATAATAATAATAATAATAATTGTACCAGGTGGTACACCTCCATGCCGCTAATTCAAACTTTGCGCCAGTTGAAACTCCTCTACTGGAGGAAGCCTGAACTTTATCTACAGTGTTAATTCTCAAGTTTCTCAGAAGATGTCCCTACTTGTAAATTTTGAAGTTTCTGAACTGGGTCGTTTTCGATGTATTTTTGTTTTGCCTGTAGTAAGAAGTGTGGACATTCTCTTCTAGATGGCACTACTGAAGGACTACAATTATGCACCCTAGTGCGAAGTGAAAGAACTGTGTTTTTGGAGAAATTTTGGGTTCATAAGTTTGTTCTTTGTTAAATTTCTTTCAGTCACTGTTCAAGTTGGCAATATTAACCCTTTCTTTCCGCCAGTTTTGAATTTGACCAATAAGGAATTTCTGTAATTAATTTTCGACCAATAAGGTGTTTTTTCTTTGTTTAGTGTAGTAGTTTTTGCCATTATCCAATAAAAGGCTTGTGGGCGGGTGTTCTCATTCCTGAAAGGTCCCGAATGTTCCGCGAGGATATATAAACTGCTGATTTTCGGGTCTCTGCGCCACTTCAGTAACATCTATCATTGTGTAAATTATGTAGCAGGGAGCGGGAAGCGCCTCTTTCTTCGGGCAGCAGTTCAACCACCAGGTAATGGCCTTTTAATAACTTCTTTTCTTGCTAGCTCAGCAGGTCCGAAGCCTTTTACCATGTAACTTTCCTTTAAAATGTAAAAACACTTGGTATCTATTCTATCTTTTAAAACTACAAATTGGGATAGAGAGTGCTTAACCCTCTCGAGCTCCCACTCATATTGCTTTGAGGTGAACTTATTTTCACAACAGTTTCTTCCCCTCTAATGTAATGTAAATCGTTTTCTTATATAAGTCACCTCTTTAGTATGGGATTAGCCCTTGCATTAGCGGCCTAGTGCCAAGTAGGTTTTAGTAAAGTATATTAGGAGTGCAGTTTCGCCTCCTCTCAAGTTGGTTTTTTGGAGGCCACGTAATTGTCCTGTTTCTTCACTGAATAGGCCTCAGTAGGTTGGGTATTTTTACCCCTGTGCTATTTGTGTTTGGAGGTCAACTTGAAAGTGGAGTTTGGTGTGGCCTTTGATAGGCTTGAACTTAAGAGCGGGTCGCTCTTTCTTAAAATTTGTTTCTGCGTGCCTCGAGGAGGCTTTACTGTGTAATTGGGAGCAAGAGCTCCTGGGCATGATTGGGGTCTTCTGCCCCTTTGTTGAATCTTGTATATAGTAAAGTTGGGCTCATTGCTCAAGAATTATATGTCTGGCTCTCGGAGCCCAAATCCTGTAACACTGTAATTGTACATTCTCGATTGGTTGCTTTGCTACTCTGTACCTGCCACTCTTGTTATTTCTTGATTTTGCAAAGAAAATATAACCTTGTTAAATTAACTTTAATTTCGTATTTTGAGACCTGTTCACCCCAGCACCTTCTTTCACCTCTGCACATCCACAATACTTCGTAACAATAATAATAATAATAATAATAATAATAATAATAATAATAATAATAATAATAATAATACTAATAATAATAATAATAATAATAATAATAATAATAATAATTTGGAGCGTATGATGCATCAGATATTTTACATAAAAATAATATATCCAGTGGCCATAGTACAAGGACCTTTCACAAGGGATGAAATGGAACTCTTGGTGTACATCCGCCAACATCCTTCATCAGAGAACGGTACGGGAACTTTCGGTGAGGAGGTATCCACCCATTTCTTATCCTCGACACACGACAACAGACCTGTACGTACACGAAGACAATGCGCAGGCGTATAGTGGCCGATTGCTTCAATGAACGCTCCACGGACATGATGATTTTTACGTGGCCCTCAAGGTTACCGGACCTCAATCCTACATAGCTCATCCGGGATTCTGTAGAGAGGGATGTTCCCATCCTGGGCTCTGCTCCAACCGATCTCCATGCATTATGGGAGGATGTGCTGCGGTTATGGATCAGTATGGTTCCTTTATAATTGTACTGTCTTGTGGAATCGTGTTTCAATCAATCACCTACGTCATAGGACGAAACGAGGTGTAGTAGTAATAGTAATTTTAACTCTTGCCTTTCGGGACTGAAAATATTCCAATTATACTGTTAACAGAGCATACACTGAATAAAACCCGGCACTTACAATCGTTAACCTATGAGCGTTATTTATATATACAAAAATCGAAATAATTTGTGCATTTCTTCTTCAATGGCTTAAGATTTCTCTCATCCAAATTTCTCTATTTCCCTCTTCCGTTCAATACGTCCTCATGATGAATTCTTCTATACTATTTCCTCCTTGTCCGTGCACACTCACTGCCTCGTTGTTTTTCACTTTCTCCGTAGATTGTGCGTTTCATTTTTTTATTTGCTTTACATCGCACCGACACAGATAGGTCTAATGGCGACGATGGGATAGTAAAGGACTAGGAGTGGAAGGAAGTGGTCGTGGACTTAATTAAGGTACAGTCCTAGCATTTGGCTGGTGTTAAAATGGGAAACCACGGAAAACCATCTTCAGGGCTGCCGACAGTGGGGATCGAACCCAGGATCTCCTGAATGCAAGCTCAGATTTGCGCAACCCTAACCGCACGGCCACCTCACTCGGTTTAAATTTACTCTCCAACACCTGCTCTCGGCCAACACTTGACTCCAACAAAAGGTCTCTCAAGCCACTTACATACATTCACGGCGAGCCTCCTTTTATGCCCGATAATGAAGTTCCGATATCTTCCTTGTGTATCCAGTACAGGACCTTCCAGTTTTACCTTATAGATAATCCACAGGGACATCAGACAAAAATTACTATAGACGGAGTGGTCGTCACATGTCCTGAGGCTGGCTGGGAGTCCTCCGGCCTAACTCACTCACCAGTCAATGACACACCGAAGATGGATGGCAGTCTCATTAGCACCTAATAATATATTTCATGGCTAATTCATCTCAGAACTGGCAATGTTATAGGGCAAAAAGTGCAAATTTGTGCAGTAAAGTACAAAATTTACAGCTTGAAAAAAATTATTGTAATGCCTGAAAAATATGAACAGTGTTAAGACCTCGAGTTGACTATCGAGCGGGCTGAGCTGTTTCTGGTATTTCCACGGTGTAGTTATTTACAGCATTCCAGTTCATGTGTACCGAACGTGAATTATGCCCTCCGTCACGTCCATTGATAAAGAACGCTCATTCTCAGCTTATAAACAGATTATGATAGAAAGCGCCATAGTTTTTCTCTAGAAAACTCACTCCCGTAATTTATTGCGAAGGCAACTAAGGTATAAACATTTGAAACAATTCGTTGCCTCAATTTTTGTGAAGATTTAATAGTACATTTAGGTGAATACGTCTAATTTTTAAGTGAGAGTTGCGAGTATACTCTAGCGTGCACAACGATTATATTATGAGATTTGCATAAATATTAGGGGTATGGCGTGTCAGAACCCCTAGAATATATGTTGCCCTTTCCACATTATTGAAGAGCGGGCTGCCTATTTATTGACATATATATATATATTTTTTTTTTGCTAGGGGCTTTACGTCGCACCGACACAGATAGGTCTTATGGCGACGATGGGAAAGGCCTAGGAGTTGGAAGGAAGCGGCCGTGGCCTTAATTAAGGTACAGCCCCAGCATTTGCCTGGTGTGAAAATGGGAAACCACGGAAAACCATCTTCAGGGCTGCCGATAGTGGGATTCGAACCTACTATCTCCCGGATGCAAGCTCACAGCCGCGCGCCTCTGCGCGCACGGCCAACTCGCCCGGTTGACATATATTATAAACGTTTGCTTTATTTTCCTTTACCTATAAATTCCTCATTTTTAAATATTGTAATGTTTTATAAAGCTTAAATGAGGAACTGGAACAGTTTACTTTGGGACCTAAACATCCGTGGTCTACTAATCCAGGTAGAACAAGAGAAATTAATACCGGGCGGTTTGACTCTAGGGGCTTTGAAGTTTGCTATGCCGCTGGCAGGCATCTTCTCTCCAAACGTTGTTGATATTAAAGCCACTGGATGTCAGTTCCATGGCTGTGGTTTGCGAGAGCCTTTAGCCTTGAGGAAAGCTGTTCTCTGCTCTGGTGATCTGGGAGAGCCACACTCACGATAATATGCGGTAATTAATCCTTAAGGATTAGACCTCTTTTGTACGGTGGAAAATATTATGCCACAAGAAGAAAGATAGCTTCTTCGCCGGTCCCCTGCGGTTTTGCCCCACCTGCGTGCTAAGACCAAGGCCTACTTGTGGCACAACCTGATGTTTGTTATGTGCTTTTTTAAACAAAAGTTCCTGCTTTATATCACACTATTTTTTATAGTTGGCCACATTCAATCCTTCACATCTCCCACACCACCACACCTACAGACGCACAACCACTGTAGAGCACAATGGGAGACTCGAGGCTATTAACACACAAAAACCAGAGGTTTGTGATGGATAGTTGTGACTGAAAGGTGAAATATACGAACACACATGTTTAATTTTTGAATATAGTCGGCAAATTTCAACCCCTACATCTCTCACACCACCATAGCTATCGACACGAAATCACCATAGTGCACGATGGGAAACTCGAGGCTCCCACTTACCACACACAAAAAACAGTGGTCTGCGGTGAGTAGCTTTGGCAGCAAGGTGAAGTATATATATTTGAATGAAAAAATGACATGAAATCTATCAAGTTACAGAAAAAAATCACAGATACAATCAGGAAACGATTATTATAATTGTATGGTTCCTTATATAGAAGGGATAATAACAGGCTCACAAAGAAAATTTTAAACTTAGCCTTATCAATGAAAAATCACGATAATTGGCTAAAAGAAATCAGTGAAGACCTAAATGAAATTGGAATTAATGAAGAAACCATTCAAGATAGAATAAAATTCAGAATGTCATTTCACAAACACAAATTTTCTGTAAAGCCCACCCGACTAAATACAGGATGGACTGAAGAACGTACAAAGGAACACAGCGAGAGAATGAAGATATATTGGGAAGAGAAGAAGAAAAACTAGAAATGTGCTAATAAGTTCAAGCTCCCTCCTTAGTTGGGTATAACGAATCAAGAAAGTAAAATATTTCCGATCACGACAAGAACCTGGCCACTTTTAAACCCCATACCTACAACACCCCACACAGCTGCCGACACGCAACCACCGTAGTGCACGATGGGGAAACACGAGGCTACATACATTTTTCTTGAGAATCGACGTATTCGACAACTGAAATAATTAATGTGTTTATAATATCCTTAATGTATTTTAACTTGTCTTTTGTATATCAGCTGAAGATGTCTACAAGGTGGACGAAACATTTCCTGGATTAGAATATTTTATGTATGTTGACTTGAAGGATAAAACAACTAATAGTACTACAAAGGTGGAATTTTAGATTAAGAACCTTAAAAATTATTCTTTACATAATATGTAAAAGTTGTAATATTACTACGAACAGCAAAATGAAACACAGGTATAACCATATCAGGACCACAATTCACCAACATTTTCAGTTGTCTACAAGTAAAAGAATGGAATATGTAAGTACACAAAAGGCCTGGCCCCATCCCTTGCCCCTGTGCCGCCTTCCATTCAAGAAGATCTTTTAAAAGATATATTACCATTCTCTGATTTCAATTTTCGCGTTTGTATAGGAATGCAATAGAGTACTCGATGCCTACACACATTGTATTCTACTTTACAGGAAATTCACCCTTCCACGTGACAACACTCCCAAAGAAAAAATCACTCTTCTACGTCGTCCCTGCTCGTTGCTCCCTAATGACTACAGATACAGAAACAATCTCTCCTCTTTTAATTAATATGTAATATCGAAGTTTATTACACAAAGTTAATTGGAAAGCAAAGCAGACACATGACGCTTTAATGAAAGGAATCTGCTAATGGCAACACTAATTGGATTGGAGCTGGATGTAACACTCGCAGTAGCACGTCATTCATTTGACCCCTGTGTGATGAAGGCATGCCGTAGTGAGATGCATAACATACGCCGCACACCTTCCTGTTTGGTTATAAGTCTAGAGTCCCGATTTCAAGGTACTAATTGCTTAGAATGAAAACTTTCTGAAACGAGGTATAAGGTAGGTGGTCGATATTTCGACCCCTTAGCAGATTTGGACTTGTAGAAATTCAGGGAATATTATGAACAAGGCTGGAAATTGGTATGTATATAACTAAGCATGTTCTCCGGCAGTAGGCAAGTTGCTTTACGTCGCGCCGGCACAGTTAGGTCTTATGGCGACGATGGGACAGGAAAGGGCTGGAAGTGGGAAGGAAGCGGCCGTGGCCTTATTTAAGGTGCAGCCCCAGCATTTGCCTGGTGTGAAAATGGGAAACCACGGAAAACCATCTTCAGGGCTGCCGACAGTGGGGCTCGAACCCACTATCTTCCGAATACTGGATACTGGCCGCACTTAAGCGACTGCAGCTATCGAGCTCGGTAGCATGTTCTCCACTTACGGGCAAGTCACAATGAAACTGTTATAACATAATGTAGTCAATATTTGACATAAACACTGCAAAAACTAAACTACCAAAAATGCGTTCGTAATTTCGTCCCCCAACAAATTTATGAAAAGCACAATTAATTTTAATATATTGTTCGTTTCTAATCTTACCAAACACTTCCCCTATAATGATTTACTTGAAGGATGTTTATTGGGATGTAAAAGCTTTACTTGCATGTTTGTAACATATTATCTTGTCCCCCACTGCCTCGATAGCCTTCTTATAGCCTTCGTATCACAATGCTTGCGTTTCACCATCTGGAAATAATAATAAACTTCATAAATAACAAATAAAATGAAGGGAGACGAAATTACGAACATTACCTGATTTATTATAACGGCCGCTACAATAACTCACGCCAACCATCTCACTGTAAACGATAACACGCCAGTAACTACACCACACGACTGAAATGTAGTCACGTATCAGTGCTCACTCTAGGAATAACAGGCTGTTAATTTGAATGCTGCTCTAACTCAGCTCAGCGTGAAAAGTAAATCCTCCTTGTACACGGAAACTAAACTTGGTGCGCACAACAAACTCTCACAACAAGACAACGGGATGAGGTTACGCATGTGCGCGCGTTTAAACGTTAGGTACCAACCGTGTAAACTGGAAATCCCTAGGGGGAACAAAATTAGGTGCGGGGTCGGAGTTTGGCCTCCCTACCTTACTCTATCCTGTAGAACAGTTATGCTATGAGATTTGCATAGACATTAGGGGTTCGGCCTATAAAACTCTTAGAATTTATGTTACTCTTACTACATTATGGAAGAACGGGTTGCACGACACTTCATAGTAACCAGATTACTTTGCATTCTAACTTACTGTATTATCACCTAAAATGTCGAGGTTAAGAACTTCTAATAAAGGCTTCGCTATCGTATTTAGCATGTGAGCTGCCTGGAGAACAAAGGGTGAGTTAGTTAACATGTTCACTTCAAATAACTCCTAAACCATTAAAGATATCAAAAAGCTGTTTAACTATCAGCACTCTTCCAGTATGTTAATGTCTACTGGGATAAAGTTATTCTGTCTTTTTAAGTAAAATTATAGGGTTTTCTACTCCCAGCCTTAAGGGGGGACCTACACCTATAAGAACAAAAAATCATGTGTATTTCAATTTTTTATTCCTCAGCAACAGAAAGTACTAAAGAATTGTAATTTGGTCTGTCAATCACACTACGCTTTGCCAATATGTTCGTGTATTTACAAGTCATATGGCAAATGCATTTCATGAAATTAGGCACTTAAAATGGCGGCTGCAAATTGTACACTGTTCCACCGTTTCCCTAATATTTTACACAAATATCATTGTTTTCCTAAAATTCTTTTTCATTGTATTTACTAATGTAGTAGCTAGAGATTGACCTAGAATCATTGGAATCTATAAAGAAAAAATATTTTTTTAAAAGCTTATATTAAAGTATAACTTTTTTGCAAGTTTTTTCACAGATTAATGTTTAAAAAACCGAAACTATGACATGTACAGCAACAGTTCTAGGTCAGATCGTTACTCCCTGTAAGATACACATGTATACTAAATTTCACTTCATTATCTTGAAAACTCTGGCAGTTACTAAGGAAACGGATTTGAAAATCCAAAGTTTCGGGAAAGGAGCAACAAAGTTACCAATGTGTAGGAAAACGTCGGTGACAGCCCTGCACGTTTTTGGTCATAACTTCAAAAGTATGATACATATCAAAGAAAATTGTTGCAGTGATTTGTAGAGGAAGGATCAATAAACGTAGAAAAAAAATTGACAAATTTTTCTCCTTATAGGTGTAGGTCCCCCCTTAAGCAGGGAGCACACTACTTCAGTTCCGCACGCTTCAGAATTTCTCCGCCCACCATCCGTTCAGTCGAGCTTGCCCTCACAAGTGAAGTTGACGGAAGACGGAAGGTGGACCCGACCTTGCGAGCCTCTGGGCGAAGTGTTTCATTTGAGTTCACAGAGTGTGATCAACGAAAAACTGAATTCGTAGCTACTTTGCTTTACGTCGCACCGACACAGACGGGACGGGAAAGGCCTAGGAATGGGAAGGAAGCGGTCGTGGCCTTAATTAAGGTACAGCCCCAGCATTTGCCTGGTGTGAAAATTGGAAACCACGGAAAACCATCTTCAGGGCTGCCGAGACTGGGATTCGAACCAACTATCCCCCGAATGTGAGCTCAACTCGCCCGGTTCTGAAGTCGTAAAAAAAAAGACATCCTGATCTAATGAAATGGCAAGGAGAAGATCAAGTCAATCGGTAAAAAGTGATAATGAGGAACAACTCCGTCCACGGTTTCTATACCAAGAAAGAGATCAAATACCTCTGGGGCCGATGAGTTGGCATTTTTTAAATGACAAATATGAAAAAGCCCGCGGATTACCGACAATTAACAGTTACATCTTTTAGTCCTCTGCTACAAATTGAATTTAAATCTAAAATGAATACTCTAGTGACGGAATATGACAGACGGTACACTGGTTTATAGTATTATACCATTCTAATAACTTTTACAATGTACTAATATTGTTAAATAAAATATGAAAGGAAATCAATAGTTACTTCATTGTTACTGCTAGTCGGTCACCAGATGATATTGGTTTTCTGAAATTCGATTTTTTTTTTTGAGGGGTAGAACGCTTAGCAACACAAAAACTTGGAGAATGATATTCTGAAATATTTAAAGAAGTTGCCCTCATCAAGTAGCAAGTCCAGAAAGTGAAGGGAATATTCACCACATTGTTCCCTTTTTAAAATGTATTTCATGTACACAAAATCTTCTCCTTCCTCTCTTCTTCTTCTTCTTCTTCTTCTTCGCAGTCTATGATTTCTCTGTCTTCGGTCGAAGAGCTCGGCATTACTACAAGTTCTGTTCCTAGCCGGGTTCACTGACAGCTCCCGAAAGAGACGGAATGTGTGTGTGGCAGACGAACTGATGCGAACGGATACGCGGGAAACTGAACGGAACTGAACCGAGCGGGACGGATGCAATGTGCTCCCTGCTTTAAGGTTTCGAACCGAATATCACCTCCTGAACCAACCCTTGCAACTGTTGATAATGAAAAAGACTTGGGAGTGCATTTTGACAGTAAAGTGTTGTTTGTTTCACAAATAAACAGGACACTCCTTGATTTACTCTAAAGGTTTCCTGACATCACAAATATTAATACCCTCAGGGCATTCCATATCTCCTCTATCTTACCGATTGTCGAATGCACCTCTCCAGTATGGTCCTCTTATTTCGTTGCTGATCGCTATACCTCGGATTTGTAGGTGGTAATAGGTTAGAATGCAAAGTAATTTGGTTTGAAAGAAGTGTCATGCAACCCGCTGTACCATAATGTAGGAAGAGTAGCATAAATTCAAGGAGTTCTATAGGCTGTACCCCTAATATCTATGCAAATCTCATAGCGCAACCGTTGTACAGTGTAGGGTATACTTGTTACTGGCTTAAATTCGTTTGCATCCTAACCTATCAAGCCGGCCCCGTGGTGTAGGGGTAGCGTGCCTGCCTCTTACCCGGAGGCCCCGGGTTCGATTCCCGGCCAGGTCAGGGATTTTTACCTGTACCTGAGGGCTGGTTCGAGGTCCACTCAGCCTACGTGATTAGAATTGAGGAGCTATCTGACGGTGAGATAGCGGCCCCGGTCTAGAAAGCCAAGAATAACGGCCGAGAGGATTCGTTGTGCTGACCACACAACACCTCGTAATCTGCAGGCCTTTGGGCTGAGCAGCGGTCGCTTGGTAGGCCAAGGCCCTTCAAGGGCTGTAGTGCCATGGGGTTTGGTTTGGTTTGGTTCCTAACCTATCAGCACCTAATAATCCGGACTCTACTGATCGCCACTTCTTCTTGTCGTGGGCATCTTCGGACTTGAAGCCTGTCACCTGCATGTTATTCCAAAACTGGCGGTCACTTGGTCGATTTCCCCCTGGATTGTAGTGGAGAGCTGTTTCTGAAATCGAATTTTCTACCGATAATTCCACACCACTCTGAACCACGTTTCTCCCATTTTGTTCTTAAATGCTACCACTCCCATCTCCTTTCTGACGCTTCGTTTCCCCTACATAGTCAGAGTGGTAGACTCCACGGGCCTGTAATTCTATTGTATTCGACTGGTGCCATGTGATTTCTACCTGACTTAAAGAACATCTCCGTTACACCAAGAACCGACACATAGATATTTTAGCTGCAGCGAAGAATTCCTGCGAAACAAAATACGTCATTTCATTTGAGAGAACTAAAATCTTAGCAGAAAATCTCTGGAATCTCCAAAGAAAAATCCGAGAGGCTAAGGAAATTAAGAAACACCCGAACTATATGAATTTAGGGGGGCGGGGGAATCAGCAAATCTTGGATGCCTGTTATACATAAATTACAATCTGCAGATCACAACGTGAACATGCAGTTACGTAATAGCACCGGCAATTCCCAGCCACCTGGTAAGTGACAGACATGTTCCCGAGAGGCATAAATCAGCCAGAAATGGAGAAAACGCTATTTAACGGACAAGAACAATAGCTACTGTCGTAGTTGATTAGCTGCCTGGGAAACTGATTACCTCGGGTCGAGTAGGGATATCTCAGTCCCCTTGACAAAGAATGCTAAATATGTTCGACACGTCGTCAAAATGTACGGAATATACAGAAAACAACAACAACAACAACACGATTCAACCCCGGAAGGAGAACTAAATAAATGAAACAGTTGTGGTCAAATTTATTTTTGTTTTCGTGACAGTGGTCTTATGTTCTTTATGTTCTTATGCATTTTATGTAAAACCCATGATTTTATAGTTCTGAAATATGAAAGACAAAGTAGATTTAAAATAAATGTTATTATCTGGATTAAAGCCACTTATATATTAATAAAACAAAATCCATTTATTATTTAAAAAAAGCCGAGCTTTCTGCCAAATTATATTGGCCTTCATCAGGGCATGCTAAGTTCCGCTTCTGACAGTGACCACAGAAATTCTTGAAAGTGCATGAAAGTCACGACCATAATATCCACGGCCTTCCCACTAACTGTACTCAGGTATCATCGCACTGTGCTGTGATGTTGTTATGAATGTATTTATGAAGAGTAGGTCTCCATGTATTTGATGATCTGAAGCTGTCTTCCCTACGGTCTTCGCGCCTTCTATCCTCGACTTGTGAGGGAAGCCATAGAGTTAGAGATGCGCCCAAATATCTTCAAAAGGGAAGACCCCTTCATCATCATCATCATCATCATCATCATATGCAGTTTCCAGCTGTTGGCCAGGTCTTCTTGGAACATAAGCCTCTCCATCTCCTCTTGTCTCCCCACAACTTCTCCCTCGTCACTCTTGCCCATTACTCTCTTCTTCTCTGTACACACGCTTCCACTCCTTGTATCCACCTGTCTCTCGGTCATTTTCCTGTTATCTCCATTTCATGCATCCTCCTGAGCATTCATTCATCTTTCATTCTCTTCATGTATCCATACCATATAAGCCTAGATGCCTCTATCCTGTTCTGTAGTGGCTCTTCTTTTTCTATATTTCTAACCTTCTCATTTCTCATCTTATCCATTCTTGTCACTCTTATATTGCTTCTCAGAAATTTCATTTCATTTGCCTGTATCCTAGTCACGGCTCTCTGCCTCATTACCCAAGTTTCTGCAGCATACGCCAGAACAGGTGCATAGTCCTATATATCTTTGTTGCTTCTCTGAGGGACATCCTTGCCCCAAACCAGGCTCCTGACACTTTTCAGGAACGCTCGTACTTGCCTTCCACCCTCGATTATATCCTTATCATTTCTTCCACTTTCCTCTATGATACTTCCCAGGAACTTGACACTCTTCACCTTCCTAAGCTGTTCCCCTCCAAGCATTATCCCTCTCGTAAGTCTCTCCTTCTTTCTAGTTGTGAACACTATCTCGTTCTTTTTGGCATTAAATTTCATTCCGTATTGTTCCACCTCATATCCCCATGACCGGGCGAGTTGGCCGTGCGGTTAGGGGCGCGCAGCGGTGAGCTTGTATCCGGGAGATAGTGGGTTATTGGCAGCCCTGAAGATGGTTTTCCATGGTTTCCCACTTTCACACCAGGCTAATGCTAGGGCTGTACCTCAATTAAAGCCACACGGCCGCTTCCATCCCATTCCTAGGTCTTTCCTATCCCATCTTCACCATAAGACCTATCTGTGCCGGTGCGACGTAAAGCCAATAGCATCTTCCCATGTATCCAACTGTTCCTGGATATCCTATTCTTTTCTCTCCAGACTAACAAGTCATCTGCAAACATCATCACTTTCATTTTTCCTTCCCCAGTTTTCCTTGCAACTTCCTTAATTAGCTCGTCCATTACTCCAATGAAGTAAAGGTGACAGAGCACTTTCTTGTCTTAATCCACTATTTTGCTTGAACCAGTCTGTTCTCTCTCTACTTTCACACAACTGCATCTCCCTCACTCTTTCTACAGTCTGCTTCTCGACACCTTTTTCTGTAAGGCTTCCCATACCTCCTTTCTGCACAAATGATCATATGCTTTCTCAAAGTCCAAGAAGGCCATCAGTAGATCTTTACTCCACTCACGATGATGCTCTTGTAACTGCTTCAAACGCCTATTCTCCATAAATACATGCATAACACCACCTGGCACAGCGCGACGCACTCCAGGAACTGTCGACAGAGGGTGGTGAATCAGTAACTTCACTCCCAATAACCACAGCACAGCGCGATTATACTTGATTCCAGTTAGTGAGGAGGCCGTGTATAGTTTTTCTAAGAACTTCTATGATCCCTGTCAGAAAGCAGAATTTCACATGCCCTGACGCAGGCCAATGTAATTTTGCGTAAAGCTCGGCTTTGTTTTAATAGTAAATAGGCTTTGTTTTAGTAATAAATAAGTGGCTTTAATCCAGATAATTATATTCATTTATTTTAATACAATATGCCACGGAAACCTACGTTCATTAACAAATTAGATTTATTTTCAGTAATTCACAATGGTCGTTGTTTCAATCTGCAAGTTGACTTACTGAAAATGTTCACAAATGTCCTACGTTTAAAATCACTACTTTCCATTGTCGTTCTTATTTCTACGACCACTGGATATACCAGGCGGCCTGCGAGCGCCGTACTTTATACTTACAAATGCTCCGCATGCACTAGTGATGCACGGGATGCCTAATCACTTGTTTTCGAAGGAGCGCTACAACGTGCCTTATTGTGGATCTTGTGAAACAAATAGCATTCGTTTTACGGCACACGCTCCACAACAGAGTGCATTTGTAAGTACGACAAAGATGCAGAAAAGAAAATTTAATAACTGATGAATTTATATACTCTGTAGAAGGCAGACGTCTACTTGGAGCTTCGGCTACATTCCGACCTCAAATGATAACTGTGTATTCGTCGTTGCTAAACACATTAGTCACTGCGGATATGCAGACAGTAAATGTAGTGTTGCTGTGCCATACACCATGCAGTCGTAAACGAGGTTTACTAATGCACGGGGTTGCATTAGACGGGTAGGGCTGAGGAACATGTTGCGAGCGACCATCCGGTTGTTATCTCTTCATATTCTTATGTAACCTGCCTGCTTGCAGTAGTGGCCCTGTGAAAATCAGTCAGTAGATATCCCATTCATCATTTGTGCATGCAGGGCATTTATAAGTAGAAAGTACGGCGCTCGTGAGCCGCCTGGTATATATCCCAAGTGAGATGTTAGTAAAATCACCCTGTAGATTAGTTAAAATCTATACCAGAACGGGAAGGAATCCTTGGTCATGTATCACAATCTGTGAGCCCCTCCTCCGTGAAGAACAAGTTTGCGACATAATCATCTTACTATTATGAAAGACTTGCCGGTGTAAAGCTAACAATATCCGGAGCTGGGGATAATATACAACACTGTTAGTTTCATTTTCATTAAAAAGTTGCCAGCAGTTTTAATAATGAATCATTATGGATACCGGGACCCCTGCTGAGCTGTGTAATCTGGAGTTGTAATGAAATGAAAGTTGATTACAGAACTGGCTTTTGTCTGAGATTAAATTGCCAGCTTCACTCCGTACGTCATTTAGGAAGACATCGGAAAGTGGGACACAACTTCCATATTGCTGTCACTTCCACTAATCTCGTTATGCTTATATACTGCAAATGAAGACATTTTATGCGTACTTTTTCAACCAGAAAATACTCGCAGTACTAACTAGTTTAATACTGGATAACGAAGACCTCATCTCGCGCTATTTTCTGGGTCATTTCTCGTGTCGCCAGCACTGAAGCGGCACTAGTTTTCGTAATTTTCTTTTATCTCTTTCATCTCACAACTCAGAAGAGCTCCAAGGAGGTCGGTTGACTGAACAGTCTAAGAAAGGATGAAAATGAGGAACAGGATTCTCCCGTCTAAAATATTTGGTACCGGGCGAGTTGGCCGTGCGGTTAGGAGCGCGCAGCTGTGAGCTTGCATCCGAGAGATAGTGGGTTCGAACCCCACTGTCGGCAGCCTTGAAGATTGTTTTCCGTCGTTTCCCATTTACACACCCGGCAAATGCTGGGACTGTACCTTAATTAAGGCCACGGCCGCTTCCTTCCCATTCCTAGGCCTTTCCTATCCCATCGTGGCCATAAGATATATCTGTGTCGGTGCGACGTAAAACAAATAGCAAAAAAAAATGGTGGAGACAAAAATTTCTTCGTATCGCTATTTAGAACGCCTGGAAGGTATGCATAGCCACTTAACGGCGTGGACAGACAAGTTGCCGGCTTAACTCCTAGCAAAGACAAATGTGTTATCACTGCTGTAGAGCGAGTAGTAGCCTCTCCAAACTGAATAATCCTGCTATATGGATTACACTGTCTTCACCAAATCAAATTCACATTACCTTTGAGATTTCGTTTTCAGCTATCTCCGTGTTAGATCTACACCAGGAAGTCATTAAAAACAGAGTTTAACTAAAGTCGTCTTGGTCTCCCTCTACTTATCTTAACCTCCAGAGTCGAGTCCATTATTCTTCCGATCCTGCTCCATTCGCTTCATATGACACCACCACCAAAGACGGCTTACACGCACAGCTTTGGGCATCGAGTTTATCCCTATTTTACCCTTAATCTCCTCCTGTCATTGTATGCATCTTCTTGTACCAGAAATCATTCTCGCTACTTTCACGTCTGTTACTTCTAACTTATGAATAAGATATTTTGAATCTACCAAGCTTTCCCTCCAGTACATCAAAGTCGGGCTGAAAACGAAGGCATGTAAATATTTTTCCCAGAATTGACTTTGTTATTATATATATATTATTCGTTGGGGCCATCCAGAACCACGTCAAGTCTTGTTACATTTGATAATTTGCTTCGCTTTCATTTGAGCCCAGAATTCCCTCATTCTCTGTGAGTGGGCCACTTTGCGTTCTTCTGTCCAGGTGGTAACTTGTCCTCTTTTCGGTTGCTTGTCTTGGTTTGGCCCATTCGTCAGTATCTTGTTGCGGAAGAGATCTCTATTGAGGGCGTCTTCGGGTTTATATGAAGCATTTGTAGGTCTTCTTTCGTGTTCATAAACCAGGGCATTGTGGTTTTGGTTTCTGGAGTCAAAAAAGTGAAAGATCTGTTTAGTCAGCCTGTTTCCGTCCATTCGTTTGAGATGACCGTTGTATCGTTCCCTTCTCTTACGGATTGTTTCTGCAATTTTCTCCATTTTACTGTTCACTTCTTTGTTGGACTTTTTATAATGGTTTCCATTTTTGTAATTGGATCCCATGATACCTTTGATGATTTTTCACTCTTTTTTCTCCACTTCTTCGAGGAGTCCTTTATTAGCATTTAGGGATAGGGTTTCGGATGTATACATAATTACTGGCTTCAGAACAGTTTCATAACGATGTAGTTTAGTATTTTAGGACAGGCAATTTTTGCTGTAGACTGAGCGCGATATTTGATAGGCTATTTCAAGTTTGTGTACACTTTCCTTAAGTGCTTCCTTGTCACATCCATTTTTCATTATGATCTCAACCAGATACTTAAATTTGTCTATTCAGCTGATCTTCCCGTACTTTTTCTGGAGTTTTGCTGGGGCATCTTTGATGTTAGTCATTACTTCGGTTTTTTTAAAGATATCTGCAAGCTAGTTATTATTATTATTAATATTGCATAAGAAAGAATGAAATGAAACCAAATGAATCATAACTAATCAAAACATAATGATACCATTTTTCCGACTTGTCCGTTTTAATCAACTACTTGCTCTCCTGATACAGAGTTTAAGAATAACTGGAAGAAATGTGCTTTCTGAGGGTGAAAGAATTGCATATCATTATTAGGGTGGCGTTAAAAGCTGAAATTATTGTGTTTTAATATTATGTTTTCTTTATGTTGTATTCGTATCTTCTTCTTCATCTTGCCATAACCTTCGTAGAACAACTAACTTTCCCGTCTCTTCTCTTCACAGGAATCCTCAAGTAAAATTTAAAAAAACTATTATCCGTAAGTATTTCCACAGTTATTTGGGTGTTTATATAGCTATAGTTCAATTACTTTTACTATGATGACTAAAATATCTCTCGGATAAAGGTCATAGTAATAAAAACCTCACTTTCCTATACACCAAACCTAATTTGGTAGACCAACTAGCTTTCGTATCCAAACAAAAACAAACCAAACTTCATGGCACTACAGCCCTTGAAGGGCCTTGCCCTACCAATCAACCCCTGCTCAGCCCGAAGGCCTGCAGATTGTGAGGTGTCGTGTGGTCAGCACGACGAATCCTCTAGGCCGTTATTCTTGGCATTCTAAACCGGGGACGCTATCTCACCGTCAGATAGCTCCTCAATTCTAATCACGTAGGCTGAGTGGACCTCGAACCAGCCCTCAGGTCCAGGTAAAAATCCCCGATCTGGCCGGGAATCGAACCTGGGGCCTCCGGGTAAGAGGCAAGCACGCTACCCCTACACCAGGGGGCCGGCAGCTTTCCTATCCACAAGATTTAATCATGGTGGAACTAACTGGCTTTCCTGACCACCAAATGCAACCATCATAGAACAACTGACTTCCCTATACATCTAAACCAAACCATGGTATACCAATTTGCTTTCCTATCTACCAGATATAACTATGGTAGACTTTCCCCTCCAATAAATCTAACACTGGTATACCAACGAACTTTTCTATTTACCAGTCTTAACCTTGGTAACCCGACTAGCTAGGGGTTAGCACCTGACCTAGCCTCGTTATCCACCATTTAGTTAGTAATTAATGGAATATGTTTTAAGATTCGTACGGCAGAGGGAAGCACTTGGAGGAGGTTAACAACTGAACAGCGGACAGCGACAGTGCGTAATGTTTCTGTATCAATGACGTAGTAAAAGAGATATTTAATTTTTATGTAGATGGATGTAGCCTCGCAGACTTCCATGAATAATGGGATGAGCGGGCCGCTTCACTCAGGGTAAGATGATTTATTTAGCTCTACTTGGAAAGACTCTCCGATCTGTCAAAACCAAACCCCTTCTCCTGCTAAGTGCGCTGTTAAAGAAACTTCTCCCCATAAATAAATTGAAGGATTCCCAGAAGAACGGAAATCGATTCCTGGGAGCCTCTCCACGGAATGAGTGAGGAAGTTGACAGGCCTCTTCTCAGCAATGCTAGGCCAGCATTTCTAACTCCAGGTTACAACAGAGAAAGCATTAGCTAAACTACTTGCAGGTCGATTTCCCCAGAACCGTTAATGATTTTAACATTTTAATTTCATATTCATCTTTTTCATACAGAACTATTTCGCTTCTTTATATGTTCATTTGTTATTCATTTACGTATAATACACTGACTGACAGAGCAAATGCAACACCAAGGAGGAGTGGTTCGAAAGGGATGAAAGTTGGGGAAAAAACAGAGACGGCACGGACGAATAATTGATGTTTATTTCAAACCGATATGCAGGTTACACAATGCGCACGGCATCGACTCAGTAGGATGTAGGACCACCGCGAGCGGCGATGCACGCAGAAACACGTCGAGGTACAGAGTCAATAAGAGTGCGGATGGTGTCCTGAGGGATGGTTCTCCATTCTCTGTCAACCATTTGCCACAGTTGGTCGTCCGTACGAGGCTGGGGCAGAGTTTGCAAACGGCGTCCAATGAGATCCCACAAGTGTTCGATTGGTGAGAGATCCGGAGAGTACGCTGGCCACGGAAGCATCTGTACACCTCGTAGAGCCTGTTTAGAGATGCGAGCAGTGTGTGGGCGGGCATTATCCTGCTGAAACAGAGCATTGGGCAGCCCCTGAAGGTACGGGAGTGCCACCGGCCGCAGCACATGCTGTACGTAGCGGTGGGCATTTAACGTGCCTTGAATACGCACTAGAGGTGACGTGGAATCATACGCAATAGCGCCCCAAACCATGATGCCGCGTTGTCTAGCGGTAGGGCGCTCCACAGTTACTGCCGGATTTGACCTTTCTCCACGCCGACGCCACACTCGTCTGCGGTGACTATCACTGACAGAACAGAAGCGTGACTCATCGGAGAACACGACGTTCCGCCATTCCCTCATCCAAGTCGCTCTAGCCCGGCACCATGCCAGGCGTGCACGTCTATGCTGTGGAGTCAATGGTAGTCTTCTGAGCGGACACCGGGAGTGCAGGCCTCCTTCAACCAATCGACGGGAAATTGTTCTGGTCGATATTGGAACAGCCAGGGTGTCTTGCACATGCTGAAGAATGGCGGTTGACGTGGCGTGTGGGGCTGCCACCGCTTGGCGGCGGATGCGCCGATCCTCGCGTGCTGACGTCACTCGGGCTGCGCCTCGACCCCTCGCACGTGCCACATGTCCCTGCGCCAACCATCTTCGCCACAGGCGCTGCACCGTGGACACATCCCTATGGGTATTGGCTGCGATTTGACGAAGCGACCAACCTGCCCTTCTCAGCCCGATCACCATACCCCTCGTAAAGTCGTCTGTCTGCTGGAAATGCCTCCGTTGACGGCGGCCTGGCATTCTTAGCTATACACGTGACCTGTGGCACACGACAACACGTTCTACAACGACTGTCGGATGAGAAATCACGGTACGAAGTGGGCCATTCGCCAACGCCGTGTCCCATTTATCGTTCGCTACGTGCGCAGCACAGCGGCGCATTTCACATCATGAGCATACCTCAGTGACGTCAGTCTACCCTGCAATTGGCATAAAGTTCTGACCACTCCTTCTTGGTGTTGTATTTGCTCTGTCAGTCAGTGTATATATACCAGGTGGTTCGCGAGCGCCATACATTCTACTTATAAACATCCCGTATGCACGAATGATGAATGGGATGCCTACTAACTGATTTTTACAGGGGCACTACTGCCAGCAGGCAGGTTATATCAGAATATGAAGAGATAACAACCGGACGGTCCCTTGCAGATGTTCCTCAGCGCTACCATCTAATATAACAGTGTTGCCAGGTCCACAAAAAAATTGGTAGATTGTACGTAAAATTTCGGGAGTTTTAATGAAAATGTCGGTAGTTGCTGGGGCATTGAAGTGTTATAATATAACTAAATTAAAGAATGCAATAGCCACGTGAAGTTACTATGAGAAAAATGTACGATTTCACTCGCCCGTACTCTCTGACCACTCTATTCTTCTTCTTCTTCTTCTTCTTCTTCTTCTTCTTCTCCTCCTCCCCAATCTTCCTGTAGATGCGGTAATTCATATTGAAGTCGCAACAGGATGAAGATTTTGTATTCTGTATGCGAATCGGTGATTTCCCTTCGAATGATGCAATCAAGCGTGAGTTTTGGATTCAATAAGAGGGAAGAGATGACGTAATTCGAGCCTAAAATGAATGCGGAGAAGTAACGAGTAATGTTATTGATAAAACGTCACGCAGTGAGACGAGTAAAGAGTTTTTCGGCACAAATATATTGTGAAGAATTAATCTTTAATACTGATTTTCCTTAAATTTGGATTAGAAGAAATTTCGGGAGATTTTTTACTTTTTCGGGTTTTCTGGTGTGTTGCAGAAAAATTAGGAGATAGGTATCCTGAAATTTCGGGAGACCTGGCAACACTGTAATGCAACCCCTTGGATTAGTGAACCTCGTCTTCGACCGCATAGTACTAGGCTGGTGTGTGGTAGAGTATCGGCAATGGCTAGTTGTTCGGCAACAACGAAAACACAAACATCATTTTAAACTGTGGAGAATCTGGTGAGAATGCAGCCGAAACTCCAAACAGACGTCTGCCTTCTACACACGTATTTCGCCGAACAGTAGTAGTTTTCAAACAACTCTTTTACAGGGTTGAATGTCTACACGTGTATAAAATAATAAGTTATTCTTTATTATTACATTTCCCCCAGATCTACAGTATTTTGTACCTTAATGATCCTTAATGGAGAAAAATAATATTGCCCAACCTAGGCAAACACATTCAACTTTTCCTCTCCTAAATATAATAATAAGCATAACCATAAATAAGAATACTAGTATAACCAAAACAATAAATTAAATTAAATGGCCCACCGGCGACTCCTATACGGAGACCCGATAGACCTGGCAATACATGAACAGGGAAATAACCTATAGAAAGGTAAAATATAAGAATGGCAATTCTGCACATGGAAGTTTAATGACCTCCACCTCCCTTCTGGCTGAACTCGCGAATTTCGCACATTCCGTAACTACTGCCTTCCACACTCGATGACCTACTCCGGCTCGCTGATTACACAATCTGCTGCGTTAGTGTGCCGTAATCTCCTCGCTTATCAGTTCTTGTATGAACTACTTCACTCCACACATTATACATACAATAAAATAGCATTACTCATCTTCCTATTCCAACTTATAACTATGCCATCGCATTTTACCGTTTACCTCATCATAACCCAATCCCATAAAAATCATCAACCAAAATATCTCTAATCATTCTCTTATTATATCACCCTTACATTAGCACTCTCATTATCCTCCGACCTTTCACCTCACCATATTTACAATTACCCACTTAGCCCACTCCATTCTCCATAATACTTATACCATCACTTCCCTTTTATCATTCAACCACACTAACTCTGGTCACTCTCTTATTATATCACCAAACTCACAAACTTTGATCATCCTAGTGACCAACATCCATACACCAATCAGCACAATAACTCTAATCACTCTCTCCAACCATCGATCATCACAATCAATTATCACTTCATCACCTCTCTAACCATCATCTCACTATTCATTTCTAATAACACCACCACGACCACTAAACAATTTTAAACACAATAACAGCAATAAATGAGCTCACATCACAATGCAGCAACTTCACTACTTCAACACTTTTATCTCATATACAAATATCAAACACACTCCACCATCCAACATTATCTTAATTACACTCCATTCACTAATCATTTCAAATACACATTTCAGATATCATTAACATCCACTCAGCCTTGTGGCATCACGACTTACTATACCAACCATTACATTATCTCTCTCACCATCATTTCAATATTCATTTCAAACAAAACCACCAACAGCTTATTTACTATTGAACACTCTCCCACATACCATATCAAGATCATTAAACAAACCAAATACAATAACAGCAATACATGAGCACACTTCCCAATACACCATTTTCACTACTTCAACATTTTATCACCATTTCACATATCAAACACACACCACCCTCAATCAATTTTCGCCCTAAATTACTTAGTAACTTGACATAACTTTTGACTCCTAGTTACTACACCTTCTTCACTTTTATCTGTCTCCCCCATAAATAGACTGACTGACAGAGCAAATGCAACACCAAGAAGGAGTGGTCAGAACTTTATGCCAATTGCAGGGTAGACTGACGTTACTGAGGTATGCCCATGATGTGAAATGCGCCGCTGTGTTGCGCACGTAGCGAACGATAAATGGGACACGGCGTTGGCGAATGGCCCACTTCGTACCGTGATTTCTCAGCCGACAGTCATTGTAGAACGTGTTGTCGTGTGCCACAGGACACGTGTATAGCTAAGAATGCCAGGCCGCCGTCAACGGAGGCATTTCCAGCAGACAGACGACTTTACGAGGGGTATGGTGATCGGGCTGAGAAGGGCAGGTTGGTCGCTTCGTCAAATCGCAGCCGATACCCATAGGGATGTGTCCACGGTGCAGCGCCTGTGGCGAAGATGGTTGGCGCAGGGACATGTGGCACGTGCGAGGGGTCGAGGCGCAGCCCGAGTGACGTCAGCACGCGAGGATCGGCGCATCCGCCGCCAAGCGGTGGCAGCCCCGCACGCCACGTCAACCGCCATTCTTCAGCATGTGCAAGACACCCTGGCTGTTCCAATATCGACCAGAACAATTTCCCGTCGATTGGTTGAAGGAGGCCTGAACTCCCGGCGTCCGCTCAGAAGACTACCATTGACTCCACAGCATAGACGTGCACGCCTGGCATGGTGCCGGGCTAGAGCGACTTGGATGAGGGAATGGCGGAACGTCGTGTTCTCCGATGAGTCACGCTTCTGTTCTGTCAGTGATAGTCACCGCAGACGAGTGTGGCGTCGGCGTGGAGAAAGGTCAAATCCGGCAGTAACTGTGGAGCGCCCTACCGCTAGACAACGCGGCATCATGGTTTGGGGCGCTATTGCGTATGATTCCACGTCACCTCTAGTGCGTATTCAAGGCACGTTAAATGCCCACCGCTACGTACAGCATGTGCTGCGGCCGGTGGCACTCCCGTACCTTCAGGGGCTGCCCAATGCTCTGTTTCAGCAGGATAATGCCCGCCCACACACTGCTCGCATCTCTAAACAGGCTCTACGAGGTGTACAGATGCTTCCGTGGCCAGCGTACTCTCCGGATCTCTCACCAATCGAACACGTGTGGGATCTCATTGGACGCCGTTTGCAAACTCTGCCCCAGCCTCGTACGGACGACCAACTGTGGCAAATGGTTGACAGAGAATGGAGAACCATCCCTCAGGACACCATCCGCACTCTTATTGACTCTGTACCTCGACGTGTTTCTGCGTGCATCGCCGCTCGCGGTGGTCCTACATCCTACTGAGTCGATGCCGTGCGCATTGTGTAACCTGCATATCGGTTTGAAATAAACATCAATTATTCGTCCGTGCCGTCTCTGTTTTTTCCCCAACTTTCATCCCTTTCGAACCACTCCTCCTTGGTGTTGCATTGTCACTGTCAGTCAGTGTATTTTAAACTTATTTTAAGCATTACTTTTATTAACTTTCTCACTCTGAACTACGTATTCACTCATACTGGGGCTTGAACAGCCCTCCACACCGATCTCTCCTCTTAAGGGGATACGGAATGGGTATTTTGCCAAAAATTTGTCATTTTTTTATTATTGTTATTTCTTAATATGTCAAATGTCCTCCTTAAAATGGTGTATGAATTATGATGATATGATAACTACAAGTGTTATTTTTAAAATAATTTATATGATGATGCACAATAGATTTTTGTTGTGAGTAGACATGACGGTCTCTTGCAAGTCACTTGACCAATGTTCTATTCAGTGGTACAATGCTAAGTATATGTATTACTTAGGGGATGATGACTCTAAGGCTTTCAAAGTGGTTCAGGATTCTAAAACCTCTGAAAATGATGTAAATATAACCAAACTGGAGTGTGTTGGTCACGTTCAGAAACGTATAGGAACAAGATTGAGAAGCCTAAAATCAAACATGAAGGGAAAGAAACTTAGTGATGGTAGAACATTAGAGGGTAAGAACAGATTGACTAATTCATTGATACTCTCCATATTTACTATGGTCTGGCAATGAGGCAAAATACTGATAATATATAAGCAATGAGGAACGCTGCCTGGGCATCATATTTCAACATTTATTCCAGTAATGAAAATCCTGTACATGGCTTGTATCCTTCAGGGACAGACAGCTTGTGCAAATGTAACAGGAGCAAAGTAACAGGGGAGAAATATAACCATCCTCATACTTTGCCACCAGCCATTATGGATGTAATTAAACCAATTTTCAGGGATCTTTTTGACAAAAAATCTCCTGAAAAAATGTCTGCACGGCAGGACACAAAACCTAAACGAATGTGTCAATAGTGTAATCTGGAACCGCCTACCCAAAACAGTGTTTGTGGGTATCAGCACACTTCATTTTGGCGTATATGGTGCTGTTTCAAGTTCTAACCAGGGAAACATCACAGAGTTCGAAGTTCTGCAAGTGTTAGGGTTGAATGTTGGGTGTCGTACTGTTTATGCAATGTTGCATAGTGACCTGGTAAGACTAACGTCCGCTGAAAATGCCATTAAGGAATAGCTCTTCAAACCAGAAAAGACAGGAGAGGTGCAAAGAAGAGGCTACAAGAGGAACCTGAAGAAGATCGAGATAATCCAAGCTATGAACCTGGCATGCAATGATTTGTTAAGTTTGAAGCCCGTTTCCCGTAAGTTTACTTTTCTAACACTTAAGGTGCATTTTCTCAGGCAGTTTTGAATATATGAACTCAAAATTTGTAGGACACACTTATAAATACCTCTTTCAACTGCTGAAACAACAGTTTTTAATTTGTCTGTATATTACAAATTTTATTAGCAAAAATATATTCTTAAAATACCAAAAATATTTAGGTTCAAAATAAAAAATAATGTCTTCCTCAAGTAGGTAGTTATACAAATTATGCTTGTTTCAGTAGAAGTCCATGATATTCAACTATACGCTGCAAAAATTTGAAGTGTCTACCTCCAGTGGTTTCAGAGAAAAAGTACAGTATAAACTGCCGATTTTATCATTGGAAGCACAGGGCATTCCGTACCCCCTTAATTCACTATTCACTTCTCTCCGCGCTTCACGCTCACTTTCCATACGTATTTCTCTACCTAATTTCCTGGCCCACATTTTCCTTTTCTCACTGTCAGACCAAAACTCATCGAAACTTTGTCCCCTTCCCTTTCTTTCCTCCGAAATCGATGCCACATTAATATCACTCAACTCACTGCTTCCCTTCTTTCTGCACTTTTCATCATGTCCGTCATCTCCACCGCTACATCCCGCACTCGGTGCTCCACTCGGTCTATCAAGCATGTCCTCGCCGGCCCTACTCATTTCGTTCTGGTTTAAACACTCCCCCATGGAAAAAAGTGTCGACACTCCCCAATTTCGAGTCCATTTCCCATTGGACACCACCAGTACTTGGCCCCTAATATGAGCTCTCAATCCTTACAACCTTGCCCTGATCATATGCTTCTTCAAAATTTTGAAAGTTCTATTTCCATCTCTTCCAAAGTCTCTCTTAATCCACATTTTTTCTTTCTGCAGGTTTCCGCCGCTTCTGATTACTATATCTGCCATCAGTGAGGATAGCAACGTGACCTTTATAGGTCATCATGCCAATCCTCTTAACGTCATCTATATCGACCTCACTGAAGTTGATTTTCATTTTTTGTATGACATTTACCACCTTGTAGATAATGTCCACTTTAGTCTCTGCCTTCTCTTCTTGTAAACCATAAATAAATATGGCTTTCTTCGTGCTTTCTCGTCTGTGGGCTTCTACTTCTTTCTTGAAATTCATCACCTTCTATTGCATATTTTTTATTTTCTCCTTTAAAAACACTGTATCTCTCACTGCTTTCCATTTTACCTTTAGCTTCATTAGTGTTTTCCTGGATCCACCATCTCGTCATTTCGTGCTCCTTAACTTGCTCTTGTGTCATCCGTTTTAACTGATCAAACGGACATAGTTCCTCCACTACCTCCTTAACCACTTTCCTTATTACTTCTACGTCTCCCCAATTCATGTTGCCACTGCTCTGCGGGCCTGAATTTACTTCCACGCCCCCCAATAACCAGCAGGACAGCGACCACCGCTGCCGCCATCAGCATCTCACCTTTCAACCTCATCTCCAATCTACCCTCCTTACATTTGGCTGTTTCAATTTTCTTACTTCCCTGCCATCTACCTATAATGGCCCTATATTGTTCCCCGCCGAAAATCTTCCTTGTCACATTTGATTCGACCTGCCCGCTCCTCAATCTTATTCTACTCACCCGGCACACTCCACACAGCATGTCTGTTCCCTTCGATCGCCTAAGCTAGATTGAAATAATAAGTTATCACATTTTCGTTTTTGCACCTTTGGCGTATTTACAAATGCACCCTGTTATGGAACGTGTGCAGTTAAATGACTGCTATTTGTTTCACAAAATCCACGCTGTAGCGCTCCTTCGAAAACAAGTGATTAGGCATCCCATGCATCACTAGTGCATGCGGGAAGTAGAAAGTACGGCGCTCGCGAGCCGCCTGGTGTATACAGAAGAAAGGAAAGATCAGCTGAAGCTGAGTTGGGAGAAGATCAGGAGAAATGTAGGAACACGTGAATCAATTCTTAACTTTACGTGTGACCTTAGAAGACCGAATTAAGAAGGACAAGCCCACGTGCATGGCGTTCGTAGATCTAGCAATCGATATTGTTGATTGGACCAAAGTATTTGAGATTTCTGAAAGCTATGGGATAGCGCGAAAGAAGAATTACTAACAATCCACATAAAAATTTGTCTGCAATAATAAGAAACGAGGGATTTGAAAAAGAAGCAGCTATCCAGTACGGAGTGAGGCAAGGCCACAGTTCGACACCTCTTCCTTTCAATGTTATAGGGAACAGACGGTAAAGGAAATCAAATAAGTATTTGGAAAGGGAATCACAATCCAAGGAGAGGAAATCAAACCTCTGTAATTTGCAGATGATATTGTTAATTTATCTGACACTGCAGAAGATCTGGAGACATTGCTGAACGGTACGGGCACGGTCTTTGAGAAGGACAAGAAAAAAATCCTAAACAAAAGTAATGGAATGCAGTGGAACGAAGTCATGTGACGCAGGAAATATTGGATGATGATAATAATAATGTTTATTGTTTGATGTTGCAGGTCTTCGGGCTGAGCAGCGGGCGCTTGGTAGGCCAAGGTCCTTCGGGGCTGTTGCGCGATTGGGTTAGTTTTTTTTATCTTTTTCTTGATGATGTCCCATCAGACTGCAGTTTCCTTTTGAGACTTATAACTACATTTCGAGATCATGCAGCAGATTTATTCGGACTGAGACTAGCATTATTGTTCCACTTGAGTTAGTCACTCTCTAAGACACCTCATCTTAGCTAGGGAACAGAAATGGATTCAGAATACAAGATAAGTTGGTTAAAACGTCACCCAAATGGCCTGATAATCTCTATCGTTACAGCCGAGTGACGTTATAACCAAGTGACGTTATAACCGAGAATTATACATTCAAACGAGTGATATGAAAAGAAATATAGAACAAACATTAATTAGGCTAATTTAAGATTGTGTATGTATGTATGTATGTATGTATGTATGTATGTATGTATGTATGTATGTATGTATGTATGTATGTATGTATGTATGTATGTATGTATGTATGTATGTATGTATGTATGTATGTTCAGTCCTCAGCCCGAAGGGTAGTTTGATTCCGTACAGCTTCACTATCAGCTGTCATAGATGGCCTAGGCATTACTTAAGAGGTGTACTAGAGAAATGAGGAACGAGGTAGTTTACCGTTGCTTTCCTCAATGAGCCAGGAGTTGCTATTAGATATCAGTCTGCCAAGCCCACTGAAATGCATACATCAACCGACCATATGAGCAACATGTTCACACCATTCATAACAGGGACAGGCTGCATAAGGAATGATATTACTAGCATCACTCGTACCTCAGTCACTTTCATATTGTCAAAGTCAAGGATGAGACTGAGACAGGTCAATGGAAGTAACAAAATTGTTGTGGCCCATACACAAGAATACGAGGTCCCGCCAGCGAAAGTAGTAGTAGTAGTAGTAGTAGTAGTAGTAGTAGTAGTAGTAGTAGTAGTAGTATTTATTCATTCATCATGTCGTTTACATATTTACAGGACTCTGTTTTATATATACATAACTCTTCTAATAACATTATTACTTGAGAAATATTAATCTTATAACTAAACCACATATATTACAGAAGTAGTAGTATTATTATCAACATATTAATACTTAAAATAAATTGAATTTCTAACTATCTCTTGCACACATTAAATAAATTATTATTATTATTATTATTATTATTATTATTATTATTATTATTATTATTATTATTATTATTATTATACAAAATCACACCAACCTCAACAGAGTCGAGTAGATATCAGTAAAATACCACGTAAGGTGAAACCTTGTGTGTGGTAATTTAGAATATTAATTACATAGTGAGAAATATATTTTAAATGATGCCTCAAATACGAGTATGGGTATGAGTGAATGACGGATATGATCAACAGCACATGGTGGAGCATTGAATAGAAATTGGATATGGTGACGTGATATTCTCATTTAGTTATTTCTTCCATAACAGTTTTATTATCCCTGACAAAGGATTTAAGACACTTCAGACTCATTTTCTGACCTAATAAAGTAGTTTGTAAAGAACCGGGAAGGACATTAAAGAATTTTGGAATGAAGTACAAGAAATTGCGCTTTGT
Source organism: Anabrus simplex (assembly GCF_040414725.1). Lineage (NCBI taxonomy): Eukaryota > Metazoa > Arthropoda > Insecta > Orthoptera > Tettigoniidae > Anabrus > Anabrus simplex. Next base: position 66,685,372 of record NC_090278.1, on the reverse strand, counting down.
TATGCTAAGTTTGGGTTTGTATAACATACAACGGTGGTTCATCTTACTGCATGTTGAATATTCATGTTTAATGTTCTCAATTATATTTTTGTTTTTGTTAATATATTTGTATATTTCAAGGGCATAGAGCCGTTTTACATTAAATATATTTGCTTCAGCATATAATTGACTACTTGGGTATAATCTTCCTTTCTGGTACATTATTCGTAATATAAGGTTTTGAACAACCTGTACTTTATTGATTACATTTTTGTAGGCTCCTCCCCATGCCAAAATTCCGTAGCTAAGAATAGACTGAGCTAAAGCGTAATAAACCTCTCTTAACAATTTTATACTGGATATGTATTTTAAATTATGAAATATATAAACAGTTCTTCTGATTTTCTTTTTTAAATCGGTAATGTGACTTTTCCATTTCATGTTCGAATCAATTAATAATCCCAAATACTTAACATTATTTACTTTATAAATTTCGTAGCAGTTACAATTAAACTTACAGTTGATGTTGTGTACAATTAATTCATTAAAATCGTTTCGTGTATCTGTTACAGAAAAATTCATAAATTTTGTCTTTTTAATGTTTAGAAATAATTCATTAGTATCTAACCATGCTTTAACTTTAAGCAGTGCTCGAGTTGCTCTCTGTCTGACGAGATTCCAGCTATCACCCTCAACATAAATGACTGTATCATCTGCATATGTTACGACGTGCGTATGTTCGGCATTTGCTATTGTTTTCTCTAGATCATTAATAAATAGAATAAACAATAAAGGACCTAATACTGTGCCTTGTGGGACACCCTTTATTATCCTCATTGGTGTGCTTAGATGTTGATTAATTTTGACATACTGTACTCGATCTGTCAAGTAACTCTCAAGCAAATCCAGTACATTACCCCGAAAGCCGTATTTTTCCAATTTCTGGAGGAGCAAGCGGTGAGACACACTATCGAATGCCTTTTCAAGGTCGAGAAATATCCCTGTGGAGAGCAGAGAAGAATTAAGATTTTCGTATATTCTATTTGTTAAGGCGGATATAGCATCAGTCGTTCCGAGATTTTTAATGAATCCAAACTGTCTGGGCGAAAGTATTTGGTGTTTTTCTAAAAATTGGTAAATATTGTTCTTTAAGCATTTCTCGAATATTTTTGATATTGTTGTAGTTATCGAAATGGGTCTGTAATTTCTAATGTCACTAATATTTCCAGACTTGTGAAGAGGTTTTACTATTGTTGTTTTAAGCTGTTTTGGAAAGTAACCTAAGGTGAAGGAATCATTGATAATATTCAGCAACGGTTCCTTTAATGACTATATTTTCTTTAATAATTCGAGCCGAAATATTGTCTATTCCTACAGCTTTGTTTTCATGTACTTCACTCAAACATCTCTTTTTGATCGTATTCTGTTACCGGTGCAAGGAAGCAAGTATGAGGGTTGCGAGCGATATTTAATGTGGAGTCGGAAATCTGTCTGTGATGCTTTGCTTTCTCAGTGGTTTCGTTAATGAAATAATTGTTAAATTTATTAGAGATATTTATGTCATCTTTCCAGATTTCACTTTTATATCTGATTTCCTTGATCTCTTCTTTTCTAACTGACCTTTGTGTTATTTCATTGACTATGCCCCAGACCTTACCCCGGTTATTTGAATTGCGATTGATCAGATTCCTATAGTACTCAGTTTTCGTTTTCATAATTAGATCATTTAGTTTGTTCCTATATTTCCTGTACTGTTCTTTAATTTCCAAGTTATCCTTACTTTTTAAATATTGTTGATAAAGTCGGTCTCTTGTGTGAATAGATTTTACCAAACCGTACATACAGTACTTACTTTAAAGAATCATGTTTAAGTGCAAAACTAAACTGCGTTTACATAAAATACAGTATTCAGTTTCTTTAAAGGGCCGGGAGCGGGGATGGGGGAAAGCAGTTTGCGGAGGTCAATGGCAGAAGAGGGGAGAAATACATTTGTCACAACGCCAACCACAAATCCTCGGTTATAAATGTTCAAGTAACAACAGAGTTCTTAAATTCTTTTTGTTCTTAAAACTGCTAACACAGACTGAAAATGGCGTCATACGTGTGATAGATAAATGTGTGCTTGTTATATTATGCAAGGGTGGAAAGACTTTCCTTGTGAGGAACATGTTGGTACCACAGGATACCTGCCGTTATAGACAAGGTGTCGCTATAACCGATGTCGTTATAACGAAATTCTTCTTTGCAACTGGCTTTACGTCACACCGACACAGATAGGTTTTGTCGACGATGGGATAGGAAAGGGCTAGATGTGGGAAGGAAGCGACCGTGGCCTTAATTAGGGTACAGCTCCGGTATTTACCTGGTGTGAAAATGGGAAACAGCGGAAAATCATCTTCAGAGCTACCGACAACGTGGTTTGAACACACGCCCCTAACCGCATGGCCAACTCGATATAATAAAGTTCTACTCCATGTTTTGCACCGTTTGAGAGCACTTTCGTAGATAGTTCCTCAATCAAGTCCTTCGTCCATGACGAAACCTGGAATCGAATCCGATATAACTTCCAGGAACGCCACCGTTCTACCCCGTTCACCAGTGTTGTGGTCTCTCGTTACTGAAATCATATGTCCACTCTTAACCTGGTCCTTCCTCCATCACGCTGAAGTTTCACTTTCTCCGTGTATCGCTTCCGACATACGAGACGAGTGATCACCGAAGGCGAAGGGCGTAAATCAAATTGTAGAGCTTAACGGTGTTGTGTGGTTCGTTTGCGAAGTTTGGAGCCGACAGTTTAATCTCTGCCAGTCAGCTGAGCGTTCACTAAATCAATACATACGTAGCAAGGTGTTGGCTGGACGACTTGGTCCTTCAGCAGGCTCCTATGACTGATATAGTCTTCTTAAAATAACATAGAGCACAGCAAGGTGTTGGGGGGGACAACTTGGTCCTTCAGCAGGCTCCTACGACTGGTATAGTCTTCTTAAAATAACATTGAACACAACAAGGTGTTGGCTGGACAACTTCGTCCATCATCAGGCTCCTACGACGGATATAGTCTTCTTGAAATAACATCGAACACAACAGGGTGTTGACTGGACGATTTGGTCCTTTATCAGGATCCTATGACTGGTATAGTCTTCTTAAAATAACATAGAGCACAGCAAGGTGTTGGCGGGACGACTTGGTCCTTCAGCAGGCTCCTATGACTGATATAGTATTCTTAATATAACACAGAGCACAGCAAGGTGTTGGCTGGGCAACTTGGTCCTTCAGCAGGCTCCTATGACTGATATAGTCTTCTTAATATAACATAGAGCACAGCAAGATGTTGGCGGGACAACTCGGTCCTTCAGCAGGATCCTATGACTGGTATAGTATTCCTAAAATAACAATGAACACAACAAGGTGTTGGTGGGACAACTTGGTCCTTCAGCAGGCTCCTACGACGGATATAGTCTTCCTAAAATAACATCGAACACAACAGGGTGTTGATTGGACGATTTGGTCCTTCATCAGGATCCTATGACTGGTATAGTCTTCTTAAACTAACAATGAACACAACAACGTGTTCAATAACGACCTGGTTATTCAGCAGACTCCTACGACTAGTATAGTCTTCTTAAAGTATCAATGAACACAACAAGGTATTGCGTAACATTCTGGTCCTTCAGCAGACGCCTACGACTAGTATAGTATTCTTAAAGTAACAATGAACACAACAAGGTGTTGCGTAACGACCTGGTCCTTCAGCAGACTCCTACGACTGTCTTGATCTTCTTAAAGTAACAATGATCATAACAACGTGTTGGCTGGACGACTTGGTCCATCAGAAGACGCCTGCGACTATCCTGGTCTTCTTCAACAATTATCACAAGAACGTGTTGGCTGGACGACCTCGTCCGTCAGCAGGCTCCTCTGACTGGTATAGTCTTCTTGAAATAACATAGAACACAACAAGGTGCTGGCTAGACGACTTGGTCCATTATCAGGCTCCTACGACTGGTATAGTCTTCCTAAAGTAACAATGAACACAACAACGTGCTGGCTGAACGACTTGGTCCATCAGCAGGCTCCTACGACTGGTATAGTCTTCCTAAAGTAACAATGAACACAACAACGTGCTGGCTGAACGACTTGGTCCATCAGCAGGCTCCTTTGACTGGTATAGTCTTCTTGAAATAACATAGAACACAACAAGGTGTTGGCTGGACGACTTGGTCTATCAGCAGGCTCCTACGACTGGTATAGTCTTCTTAAAATAACATTGAACACAACAGGATTTTGACTGGAGGATTTGGCCTTTCAGCAGGATCCTATGACTGGTATAGTCTTCTTAAAGTAACATAGAACACAGCAAGATGTTGGCTGGACAACTTGGTCCTTTAGCAGACTCCTACGATTGGTATAGTCTTCATCAAATTACATAGAACACAGCAAAGTGTTGGCTGGACGACTTATTCAGTCAGTAGGCTCGTACGACCGGTATAGTCTTCTTAAAATAACGTAGAATACAACAAGGTGTTGGCAGGACAACTATGTGTATATGTATGTGTGTGTGTGTATGTTCCAGCATAGCTCTGGAACGCATCGAACAATTGAAACCAAACTTGGTATACATATGAATTCCTATCTGGAGGAAAAGTACTCTGCAGGTAAGACATCCCTAGAGTTGAGTTTTGGATGGGGTGACACGTAAAAATAATCAAAAACAACCAATATTAGTGTCGAATCCATAGTCTTCGGCCTCACTGAGACTAAATGTGACACTCTGGAAGCCCTTTAAGACCTAGTTGAGCCTTACACGGGGGTGTAAAGGGGTGATAGAATGAAAATTCTCAAAATTACAGGGATTAATGTAGAATTCCCAGTTTTCGAGGTCGCTAGGCTGATTTGTGACAGTCCAAATGACAGTTGGAATCGTAAACCTAACATCCATAGCGCGAAGCTTATATTCATACACGTTATGGCTTACTTTTAATACTTGTTTAAAAGGATCAACTACTTCCCAAACAATCTGGGGGCTGTCACAAATAAAAAGTTTAACGCGTAATAAAATTAAAAATTTAACATATAACAATAACTCTAAAGAGGTCGTAAAATGTATATTAAAGTCACAATAAAGAAATCTACATAAATTCACTTCAAACAAGTAATAAAAATCCTAAAATTAAACATTAAATAAATAAATAAATTAATTAATTAAATCTATATAAGTAAAATCGTAAAGACAGTGTGTTTGCACACTTATTATTTGTGCAACATTTCTTGATAAATTTAGCCCTTAATACGTAATTCTGATCATATGAAGCTATTTGCTTTCGGTGTATGCCTATCTGTGTTTTTTAAAACTAGAAAATAAGTCATAAGTCGTCCAAATTCCGTATCTGGAATCTACCTGTTCAGCGTCGTGATACTGGGCGCAAGTGACTTCAAGGACGTCTCATGGAGTAGGGGTTTATAGGGAGATCAAACACAGTTATTCTGTAACATCTCAATTAATATTAGGTATATCTACAATTTTTATAAAAAACAAACACTATTGGAATCGCAATTTGCAATCGCTTATGTCACATACATATTTATTTTACGACTGATAATCTAAGACATATTTGCTCCAAATTGAATTATCCGTCGAAGTTCCGTTAGACGTTCGGTACATATAATTTCAGGGTGGGTTTACAAGTAAGAAAAGCTGTGATTTTCTTGATAGAGCAGATAATGAGAGAGATGCCGTCATCAACGTCTTTCGAGATTCTATGGCCAAAGAACTGATGCATGTTACTTGGAAGCGGGGGCAATTTTGCTCTACTTAGGGCAAGGACCTGTACCGTACCATCATCATCATCATCATCATCATGTACTCATTCTTACAAGTAGCCTGTATCTACGATGAATCTTACCCTGGGTTGTCCTTTTAAATTCTTCGTAATTTACTAGACCAGTACAATTGAAGAACATCTTCATGAATGTCTTTCTTGGCCACCCACGGAGCATTTCCAAGCGTTTTGCCACAATCTGTGCCAAAGCCATTCCTTAACTCACTCGAAGCCTTACACACTGGTCATTTATCTACCCGGCTTTTTTTTTTCAAACCTCGCCATCCCCACATGTCAAAGTCTTTCAGCCGTTTTATGTCACATTTGTTAAATTCCAATGGCCACACGTAGGTTTTAAAAACCTCTTTCCGTAAACTGTAGGATATGTTGTGCTGATACAACAGAGGCTGTTTGCCACGAAGATTTATAGTTTCAGTTTCGCAACGAAGAACTTCTGTCAGAATATTTTCAAGTTATTCAAACTGCTTGTACCGTGTTATACATTTCGAAATTTCCGTCATTCTGCCTCAATTTGGTTGAGATCTGTCAAACTTCACATTACTGCTACATGCTTCCGGAGAAAAATATCATTTCGACATCACATAATTAACGTGTTGCACAAATTCATGTTCTATTGCAAAATACCTTTGAAAGAACGATACAAATAAATAAAATGTCACTTTGAACGCAACTTTTCAATTGTGGAAAAGGGAATATTTCCTTGAGCTATCTAAATTCAGAACGCCAAAGGAGTCCTCCATATCTCTGGAGTAAGTTTCCTTTGGGCACCCCGTATTTTCCTCAATATGCGAACACATTTTCTCCGGCGCTGTAGTTAAAAAGCACGCCAGTGGAATATCAAAGCTTTGTGTGGAGAGAAGCCACGCAGAGGGAGTTCCTTTGATGGCGTATCCATTCACTTGGTGTTATTAAATATTGAGTGTGCGTCTCCCTCAGCAGATTGTGTTTGAGGAACATAACTACACGTAATCTGTATATTATTGAATGCTTACGTCCGCAGTACCTCAAGACTTGCTTTAAGGTACTTTTCGACTCGCTAGTTATGGATGTGTGTTCACCAGTGACGTAGTGTGAAAATTTCCTGGATGTTGCTCGTTCGAAGCTGATAGTACAGTCGAGGAGAAGATGAGAATTCTACAAACGTTTTACGGGAATTTCTTGGTTCGTTATACCCGACTAAGGAGTGCGTTTGAACTTATTAGCACTTTTTACGGTTTTTTCTTCTTCTCTCCCCAACATCTCATCCTTTCACTGTGCTCCTTTTTACGTTGTTCATTCCAGCCCGTATTTATAGGGTGGGGTTTACAGAAAAATTTGTGTTTGTGAATTGAAGTTCTGAATTTTATTCTATCTTGAATGATTTCCTCAGTAACGCCAATTTCATTTAGTTCTTCACTGATTTCTTTTAACTAATTATAGCGATTTTACACTGATAAGGCTAACTTTAACATTTCCTTTGTGAGGCTGTTATCATCCATTCTATGAAACTGTAATCGCCGTTTCTTCATTTTATCTGCGATTTTTCCAGTAACTTCAGAGATTTCATGTAATTTCTTTTTCATCCAAATTCCATTTTCGCATTTTGGTTCCAAGATTTTCCTAGCAATTTCCCTTTCTTGTTTTTCGATCATCTGCATTCGAGATTTGCCACCAATTATAACAGTTTCAGATGCATAGAATGGCTCTGTTTTAACTACTGTGTTATAATGTAACCTTGACGGGACTTACCCACGTGCTTTTTGACAAGTGTGTTTGGCGCGGAATTTTGAAAAAGTAAACGCCTCTAACCTCACTGCTGTCATCTTGACGGGATATACCCACGTGCTTTTGACAAGTGTGTTTGGCGCGGAATTTTGAAAAAGTAAACGCCTCTAACCTCACTGCTGTCATCTTGACGGGACTTAGCCGCGTGCTTTTGACAGGTATAAGGCGCGGAATTTTGAAAAAGTAAACGCCTCTAACCTCCCTGCTGTCATCTTGACGGGACTTAGCCGCGTGCTTTTGACAAGTGTGCTTGGCACGGAATTTAGAAAATAAATAACGACTGGGGCCTAACCTAGTTTTCCGGGCAGATGCCCTTCCCAACGCCATCTTGCCAGAACCCCTTTTCGACACCGTCTTGGCGGGGCCTAACCTCACAGGGTCCTAGTTTTAAGACCTTCCCTGTACCATCGTCACCATAAGACCTATCTGTGTCGGTGCGACGTAAAACAAATAGCAAAAATGTTTTAAGGCTAGATGCTCTTCTCAACACCGTCTTGCTGGATGCCCCTTCCCCGACACCATCTTGGAGGGGCGTAACCTTACAGGGTCTAGTATTACGGTTAGGTGCCCTTCCCGACAATAACTTGCAAGATGCCCATCCCGACGCCATCTTGGAGAGACCTATCCTCAAAGCGCACAGTTTTACAGCCAGATACCCTTCCCGACGCCATCTTGTGAGATACCCCCCTGCCAGTCGCCAGCTGCGCAAGGCGTGACCTCCCCTCCTTATCGAACCTGAACAAGACTACTATACATGTCTACAATCAATCCTGTTACAGAGGACCGGAAATGCATTGTCCTTTGCCCTCTACCAAGAGCAACAACTTTTCGTGTTTAGAACATACATAGTCTGTTGTTACCTTACCTTATTCCTAAATTTCAAATATAAATGTATTTTGTAAAGATCTGAATAGTCAGCATACATTCCCTCGTGTTCCGAACAGAAAACTTACCTTGATTATAATTATGACGCAAACACTAGCCACCGCAATATAATAAAAACTCACTATTACAGTTTTGGATTCGAACCATGATCTCTCTGTTCTATGCAAGAATAAAAATTCTGCCCCTAGATGTCTTCCGTTCCTCCTCCGCCTCCTCCGAATGTTCTTCATAACACAGGGAAGAAAATAAGATAAAATGAATAATGAAATGACCAATAATGTACAACTACTTTTAGGGTTTTCGAACAGAACAAAAATCATAATTTTGTTATTAATACAATTAAATAGCTATCTGATATCGATCCCCCGGTCTAATATGCAAAGAATAACGGATGAGAGGATTAGACTAGATAATTTAATAAATTATCATTACATGTTAACTATACATTAATAACACCTGTTATCCCGTTTTGCTGCAGACATGCTTACGTTATTGTTATGATATTAAACTCGTAGAGTACCGCCGCCATCTTGCTCAAGGCTTTACGTCTCCATCCGACGACCTCATAGCGTGACCTCCCTCTCCTTATCGAACTAAACATGTCGACAGACCTTATTTCGTGTGATGTCAACACATGATTCATAGCACAAACACATATTTACCGTAACAAAAATACTATTACATGCATGGAATCGAACACTGAAGCGCTCTGATGTGTAGCGGAAAATAATGAAATGTGTAAGATAAATGTTACCGTGGTTTGGTGGGTTAGCAGAGGTGAAAGAAGGTGCGGGGATGAACAGGTCTCAAAATACGAAATTAAAGTTAAGATAAAATTTAGCAAGGTTATATTTTCTTTCCAAGATTAAGAAATAACAAGAATGGCAGGTACAGAGTAGCGAAGCAACCAATCGAGAATGTACAATTACAGAGTTACAGGATTTGGGCTCAGAGAGCCAGACACATAATTCTTGAGCAATAAGCCCAACCGTACGCTATACAAGATTCAACAAAGGGGCAGAAGACCCCAATCATGCCCAGGAGCTCTTGCTCCAAATTACACAGTAAAGCCTCCTCGAGGCACGCATAAACAAATTTTAAGAAAGAGCGACCAGCTCTTAAGTTCAAGCCTATCCAAGGCCACACCAAATTCCACCTTGAAGCTGTCCCCCAAGGACACATACACAGGGGTAAAAATACCCAACCTACTGAGGCCTATTCAGAGAAGAAACAGAAATATTACATGGCCTCTAAAATACCAACTTGAGCGGAGGTGTTCTTGCACTCCTAATATACTTTATATAAAACCTACTTGGCACTAGGCCGTTACTGCAAGGGCTAATCCCATACTAGAGAGGTGACTTATAGAAGAAGACAATTTACATTACATTAAGGAAGAAACGGATGAGAAAATAAGTTCACCTCAACGCAATATGAGTGGGAGGTCGAGAGGGTTAAGCACTCTCTATCCCAATATGTAGTTCAAAAGATAGAATTGATACGAAGTGTCTTTACATTTTAGGGGAAAAGTTACATGGTAGAAAGGCTTCGGACCTGCCCCGAGAGTTAAACTGCTGAGCTAGCAAGAAAAGAAGTTATTAAACGGCCATTACCTGGTGGCTGAACTGCTGCCCGAAGAAAGAGGCGCTTCCCGCCCCCTGCTACGTACTTTACACACTGATAGATGTTACTGAAGTGGCCCGGAGACCCGAAAATTAGCAGTTTATAAACCCTCGCGGAAAGTTCGAGGCGTTTCAGGAATGAGAACACCCTCCCACAAGAATTTTATTGACTAGGGTTAAGCAACATATCCAAGTTGAAGAAGATACACCTGATTGGTCATAAATTAATTAAAGAAATTCGGGATTGGCTAAATTCAAACCTGGCGGAACGAAAGGATTAACATTGCCAACTCAAACAATGACTGAAGGAAATTTAACAAAGAACAAACTTATGAACACAAAATTTCTCCAAAAACATAGTTCTTTCACTTCGCACTAGGGTGCATAATTGTAGTTCTTCAGTAGTGCCATCTGGAAGAGAATGTCCACACTTCTTACTACAGGCAAAACAAAAATACATCGAAAACGACCCAGTTCAGAAACTTCAAAATTTACAAGTAGTGACATCTTCTGAGAAACTTGAAAATTAACACAGTAGATAAAGTTCAGACTTCCTCCAGTAGAGGAGTTTCAACTGGCGCAAAGTTTGAATTAGCGGCGTGGAGGTGTACCGCCCGGTACAATAACAACAGACTATACATGATAACAAACACACTACATTAGGTGAGGAAACTTCACTTCATCTCATTTTCGCTATTGGCGTTATACGCACACACAATCATTTAATTTGTTAGCACTCCCTATCGTAAAACCCGAACACACGCAAAATACTTTTAAAGACACCACTGAAACTTATTCGTATACTAATGCCATCTCTCCACTGACAGCTCGGAACATACCACTTAGTAGAGCAGCTCGTCTCCTTTCTCCCAAGTCTTCCCAGCCACACAAATTGTGCCGCTCGTTTCTTCAAACTTTTACTTACTAAAGGGGAATCGAACCCATGTTATTTCTTTTTTTGTTAGGGGCTTTACGTCGCACCGACACAGATAGGTCTTATGGCGACGATGGGATAGGAAAGGCCTAGGAGTTGGAAGGAAGCGGCCGTGGCCTTAATTAAGGTACAGCCCCAGCATTTGCCTGGTGTGAAAATGGGAAACCACGGAAAACCATCTTCAGGGCTGCCGATAGTGGGATTCGAACCTACTATCTCCCGGATGTAAGCTCACAGCTACGCGCCTCTCCATGTTATTTCACGCTAACCGAGCACCCGTTCACCACTTCGCGAAAAAAGTCTAACTCTGTGAACCATATCCTTTTGCTCTTTCCAAGATGTCAACAACTCCGTCCGTTATTCATCTATCTTTAATCAAGACACTTTCATATAAAATCCAATATTTACTAGAAAGGTAGCTTAAAATTTGCATGATTAGAAATTTATCCCGGGAAGATTCTCCATCACTTGCTGTCGTCTCCAATAAGAAGTTAAGCTTCTCGCGAACAGGCCGGGGAGTTTAATTCTATTTACATTATTGATCTCAAAAGCAGCCTTGCTCTCCCTTAACACAAATGATGTTATTATTGATAACACGCTAAACTCATACACCTGGCTTTTATGGTAGAAATGTAGGCACAATCTGTATTTAACAACTAACAGTTCGCCGGAAAAGACACTTCGTATATGTAGGGGACGGTGGGGCAAGCAAGTCATACGGGTCATATCTAATTTTCAATACTGTGGTATTTTGGTCCCTGTGAGAGGCTACATCTACTGAACTTGGCCCGTGAAATTGCAGGTTGTGTTACGAGAAGCTCCGCCAGAGAAATAGTGTCTCTTTATTTTCGTCGTTTTGTCTTTACGGATGGAGAGTACGATCAGTGTTTGAGAGGAATTTGGATGAAAATCAATGTGGTTTCAGACCACAGAGGGGCTGTCAGGATCATATTTTCAGTATACGCCAGGTAACTGAAAAATGCTACGAGAGGAATAGACATTTAAGTTCATGTTTCGTAGATCTTGAGAAAGCATATGACAGGGTACCGGGGGAAAAGATGTTGACCATACTGGGGGACTATGAGATTATGGGTAGGTTATTAAAATAAATCAAAAGCATTTATGTTGACAATTGGGCTTCAGTGAGAATTGATGGTGGAATGAGTTCTTGGTTCAAGGTACTTACAGAGGTTATACAAGGCTGTAATCTTTCACCTTTGTTGTTCGTAGTTTACATGAAAAGTATTAAGTGGCAGGGAGAGGTTCAGGCAGGTGAAAATGTAGTAGGCAGTCTGGCCTATGCTGACGACTTGGTCTTGATGGGAAATTGTGCCGAAACTCTGCACGATAATGTCTTGCAACTTGAACATAGGTGCAATGAGTATGCTGTGAAAATTAGCCCTTACAAGGCTAAATTGATGGCAGCAGGAAAGAAATCCAAAGAAATGCAAAGCTGCAATAGGTAGATCATTTCAAGTATTTAGGACGTGTGTTCTCCCGGTAAGTGAGATTGAATTAAGGCGCAGTAAAGCTAATGCAGTGAGTTCGCAGTTCACATCGGTCTGTTTTCAAACCAACATTATTTCACGGGAGTGAAAGCTGGGTGGGTTCAGGACATCATATTGATAAGTTAGAAGTAACAGACATGAAAGTAGCGAGAATGATTGATGGTACATGTAGGTGGGAACAATGACAGGAGGTTGTTAGGAATAAAGAGATAAAGGATTGAGTTGTACGCATAAACCGGCTTCTGTGTTGGGGCCGTGTGAGGCTAATGGAGGAGGATAGGTTATCTAGTAGGAATAACAAGACTCAGTTTCTAACGAATTAAAGATAAGATGTATAGAAATAAACAAGACCACAGAACTTCTTACATGTAGCGAATTGTGGCGGCGTTTATGAAATTCACAGCGGTTTTCGCTTTTTTGCTAGTTGCTTTACGTCGCACCGACACAGATATGTCTTATGGCGACGATGGGACAGGAAAGGCCAAGGAGTGGGAAGGAAGCGGCCGTGGCCTTAATTAAGGTACAGCCCCAGCATTTACCTGGTGTGAAAATGGGAAATCACGGAAAACCATTTTCAGGGCTGCCGACAGTGGGGTTCGAACCTACTATCTCCCGAATACTGGATACTGGCCGCACTTAAGCGACTGCAGCTATCGAGCTCGGTACAGAGGTTTTCAGACTGAACGCTGAAAGGAAAACGGACTACAATGAAGATGTATGTGTTGTCTATAAGAAACACGATTCCTTCGTTACCTGACAGAGAGAATCATAAAAATGTTGAGCTAGTTTTCAGATCGCAGTTCATAAGCACATTACAGGGTATTCCATATAAACTAAGACCGAATGAACGGTGTTAGTACTCTGCGCTACGGCCGTCGCCTCACCCGAACTCGTCGCGAGCAGCCGCCGCGCTTTAAGCGTGTACACAAACCTATATGAAATCTTACCTTATAAAAGATGCTGGAAGTATCGTCCTTCCTCGGTTATTCAGGCATTGTATCTGATAACTAGGGCCCGGATTTTTATGCAGTAACCGGTTAGATTGCAAACTAATTTGGTAAGTAGGAAGTGTCGGCCACCCGCTCTTCCATAATGTAGCAAGAGTAACATAAATTATAGGGGTTCTGATGGGCCGTACCCCTATTGTTTATGCAAACCCCGTAGCATAGTCGTTGTGAAGGTAGACTATACTTGTTACTCGCTTCAGGAAGTTTGCATTCTAACCTATTACTGCATAAACATCCGGGCCCTACTGATAACCACAATCTGACTGACACCAGTGAGTTCTGCCATTGTAATACTTCCGATTTCATTCCTAATGTTTTCTTTCAGTTCCTCCAATGTGTAAGGATTTGTTCGATACACTTTTTCTTTCAGTTTACCCCACAAGTAAAAATTACACACTGTTAGATCTGGAGAACGAGGGAGGAATAGACGAACACGCATCACTCTGTCTGAAAACACTTCCGAGATTGTAGGAATTGAATCTTCTGCTGTATGAGCGTCCGCCTCTGTGGTGTAGTGGTTAGCGTGATTAGCTGCCACTCCCGGAGGCCCGGGTTCGATTCCCGGCTCTGCCACGAAATTCGAAAAGTGGTACGAGGGCTGGAACCGGATCCACTCAGCCTCGGGAGGTCAACTGAGTAGAGGTGGGTTCGATTCCCACCTCAGCCATCCTGGAAGTGGTTTTCCGTGGTTTCCCACATCTCCTCCAGGCGAATGGCGGGATGGTACCTAAGTTAAGGCCACGGCCGCTTCCTTCCCTCTTCCTTGCCTATCCCTTCCAATCTTGTAATGCCCCCACAAGGCCCCTGTTCAGCATAGCCTCTGTGGATCCGTGGTAGAGTGTCGGCCTCCGGATCCCAAGATAGCGGGTTCAAACCCGACAGAGGTAGTCGGATTTTTGAAGGGCGGAAAAAGGTCCATTCGACACTCCATGTCGTACGATGTCGGCATGTAAAAGAACTCTGGTGATACATTTGGTATTTACCCGACAAAATTAATTAAATCTCAGCCATAGACGCCCAAGAGAGATCCGGTTTACTCTAGGTCCGCTAGATGGCAGACAGAGTAAACCGGAACGTCGAAATTAACGAGCAGACAGCCAGATGGCGTCAAATCGAAATGTCTGCAAACGGTAGCTGAGGCCATACGATTATTATTATTATTAGCATAACAGGTGAGGCCGCCTGGGCGAGGTACTGGTCATACTCCCCAGTTGTATCCCCCGACCAAGAGTCTGAAGCTCCAGGGCACTGCCCTTGAGGCGGTAGAGGTGGGATCCCTCGCTAAGTCCGAGGGAAGAACCGAACCTGGAGGGTAAACAGATGATGATGATGATGATGATGATGATGCTGTATGAGCAGAGGCAGGCGCGATTTTTCTCCTCCCGTTAAATGATGGAAGAACGGTGTCAAAATGTCATCTTGATACCTCTCTGCATTTACTGTCGTCTCGAAAAAAATGGGCCAAATTATTAGTTTTTCGATAACAGCGGAAGAAACACGAATCTTCCTATCATAATGAGCGACTTCATAAACACAATTACGATTTTCTGCACACCAATAGCGAGAGTTATGAGCTAGAGTCCGGATTTTTATGTACTCATGGATTAGAATGCAAAGTTACTGAAACAAGTAACAAGTATTGTCTACCCTGTACAACGGTTATGGTTTGAGATTTGCATAGACATTAGGGGTACAGTCTATAGAGCTCCTGTAATTTATGTTACCCTTGCTACATTATGGAAGAAAGGGTTGCACGACATTTCCTACGATCCAGATTACTTTGCATTCTAACCTATTACCACGTAAAAATCCGAGGTCTAGTTATGACTGTTCACACGACCATTAAGTTGAAGCCAGGCCTCATCCGAAAAGAACACAAGCTCTGGGTTGAATAAACGATCATTCAATGATGCAAGATACCACTTACTCTTGTGGCTGGATCAGCAGGTTTTAAACAATGGGCCCATGTAAACCTGTACAGTTTGATGTGTAACAGGTTTGTAGCTATGTGTGCAGAAGAAACCGAAATCCCTACTTGTTGTGCTAATTTTATGACTGATTTGTTCGGTGACCCATGAAGATTCGCACCAATATCGTCTAGATTTTCCTCTGTTAAAACTGTCAGTTTGCGTGCAAGATTTTTTTATTAAGCACTGAGCCAGTTGTTTCAAATTTATTTACAACGACGTCAATGTGTGCTCATGAAGGTGGCACTTCACCAGGAACCTGTCCAGCCGACTCGTACTTAAAATAGCTTTTACATACGAAAATACGGTGTTGCAACCATAACTACCTCACCATGTTAACAACTAAGATTCAGACTGGCGACTGATGCTTGCGAGGTCGAACACGTGCAGTAAAAACGGTGCTTGGACGGTCTTTATTTATTTATTTATTTATTCAATTATTTATTCAATTATTTATTCAATTATTTATTCAATTATTTATTTATTTATTTATTTATTTATTTATTTATTTATTTATTTATTTATTTATTTATTTATTTATTTATTTATTTATTTATTTATTTATTTATTTATTTATTTATTTATTTATTTATTTATTTATTTATTTATTTATTTATTTATTTATTTATTTATTTATTTGACTTTTTGAAAGTACACAGGCAGTAAGCCCAATACAGTACCTTCTTAACACAACAGTCAACAGTACTTATAATGCATACATGTAAGTAAAGATAAGTACACAATAATAATGCTGAAGATAATAAAGACAAGGAAGAAGAATGAATGGAAAACACATACACAGAGACAATGACAATCCAGAGTACAACAATGATTATTTCTACACTATAAAAATACAAGAATTGCAACAAAGATATAAATATAGTAAGTGACTATATTAATAAATAAGTTAAAGAGCACCTGTTATATAGAAAAGGAGTCTGAATTTATAAATTAGAAACACAGGCCTTTAAATGTATATTAATGACAGTGTGTGATTCTGAAAATAAATCTATTCCTGCAGCAAATGTGTTATAAAATCGTATCATTTTAATAAATGGCGAGTTCAAGTGATGAGATGTTCTAGATCTTGGAACTTGAAATACTGTGTTCATGCGAGCTCCAGCTCGTGGAACATGAAAGGAGATAAAATTGAGCAGTCCTATGGAATTAAATTTATTTCTTACGATTTTGTTTAACGTTTTTAGAGAAATAATGATTCTTCTGTTGCGCAACGACGTGAGGTTAAAGTTACTTCTTAAATACCGTGTTGATGTATCAAAAGGGCAAAATGTCTTATTTGTTTTATAATACAGATACCGCAAAAACTTGTTTTGAACAACTTCAATAGTATGTATTTGTTCGTTAGAACACGGGTCCAAAATTACAGATGCATATTCTAATTTACTCCTAACAAGGCTAGTAAATAACTGAATAACAATCGATGATTGAGTAAATAATTTAGAACTCCTTATAATAAACCCGAGCATACGGTTGGCATCGTTCGTTATTTTTGTAATATGGGCTTTGAATGTTAATTTTTCATCAAATATTACTCCTAAGTCTCTTATTGCCGAAACTGTTTCTAGTTTGGTATCTTTTATATAGTACGACGCAATCGTACCTTCCTTTTTCCTGGTAAAAGTTACTGATTTACATTTCTTTACATTAAGAGACATATGATTCATATCGCACAAATTCTACAACACGATCAATGTCCTGCTGTAGCTCATCCTCATCCTTCTTGTGATGTATGACTTTAAATAGTTTTACATCGTCAGCAAACAGCAAACAACTAGCATGACGAAGATTATTCGGCAAGTCGTTAATCAAATTAAAAATAGAAGGGGACCCAAATTAGATCCTTGGGGAACACCGGAGTAGCTAATGAAGTTGTCTGAGATTTCGCCTTTAAAAGACACAAACTGACGTCGATCTTTCAGGTAAGTACAAAACATTCGAAGTAGTGGTTTCGAGAACCCAAACTGGTGCATTTTTTGGACAAGAATTTTATGATCTACCTTGTCGAGTGCTTTTTCGAAGTCTGTATAGACAACATCCGTTCTTCCGTTGTTATCCAATACATCATACAGTGTCTGAGTAAATCCTACAAGATTTGTAATAACAGATCTATTAGGCAAAAATCCATGCTGAAATTCGGAAATACCTGCCTTAATGTGATTATAGATCTTAAAATATAGTATATGTTCGTATACTTTTGCAAAGGCGTCAATAATGGAAACAGGGCGGTAGTTAGATATATTTTCATGAACGCCTGCCTTCGGAACTGGTGTAATTTTTGATATTTTCCACCTTTCAGGGAAGCAAGACTTTTTTAACGAAAGGTTGAAAATGAAGGTTAGCTGTGGAACCAGTATTTCAGCACATCCTTTAATTATATTAGGTGGGATGTTATCTGGACCGCTTGACTTTTTAGGTTTTAGTTTTCCATTAATGACTCGTTTTACCTCCTCTTCTGATATAGAAGTAATATTGAGCACATCCATAGTTGGTAATACAGGAATCTCATCCAAGTCCATGTTATCGATATTATAATTAAAGTCCGGGATGGTATACACCGATGAGAAATATAGCGCAAGAACTTGCGCAATATTTCCATTTTCATACGTGTTGTCATTATAGAAATAGGCATTATCACCTATTCGCGTTTCTCTTTTGCTACTAGTAAACGTCCAGAAATTATTAATATTGTGTTTTATTCCATTTTCTAAGTTGTGAATGTATATTTTATATGCAACGTTTATTTTAGATTTTAGTTCACTTCTAAGCTGCCTAAATCGATCGTCATAATATTTTGAAAACTATCTCTTCCTGGCACATTTCTTTTTTCGCTTTAGAGTTTGGATAATATCATGTGTAAACCATACGGGATATTTGGATTTTTGAATGAGAATCCTCTTGGGAATGCATACATCAAAACATTTGTAGAGTGAGGTGTAAAAGAAATCTACTGCAAGGTCAACGTTCTCAAAGGAATACAACGGGTTCCAGTCAAAGTCACGCACTTCACAGTAAAGTTTCATAAAATCTGCATTTTTGAAGTCATAATATTCACGGCATATGTTCTTAAAAATGGGAAGTTCCTGGTTGGTAACGATAATAAAGAGAGTGCGGGATGATGCAAATCTTCTGGTACCAGTACGAATTCTTCATGTTTTATATTAATTGGTATGTTGGCCAAAACCAAGTCTAGTGTTCTAGAGTTAAAATTGAGAACATTGTTATATGATTTCAATCCTAAATACGACATGAAATTTGCTAGACTACGACTGGCCGTTGATCCTTCAGTAAAAATATAATTTACATCATTAATTTCAGCTAAAGTAAAATCACCCATAATGATGTAATCGAACATTATAAGGTGATCAATGTTTTCGACATAGTTAATGTAATCCTGATATACAGAATATCCGGAAGAGGGAGTTATATAAACAACATTTATAAATAACTTTCGCTTGTTACCGAGAATTTGAAGAGTTAGAGATTCACATTGTTGACTATTGTAAACAGAGGATAGCTTTACACGGTATCCCTTTTTAATAGCTATTAATACTCCACCTCCACGTGACTCTCCTGTTAGTGATGCGTCCCTATCATTTCTAAATACTACATGTCGATCATCGAATAATTCACTATCAAATACATCATTCGCCAAGAACGTTTCAGTTAACACTAGTACATCAAATGAACAACAAAGGAGATTTTGTAGAAACAACTCACACTTGGTACGAAGTCCTCTAACGTTTTGGTAGTAAACTGACAAATTGTTCACTGACATTTAAAAGGCAATAAAAAATGTTAAATAAAATGTAGAAGTTAACAAATGACTGGTCATTGGAAAATATACAAACATTAAGGGTAGTAAAGGAAACCAAAACGCATTACAGTTTACCTAAATCTTCGACACTACGAAGGACATGAACAGGACTTCCGTCTTCTTTCCTGATCATTATTTTTCCACTGTTATTAACCCATAGGTATTTATAATCTTTGTCGTGCTGCAGCTGTTTTTCCTTAGCAAACAGAATTCTCCTCCCTGGGGATAAGGACTGATTAATGTACACAGGATTAGTAACTGTAAAGCCCAGGTGAGAAGTCGATAAGTTTCTTTTGATTTTTCGCCTCTCGAGGAGCTGTTCCTTATGACATCTGCGAACGAACTTCACAATAATGCCTGCAGTTGGACGATTGTTGACCTTTTATAATCTATGGCAAGCATCAATCATGTCCCCTTTAAGCTCAACATCTAAGGCCCTAGCGACATTTATGACGGTCTGAACAACGTTTTCATTGGGAGTATTTCAAGAGTATTTACCCTAGAATATTGTTCACTGTCATCACATCGGATCGAAAGGTCATGTACTGTTTTCTGGAGCCGCTGATTTTCGGATAACAGATTGTCAATTATCGTTTGCTGTCTTGCTATTATTGCTTGCTGATTGTCAAGAAGTTTCTGATGTTCATCTAATCTCTCGTGGCAGACATTAATTGAATTACCTGGCTGTCTTTCAATATCAGTAGTTGATTTCCTTAGAACTGTCATATCCTCCTTCAGAGTAACCAGAAGTTCATAGATGTCACCAACAGATGGCGTCTCAGCTACTGACATTTCATCACTCACAGTGCTCGAGCTTTTTTTACTATGACAAGCTTTGCACCTCCATTTATGATCACTGGATGAGAGTAACTTCAAGTCTCTGTCTTGGAGATTCACACATTTAGAATGAAACCATTTACTGCAATTAAAACACCGTATTTTGGCAGTGGTATACTGCCTGGATACGGATTTTCCACACTCCAAACAGGTGCTCATCGCAAGCGTAGGCAAAGTCGATATCTCGAACAAAGAGTGAAGAACGTACTCCGGTGTTTTGAATTCGTTGGGTTTGCAACACTGACCGCCTAATGTTTGCATACATTATCCTTTATAAAGAATACAAATTAAACCAGTATTACGGCTATCTACCAGTGAAACGCAGTGTTATTACTGTTAGTTGAAACTTACTACATCGGTAGACACGACTCCCCGTATATTAAGTCTCTCAGGGTGTCTTGCCTGGTCTATACGGTAGGAGCCAATTCATTTGAAAGTGTAGTGAGGGGCAAAGGAGCAGTGGCGGTTCTTGCGTGAAAGGATTTTGGGCACCGCCCCGCTACCTATTCAAAAACATTTAACGTTAGTTCACTCTGTAATTGATTACATAAAGAGATGGACAAATGTAGCGAAGTGGAACTTATGTGGTGTGATATTCAGTTATACAATGTTATCTTTATTATTTGGGCTGTAAACATTTTGCTTTTATATTTTCAAGAAACTGGGAAAGGCTTTCAGACCTTGGCTGCTGCCCAGGAAGCACGATGTTTTCTCTTTAGTCTTGAGGCGCTCAGACTGTGGCAGAAGAGCCCTGAGATGGTCCCTAGAGTTAGCAAGTGTGCGGGGTGCGGGAGGAGCCTGTAAGGACGACGTGGGCTTGTCAGGGGAAAGACGAGTGCAGGCGGGTGTAAGCGCTGAACGGCAGAGCCCTCAGTAGGTCCCTAAAGTTAGCAAGTGTACGGGGTGCGGGAGGAGCCTGTAAGGACGACGTGGGCTTGTCAGGGGTAAGACGAGTGCAGGAGGGTGTAAGCGCTGAACGGCAGAGCCCTCAGTAGGTCCCTAGAGTTAGCAAGTGTACGGGGTGCGGGAGGAGCCTGTAAGGACGACGTGGGCTTGTCAGGGGTAAGACGAGTGCAGGAGGGTGTAAGCGCTGAACGGCAGAGCCCTCAGTAACATCGCCAACTACTTTACAATGTAATGTACCCAGGCTCCCCCCCCCCCCCCCCACGTCTTATATAAATTGTTCTTAAAGATTAATTCCGAAACCTTTTACAAAGCAACGAATTCCATTGTACTGACTGTTTAAACAATTTAGTTCTATAAAGAAGCTGAAATAAAGACTGAAAACTTAACCATAACGTGATGGCGCTATTTGTAGGGTGGTCAGGTTGTTAAATACGCTGTCATGCTTTGAAATTTGATCAAGGAGAGAGAAATAAATTCGGGAGAGCACAATTTATTTGTTTCCATGAATGTCGTTATTATCACTTGTGATTGTGACCAATGAAACAGTGCAGTGCCATAATAGTCGGGATTCCATTAGCTGATAGCTTGTTAATGTGTGTGTATAAATGTTGTTGTAGTGTAGTTAATTAATTAATTAATGTTGTAAGTGCAAGCAGATTCTATTCAGCCAGTGTCATCGGATTATTTAACAACACAGCCGCCAAGATTAAAAGTCGGAATAATATTCTTCAAAAATTAGCCGGCACATCCTGGGGCGCAAACAACCAAGTGTTGAGATCTACTGCTCTAGCTCTTTGCTATTCAGTTGCCAAATACTGCGCTTCAACTTGGCTGAACAGTGCTCATACTGCGAAGATTGATGCTCAACTAAATCAAGCAATGCGCATTATAACTGGTTGTATTCGCTCTACAAACGTGGCCTGGCTGCCTACACTCAGTAATATTCCACCGCCTTGCTTAAGAAGGTCTGAAGCTCTTCTAAAACTGTGGAAGAAGACCAGCCAGTACTACAACCTCCCCGTTCACCAGGATATTACTCAACCTGCCCCTCCACGACTTAAGTCTAGATCTCCACCCTGGCGCACTGCACTTACAATGGAAGAATCTGGGTTCTCCATCACGAACGCCTGGTTACACCAATGGCAGCAGTCTTCTGTTCCCAATGAACATCTTGTGACTCTACCTCATGTTCAACCTCCCGGATTCCATCTACCCAGACGTCAACGGAGGACTCTAAACAGGATAAGAGTCAATCAAGGAAGATGCGGCTATACTCTTTATAAATGGGGCTGGCAGAAGTCTTCTGGGTGTGATTGTGAAGCTACCTCACAGACCATCCACCACGTAATTGCCGAGTGTCCACAGAGAGCATTTCAAGGTCCTTCGGAGGACATACACAACGCAAGTGAGGAGGCCTTAAAATGGATCAATGGAACTATAGGCTTCTGCTTGTATATATTGTGTATATATTGTATACTTATTTATATAATCTATCTGTGCACATCATACGATAAATAAATAAATAAATAAATAAATAAAAATAATCGGATTATTATTATTATTATTATTATTATTATTATTATTATTATTATTATTATTATTATTATTATTATTCATCTAAAAGTATCGTGGTGCTGGTCAGTGAAAACTGGGGAGGGGAAAGAGACGGCGGCACAGTTCTGCCAGGGTAAAATGCCACGAACCGCCACTGCAAAGGAGTCCAGAGGAATAGTGAAGTGGACTCACTTGTCCTACTGTCCGACTCGTTGGCTGAATGGTCAGCGTACTGGCCTTCGGTTCAGAGGGTCCCGGGTTCGATTCCCGGCCAGGTCGGGGATTTTAACCTTCATTGGTTAATTCCAGTGGCCCGGTGGCTGGGTGTTTGTGCTGTCCCCAACATCACTGCAACTCACACACCACACATAACACTATCCTCCACCACAATAACACGCAGTTACCTACACATGGCAGATGCCGCCCACCCTCATCGGAGGGTCTGTCTCACAAGGGCTGCACTCGGCTAGAAATAGCCACACGAAATTAATTAATTAACCTACACATGGCAGATGCCGCCCACCCTCATCGGAGGGTCTGCCTCACAAGGGCTGCACTCGGCTAGAAATAGCCATACGAAATTATTATTATTATTATTATTATTATTATTATTATTATTATTATTATTATTATTATTACTTGTCCTACTGTCCTTTAAACTAACTAAAACTTTGAATAATGATATTCTGATATATGAATAATATAACGCTTGGTCACTGTCATTCACTCCTTTCCTATACCTTCTTTGAAGTTCTGGACAGAAGTTAGATAAAGAAGACAGAGAGGGGAGCGGCATGATGTGAAGAGTATGTGTAAAGGACTTGGGCTGATGTACATAGAGAGGAAATCTGATGTTAAATTATAATACACCACGAACAACGACGAGTCTAGTGTCAGACCTAAGACGAAACGATGGTTAATAGAGCAAACGCCTGAAAAGCCTTACATCTGATATGTTTTTGACATGCTCTATTGGTGAAAAATATCTAATTCCCTCCATGGGAATTTAGAATTTTTCATTCGGAATTGCTAGGCGGGCAATAATTCCATTGTGGAGATTTATCTCCCGTATGCAGTTATCAGACTGTGCCTCTTATATAGGCTTCTGATAAGTTCACCTGCATACACCCAGCGTCAGTGGGTAGGGTCTGACACATCCCACTCTGACGAGTCTAGTGTCAGACCTAAGACGAAACGCTGGTTAACAGAGCAAACGCCTGAAAAGCCTTACATCTGATATGCTTCAGATTTTATGGTGTCGCTAAAATCTCCTCAGAGAAGAAGGTGACAACCCATAGCATAGAATTTTTTCTAAAGAAATTAGATGATTTCTCAAAGCTCCTCCGTCCTTAACGCGAAAACTATTTTAAACTTTCCCGTATTAGGCCTACTATTCTTTCTGTAGAGGAGATTGACATACTAATTCGCTGAAGAAAATATTCATAACAGGAGAATGGGCGGAAAACACTCGTCTGGGGTGGTTTGGCCAAGGCGGGAGGATATTTTAATGGACCAATCGAGTTAACCAGGAGACATGGGTTTTTACTGTCCCAAACGCTGTCGAGACACCGGCGTGGAGAAGGGGATCCAATGATCAAGACCAAGCAATGGATCACGAGAAATGCACAAACACTAAACCTGGGAATAACTTTGGTGTTAGATGCCTAAAGAAGTTCTTGCAAGAGATTACAAGAACAACCCTTCGATTTAATTAAAACTTGCCTGAAGGAACTTTTTGTTATCACTGTGTATTTATGTAATTATTAATTTTGTACTATTTATTTTTGTTTTGTGTAAAACCAAAGTCCGTCTCTGTGGTGTAGTGGTTAGCGTGATTAGCTGCCAACCCCGGAGGTCCGGGTTCGATTCCCGGCTCTGCCACGAAATTTGAAAAGTGGTACGAGGGCTGGAACGGGGTCCACTCAGTCTCGGGACGTCAAATGAGTACAGGTTGGTTCGATTCCCACCTCAGCCATCCTGGAAGTGGTTTTCCGTGGTTTCCCACTTCTCCTGCAGGCAAATGCCGGGATGGTCCCTAACTTAAGTTCATTGCCGCTTCCTTCCCTTTTTTGTCTATCACAATTAATCTTCCCATCCACGCACAAGGCCCCTGTTCAGCATAGCAGGTGAGGCCGCCTGGGCGAGGTACTGGTAATTCTCCCCAGTTGTATCTCCCGACTCAAAGTCTCACGCTCCAGGACACTGCCCTTGAGGCGGTAGAGGTGGGATCCCTCGCTGAGTCCGAGGGAAAAACCGACCCTGGAGGGAAAACAGATTAAGAAGAAGAAGAAGAAGAAGAAGATGTAAAACTGAAACTCACTTGCCGCACCCTTGCGGACGCTTTTGCCCCACTAGCAGGGGTAGCCCCGCCTCACGGTGTAGGGGGCAATGCGTCCGCCTGTCACCCGGCGGTACCGGCTTCAATTCCCGGCCGGGTCAAGGTTTTTTAATTGTAATGATTAATATCCTTGGCCTGGGGACTGGGTGTTTGTGACGTCCTTAATCTTCCTTTCCTTACACACAACATTCCACACTACTGGCATTCCAATAACACGCACGTTCATACAATATGGTGCCAGTAGGGGCAAAAGTTCCATATGGGTCTACGCTCCGAACAAATAGCATTTTTAAAAAAGCAGGGGAAAGTGAGTTGCTAATTTTATTATTTCAAGTTTTTTATATATTTAATTTACTTATTATGATAGCGACATTTCAAAATATGTAGGAGTGACGCTCAAGAGACCTCTTAATTTCAAGATGCGCTTCATGAACTGCAAGTCAAAGGAACACTCTCCTCAAGAAATTGGTCGTATCACAGTGGGGAAGTCATCCTGATACTATCCGAACTTCTGCAATGTTATTCCGCAGCAGAGCATGCCTGTTCTGTTTCGTATAGTTATTATTATTATTATTATTATTATTATTATTATTATTATTATTATTATTATTATTATTATTATTATTATTATTATTTGTTTTCTTACGTAGCACCGACACAGACAGGTCTTACAACGACGATGGGCTAGGAAAAGCCTACGAGTGGGAAGGAATTGTGGCCTTAATCATTGCCGGAATTCCCCAGCCCTATTGTGGGTGGAGGCGGTAGAATAACACTCATGGTATCCCCTGTCTGTCGTAAGAGGCGCCTGAAGGGGGCCCTATGGGCTCTTAACTAGGGAACTGAGTCCTGGCATTGCTTTCACTTACTTGTGCCAGGCTCCTCCTATCCGATCTCACTCGATAAACTCTTGTTTTTCACACCAGACAAATGCTGGGGCTGTACCTTAATTAAGGCCACGGCCGCTTCCTTCTTACTCCTAGCCCTTTCCTGTCCCATCGTCGCCGTAAGACCTATCTGTGTCGGTGCGGCGTAAAACAACTAGCAAAAAAAAAAACTCTTGTTATTTTCCGACCCCGACTGTATTAGAGCAACACCGAGGCTTTACGTCGCAACGACACAGATAGGTCTTATGGCGACGATGGGATAAGAAAGGCCTAGGAGTGGGAAGGAAGCGGCCGTGGCCTTAATTTATTATTATGGACTAAGGTGATGATGAACAGCTCACTTTCCGTTCAACAGGATGCAGAAGAAAACGTCGTTGCGAGACTGAAATCCCGGAAACCTGCCAGGAAGACGGCCAGAGAACTAACTGATAAACCTTTTAGACCTGACGAAGCATGGAAGCAAGAATGGGCCAGATTACACCCACATGGTCTAATCAACATTGATGACCCAACAGCAAAACCTCCTGGGTTCAACCTCCCACACACCATCTGGACTAGATTAAATAGGATACGCTGCGGTGTTGGCAGAACTGCTTCTGCACTACACCAATGGGGGTGTTGAGGTCTCCTTCCTGCAACTGTGATGCTGAAGTGCAAACCATCAGCCACATCGTGAAAGAATGTCCTCTCCGAGCATCCACTGGACCTATGGAGGAGCTACATCATGTAACCCCTACGGCACTCACTTGGCTGGAAGGACTTGACACCAGCTTGTGATGAAATCTCAGAACCTGCAGTTGTGTGTGTGTGTTTTTTTTACCTCCTAGTTAGTCTGTAAATACTCTATATCCATGTATTTAAATATGTTTATATTTTTCTAATAACACTTATATGTAAAAACATTTTAAACGATTGTCAAATGAAACATCATACGCTAAATAAATAAATAATAATAATAATAATAATAATAATAATAATTATTATTATTATTATTATTATCATCATCATTATTATTATTTCCGGTTCCGTGGATAAATAGTTAGCGTGCTGGCCTTTGGTCGCAGGGGTCCTGGGTTCGATTCCCGACAGGGTCGGGAATTTTAACCATCATTGGTTAATTTCGCTAGCACGGGGGCTGGGTGTACGTGTCGTCTTCATCATCATTTCATCCTTATTACGACACGCAGGTCGCCTATGGGAGTCAAATCGAAAGACCTGCACCTGGCGAGTCGAACTTGTCCTCAGACACTCCCGGCACTAAAAGCTATACGACATTTATTATTATTATTATTATTATTATTATTATTATTATTATTATTATTATTATTATTATTATTATTGTTATTGTTGTTGTTTCGTTTCGGCCAACTAAGGACCACGCCATTTCAACTGTTTCCCTTGAGCTTTAATGTTGGTCCAGTATTCCTTCATTCGTAAACAGTGTTGCTCCTTCGTTCTTCCGTCCATGCCTTTCCAGTTTTCATCTTCGGCTTTGGTAGGAAACTCTGATGTTCTTGGAGTTTTTTCTTAAGTGGGACACGCTCCTGGATATCTTCAAATGAGATCCCAATCTCCTGCAGATCTTTCGGTACCTCTCTGAAACATGCCCCCTTTGCCTTTTTCTCTTGGAGGAAAGTGAAAATGCTACCGTGTGCAGACATTTTAATATGCTGCCATCTGGTGTCGTCCCGTTTTACTTCAGGCCTGCTAGATGATAGAGTAAACGGAATCTCCCTTGGGCATATGTGGCTTATGTTTATTATTTTTCTTTTGTGTGTGTGTAACACCAAATGTGTTACCAGAGATCTTTTACATGCCGACATTGTATGACATGGAGAGTAGGTAAGGGTTATACTGCCCGAAGGCAGGTCCGAACCTCCGCAGAGGTGTTCTTGAGCCGGAGTTTACGTGCGGTATGGTGGCCAGTTCCTTTCCGCTCCTCCATTCCCTTACCCACCAACAAACGCGCGTGGCAACCCATCCAACTCCTGACCACCCCCAATGTTGCTTAACCTCGGAGATCTCACGGGATCCGGTGTTTCGACACCGCTACGGCCGTTGGCACATGGAGAGTCGAAACCACTTTTTACCGTCCTTCATAAATCCGACTACCTGTGCCTACGCAAATCAGTAGTAGAGTGTAGACCTCCTGATCTTATGATAATAATAATAATAATAATAATAATAATAATAATAATAATAATAATAATAATATCGTCGCCATAAGACCTATCTGTGTCGGTGCGACGTAAAGCAACTAGCAAAATAATAATAATAATAATAATAATAATAATAATAATTGTCCACCTCTGTGGTGTAGTGTTTACCGTGATTAGCTGCCATCCCCGGAGGCCAAGGTTCGATTCCCGGCTCTGCCACGAAATTTGAAAATTGGTACGAGAGCCTCGGGAGAGGTCAACTGAGTATAGGTGGGTCCAATTCCTACCTCAGCAATCCTCGAAGTGGTTTTCCGTGGTTTCCCACTTTTGCTCCAGACAAATGCCGGGATGGCACTTAACTTAATGTTACGATCGCTTCTTTTCCTCTCCTTGTCTATCCCTTCCGAACTTCTCCATCCCTCCACAACGCCCCTTTTGAGCATAGCAGGTGAGGTCGCCTGGGTGAGGTACTGGTCCTCCTCCCCTATTTCACCGCCCGACACAATGTCTCGCACTCCAGGAAAATCGAGGAAAAATCCGAGCCTGGGAGGTAAACAGATTACAAAAGAACGAGAAATAATAATAATAATAATAATAATAATAATAATAATAATAATAATAATAATAATAATAATAATAATAATAATAATAATAAATGTCTTATTTTACGTTCCACTAACTACACCTACATTAACGATTTTCACAGACGCCGAGGTGTCGAATTTTTTTCTGCAGGAGTTCTTTAACCGACGTGAGTCTGCCAAGTTGGGCTCACAAAGCCAGCGATCTACCATTTGAGCTATTCAGCGCATCTAGCAGTTGAAGAAATTATAAAAATCTAAGTTAGAAGTCAGAACACAGATTGTTATTTAATAATAATAATTAATAGGTCCGCCTCTGTGGTGTAGGGGATTGTGTGATTAGCTGCAACCCCCAGGGACCCGGATTCGATTCCCGGCTCTGCCACCAGATTTGAAAAGTGGTTCGTGGACTAGAACAGGCTCCACTCAGCCTCGGGAGGTCAACTGAGTAGAGGGGTTTCGATTCCCACCTCAGCCATCCTCGAAGTGGTTTTCCGTTGTTTCCCACATTTCCTCAAGAAAAATGCCGGCATGGTACCTAACTTAAGGTCACGACCGATTCCTTCCCTCTTCCTTGTCTATCCATTCTAATCTTCCTTTCCCTACAAGGACTCTGTTCAGCATAGTAGGTGAGGCCATCCTGGACGAGGTACTGGTCATCCTTACACTTGTATCCCTGACCAAATAACTCACGCTCCAGTACACTGCCCTTGAGGCTGTAGAAGTGGGACCTGTCGCTGAGTCTGGGGAA
This sequence comes from Anabrus simplex, assembly GCF_040414725.1. Taxonomy (NCBI): domain Eukaryota; kingdom Metazoa; phylum Arthropoda; class Insecta; order Orthoptera; family Tettigoniidae; genus Anabrus; species Anabrus simplex. The sequence continues at coordinate 66,656,018 of NC_090278.1, read as the reverse complement.
TAAACCAAACATAAACTGTAAACTGAATTTTAAAAATAATAATTTTATAGCTTTTACGTACACAAACAAAATAACTGTATTGTTTTTTGGAGACGCCGACGTGCCGGAATGTTGTTCCACAGGCCTTTCTTTACATGTCCTTTAGGCGTTGGATGCCACATGTTGAATCATCGCTACACGTGAGATTTCCCAGGTTAAGCAACATTGGGTGTGGTCAGCACTTGGATGGGTAACCACATGCCGTTGGCTATATGGTGAAAGCGGAAATTAACCGCCACCCTACCGTAAGTAAAATATTGCTCAGGATGTCTGAGAATTTTCCTTTGGGTTAGCTAGGAGCAATGGCAAGGTCATGAATGTCCAGTTTTGGATAAGGTACTTGGTTTAAATCTATCGACACGGGAGGTGTATGTGTACTCCTTCAAGCACCTGAATTTGGCAACTTGGACTCGGAAGTCCAAGGCTTCTAAACTCTAACCTTCTTAAAATCCAAACCATTTTTCTTTACGTAGATCCAAAACAAATAGTGCTTTTGGCAACGATGGAATAGGAAAGGCCTAGGAATGGAAAGGAAACGATCGTTGCCTTATTTAAGGTAAGCCCCAGCATTTGTCTGGTGTGAAAATGGGAAACCACGGGAAACCATCTTCAGAGCTGCCAACAGTAGGCTGCAAGCTCACAGCTGCACGCTCCTAACCGCACGGCCAACTCACTTGGTCCAAACCAAATCAAACCCTATGGCACAACAGCCCTAAAGGCCAGTAGATTGCGAGGTATCGTGTGGTCAGCACGACGAATCTTGAAAATGAAAATCCACAGTCTGTTTCCAGTCATTCTACAGGGTCAGGAATGGAATGAATGAAGCCCCCATCTAGCGGTGTGGATGGGAATTGTGCCGCCTGCCGAAGCCTGTCGCACTGACAGATGAAATGAAATGATATTAGAGAGTGTTGCTGGATTGAAACATGATAGGGAAAACCGGAGTCCCCGGAAAAAAAACCAGTCCCGCTTCCGCTTTTCCCAGCACAAAATCTCACATGAAGTGACTGGGATTTGAACCACGGTATCCAGCGGTGAGGGGCCGGCGCGGTGTCGCCTGAGCCAAGCAGGCTTCCGCGAGGAATCCTCTCGGTTGTTATTCACGGCTTTGTAGACCGGGGCCAATAGTTCCTCAATTGTAATCACTTGATGGGATCTCGAACCAGCTCTTAGATCCAGGTAAAAATCCCTGGCCTAGCCGGGAATATCATCCTGGACCTCCGATTAAGAGGCAGACACGCTACCTCTACAGCGTGGGGCCGGCATTCGGAACTACTTAGCTAAACATTAAGCATTTGAAAACATATAATACTTGTGCTTTAGGTTGACCGGTTGCCTCCCATTCCTCCACCAACTGACAATTTGTGGGAACTGGAATAATTTATGATCACGCCCAATACTGTTTTTCTTCATCACTTCAGATAATATTTCACCTAGCTGGTGATCAATTCGTTCAACAGCCGATAATCCAAATACATGGTTCAGCAATTATCGATCTAGTCTAGATTCGAACAAGAAAACTTCACTTCAGAAGGCAACCACTGAGCTACACGGGCCTCCAGTGTATTTCCCTTATCCTATAGAACATATATAAATCAAATAAAAGGCGCCATTTGACATCAGGGAACAGGACATGGAATATTTATTCCTACTGACAAGACATTTTGTTAAACAGGGTGGTCTAAACTTACCCCGAAAGGTAGAAGCCAGCGATGAAATATCTCACACTACGGCACCACTAAAAACATCACTACTATTAAAAGAAAACACCACAACACTAAAAACCAAACACCAGAACCGGTATTCTAAGAAACAATCCCTTATTTAAGCACAGATCGACAAGAGGATGGCATACAACAGCTGACGAGATGCAACTGTTACATACCAGTACTGACAAGTACAGTAATCTGCCGCTACCGTAAGCTAGAGCGCTGTCGTCGCCTCGGCCACCTGGTATTGTGTACGGATCCACCCGCTCTCTCACACATGCACCCTCCTGCCCAAAATATTCTTTGTCTGTGTGTATGTGTGTGAGGTTCAACCTCCGCGCGCATGCGCTGCCAAACTGATCAACCTATTGGAGAACACCGAATAGCAAGCCGTACGGGAGCTGGGATAGGGAAACGGAAGGGGTGAAAACCCCCTCCCTTACAGCAGACAAAAGAGAGACACCAGAAAATATACTAGAGAAAGAAATGCTGAAAGTAGAGGTTGAGTAAGTAAAGAAAGGATAATAAAAAGGAGAGAATATGAGCGGGAGAGGAAAGAAAGAGATGACGGTGAGGATGATTATCATATGCCTCAAGTTGCGTAGTTCTTCTCTCAAAAATGTGGTCTGTACGAAGGAGACTATCAGGCTACCTAAACCCCACCCACTCCCTTCAGCAGAACACACGTACACCTAAGAGGGAGTGTGGCGGGGGGGGGGGGAGTGGGAGGTGTAATTAATGCTTCATCGGCAAAGGTTTTGGAAGTTTCCACAGTCAAATATCTGCCCTCTACGTGTTTCGGCTGATAGAAGTAAACACTACCTTACTTATTCCTCAGAGTATTTTAAAAATATTCCTAAGAAAAATGCTGTTCTGACAGCTGTAGGGCAATAATTAATTGTTTTTCTTACTTATTTTTAATTTTTTTAAATGTTATTTGTTTGGGACGTCGACCTAGAAAGATCTTTTGCCACAACTTGCACCATATATAAGGAGCCTGCGTGTATTTTGTAAATGGCGGAAGTGTATAGTGTTCAATGTGAGAAAAGGAACGTTAAGGAAGACACAATCACCAGTCCCTAAGCCACGGATATTAATCATTTACAATTAAAAACCCCTGAACCGGCCGGGAATCGAACCCGGGGTCGCCTGGTGTCTTTCTTTCTTAATACGTTTACCCTCCAGGGTAGGTTTTTCATTCGGACTCAGCGAGGGATCGCACCTCTACCGCCTCAAGGGCCGTGTCGTGGAGCGTGAAACTTAGGGTCGGGGGATACAATTGCGAACGAGGACCAGTATCTCACCCAGGTGGTCTCGCGTGCTATGCTGAACAGGGGCCTTGTGGGGGAATGGGAAGATTGGAAGCAATAGGCAAGGAAGAGGGAAGGAAGCTTGCTAGTTGCTTTACGTCGCACCGACACAGATAGGTTTTATGGCGACGATGGGACAGGAAAGGGCTAGGAGTGGGAAGGAAGCGGCCGTGGCCTTAATTAAGGTACACCCCCAGCATTTGCCTGGTGTGAGAATGGGAAACCACGGAAAACCATTTTCAGGGCTGCCGACAGTGGGGTTCGAACCTACTATCTCCCGAATACTGGATACTGGCCGCACTTAAGCGACAGGGAAGGAAGCGGCCGTGGCCTTAAGTTAGGTACCATTCCAGCATTTATCTGGAGAAGAAATGGGAACCGTAGCTCCCTCTACTCAGCTGACCTTCCGAGACTGAGTTAACCCCGTTCCAGGCCTCGTACTACTCTTCAAATTTCGTGGCAGAGCCGGGAATCGAACCCGGGCCTCCGGGGGCGACAGCTAATCACACTAACCACTACACCACAGAGGCGGAGCGTTAACTAATGCAGTATCTTTATTTTCCAGCCGGGCTGAGTGGCTCAGACGGTTGAGGCGCTAGGCCTCTGACCCTAACTAGGCAGGTTCGATCCTGGCTCAGTCCGGTGGTATTTGAAGATGCTCAAATACGTCACCCTCGTGTCGGTAGATTTATTGGCACGTGAAAGAACTCCTGCGGGACCAAATTCCGGATCCTCGACATCTCCGGAAAACGTAAAAGTAGTTAGTGGGACGTAAAATTATTATTATTATTATTATTATTATTATTATTATTATTATTATTATTATTATTATTATTATTTTCGTTTCAGCCATCTATGGCCTACGATTACGCAACTTCATTGCTTTCTCAAGTTCTTTCTCCTTCCTCTTTCGCCAGTATTCCTTCATCCGTTGGCTTCCTCGTGCTCGTTCTTCTGCCGAGAATACTCTATTCTTCCTCGTTTTCTCATCAGCTAGGTCCTTCACCTCCGCAACTCTCTGCCTGAAGATTTTTCTGTTTGTTATATCTTCTGCCGTGATCCCACATTTTTCTAAATCTTGGTGACCTTCTTTTACCCATGGGATTTGTGTCTTCCTGTTCTCCTGGAAGGTGAGGATCCTGTTGGCGAGTCTCTCTGATCCCATCTTCTTAATATGTCCATAGAACGTCAATCTCCTCTTTTTCATTGTGGTGGTGATGTTTTCAAATTGTTGGTATAGTTCTCGGTTTGGTCTCATGCGAAACGTAAACTTGTCCGATCATTTATTATTATTATTATTATTATTATTATTATTATTATTATTATTATTATACCGCAGGTACCCACAACTCTGTAAATTCAAACTAAGCGCCTTTTAGAAGACCATCTATAATATGAATAGTGAAACTCATTTCTGAAGAAGTTCCAAACTTTATCTCCAGATGACTCTGCTGTCGATCTATGTGCTCCCTCTTGTGGGAGGATAGACAACTAATTTTCAAGAGAATTGTATTCGTTGGTTTCCTAAACTGAATTGTTTGTAGATTGTTTTTCGTGTTCTAAGGTTGCTAGTAATTCTATCTCTTCCCGCCTGCTTAAAATTTTAGCCAATCAATAATTTGTAATATTATTTTATTTAATCAACTCATCAAAATTGTGGGTGTGTCCAGGGATTCCACCCAGAGAATTCTGGAACCTTCCTCTCCGCTATATAAGCGGGCTGTTCGATCCTTCATCAAAAGGTATATCAAAGCCTGCATCCTCTGAAGCGGTTTAAAAATATATTTCCTCGGTCCTTGAAAATAAAGCTCATTCAATCACTCTTGTTTCCAATTTTCGAATACTGTGATACAGTTTTTATTGATATCAATAACGAGCAAAGCATGAGACTGCAACGTGCCCAAAATGCATGCATCAGGTATGCATTCGACATACAACCATACGCCCATGTATCCCCATTCTATACACAATTATCTTGGTTACGACTGAATGACAGACGTAGACTCCACGCAACTACTTTGGTGTATCAAGTGCTTTCTGAAAACACTCCTCCTTACCTATCCACCAGATTTCGCTACCTTAGTTCACTACACCTGTTCAATACCCGGTCAGGCTGTACGCTAGAAATTCCTGTGCATCGAACCGCAACCTACAACAGATCGTTCACTATCACCGCCACGAGCTGGTGGAATAAACTCCCCAATGACATCAGGGAAGCTAAATCTAAGACAAAATTTAAAATCCTTTGCCAGCGTCATCTTTTAAGCACTTCCAGTCTTTCTTGAGTGAGAATGGGATGCATGAATGAGAGTGAATATGGTTGTTTATTGCAATGTGTTCCTGTATATAATTTAGTTATACTTTACTCACCTTAGTTTAGTTAGTGATACTTTAGTTGCTTTAATTATACTTTAGATTGTAAAGATTTCATATGTTTAAATTTTATGTAAAATATACATTGTATATACATGAAGTGGTTAAGTGTAAGAAAGGGCCAGGAGCCCTAACTTCGCCACAATAAAGACGCTTTAATAATAATAATAATAATAATAATAATAATAATAGAAGAAGCAGGGGGCTTGCCTCGTCCATCTCCGGAAGGCCCACCAGCTCAAGGTAATGGCAGACATCTTTTAATCACGTAATGTAAAGCTAACTCGAGGGGAAGGTTTCTAAATCCTTTCCCAATGTAACCATTCAATGTAAATGTTCAATCAGGTCTAAGACGTTATTCTAACTTAAGGAATAAAGAGTATGAACCCTCTTGTATTCCCCTTCAACTGTGTATTGAGGTGACTATGATTTCGTAAACTTTAACATTTTCCTTTTGTAATTTAAAACTTTCTCTCCATCTAGTCACCTCCGTAGTATAGGCTTAGCCTATGTAACTTCGGGCCATAAGCCCACATAGGGTTTTAAGTGTTTTCCAGTGAATTTCAAAAGAGTGCAAATGTTCGGCTCCTAACATTTTGATTTTTGGCCAATAAATTTGATATTTTCCTTTTCCACTAAGGCCAGGTGGAATGGGTATTTATTGACCCTGTTGAAATTTAACTGCCATTTAAATGTAACTTAGCGGGTCAGAGAGTGTACTAATCTAGTGTCAAAATGTAGATTGTGCCTTGGAGAGGCTTCATTGTAATAAGTTTGGAGAGTAACTGTGTGGAGCAAAGATGCTCTTATTGGAGCTCAACACGTAGTGAAAAATGAAATGGCGTATGGCTTTTAGTGCCAGGAGAGTCCGAGAACAAGTTCCGCTCGCCAGACGCAGGATGTTTGATTTGACGCTGGTAGGTGACCTGCCCGTCGTGATGAGGATGAAATGATGATGATGAAGACGACACACACACCCAACCCCCGGGTCAGCGACATTAACCAATTATGGATAAAATTACCGACCCTGTCGGGAATCGAACCCGGGACCCCAGTGATCAAGGGCCAGAACGCTAACCATTTAGCCATCGAGCCGGACGGTCTCCTAAAGGATTCATTTAATGGAGCAGTGGTGCTCTTGTAACTTGGGAGCTTGAAACTCATGTTGTTAAATCGTTGTCTGATGTTACTCGAGCTCAAGAGCTAATCTTATCCATCCATCCAACTGTTATTTGTTTTTGCTTAACAAATTTTAAGATCTGAAAAGAAACGAAAAAGAAAAAAAAACAAGGGAAGAAATTAAATTTCGAATTTCTTAATTTTAAATTATTCTTTGGTCTTTTCTTGGTCCACCCAATCATGCCCGCACTTTCTTACACCTCTGCGTTCGACAGAATCCCCAGAACATTTATTATTATTATTATTATTATTATTATTATTATTATTATTATTATTATTATTATTATTATTATTATTCATCTGTATACTCTCCAGGTCGGTTTTTCCCTCGGAATCAGTGAAGGATCCCACCTCTACCGCCTCACGGGCAGTGTCCTGGAGCGTGAGACATATGGTCGGGAGATACAACTGGGGAGGATGACCAGTACCTCGCCAGGCAGCCTCTCCTGCTATGCTGAACAGGGGCCTTGTGGAGGAATGGGAAGTTTGGAAGGGATAGACAAGGAAGAGGGAAGGAAGCGGCCGTGGCCTTAAGTTAGGTACCATCACGGCATTTGCCTGGAGGAGAAGTGGGAAACCACAGAAAACCACTTCCAGGATGGCTGAGGAGGGAATCGAACCCCCGCTACTCAGTTGACATCCCGAGGCTGAGTGGACCCCGTTCCAGCCCTCGTACCACCTTTCAAATTTCGTGGCAGAGCCGGGAATCGAACCCGGGCCTCCGGGGGGTAGCTAATCACAGTAACCACTATACCACAGAGGCGGACATTATTATTATTATTATTATTATTATTATTATTATTATTATTATTATTATCCACCTCTGTGGTCTAGTGGTTAGCGTGATTAGCTGCCACCCGCGGAGGTCCGGGTTCGATTCCCGGCTCTGCCACGAAATTTGAAAAGTGGTACGAGGGCTGGAACGGGGTCCACTCAGCCTCGGGAGGTCAACTGAGTAGAGGTGGGTTCGATTCCCACCTCAGCCATCCTGGAAGTGGTTTTCCGTGTTTTCCCACTTCTCCTCCAGGCAAATGCCGGGATGGTACCTAACTTACGGCCACGGCCGCTTCCTTCCCTCTTCCTTGTCCATCCCTTCCAATCTTCCCCATCCCCCGCAAGGCCCCTGTTCAGCATAGCAGGTGAAGCCGCCTGGGCGAGGTACTGGTCATTCTCCCCAGTTGTATCCCCCGACCAAGAGTCTAAAGCTCCAGGACACTGCCCTTGAGGCGGTAGAGGTGGTATCCCTCGCTGAGTCCGAGGGAAAAACCGAACCTGGAGGGTAAACAGATGATGATGATGATGATGATGATGTTTATTATTATTATTATTATTATTATTATTATTATTATTATTATTATTATTATTATTATTATTATTATTATTATTATTATTATTATTATTATTTCCAACCTCGTGCCTGAATACCGAATGCCTATAGATTGCAAAACGGGATCTGCGCCTAAAAGAAGGCGTGGTAGGCTAGTGGTCATCCGGTTCAAGTTCCGTAGGAGGGAAAAAGTCACTATGAGAATGTTAGCTGCCGGGTTAGGGGAGGTGGTTGAATGCGGTTTCTAATCACTACATTAGATTGTGTGTCAAAAGCCTGAATTCGTTCCCAAACCTCTCCGCGGTGATGGTGATATTTTTTTCTCCAACGGGACTCGAACCGCCTAAGCACGGTGTCAGACTAACGATCACGGGGCGGGCTTAATTAAAAACTTGTTTACATTTCGGTAATGGGGGCAGCGCGTAGTCACTTGTTTTACGTGCATGAGTATGAAAAATTTGTCCGCCTCTGTGGTGTAGTGGTTCGTGTGATTAGCTGCCACCCCCAAGGGCCCGGGTTGGATTCTCGGCTCTGTCACGAAATTTGAAAAGTGGTACGAGGGCAGGAACTGCGTCCACTCAGCCTCGGGAGATCAAATGAGTAGAGGTGGGTTCGATTCCCACCTCACCCATCCTGGAAGTGTTTTTCCGTGGTTTCCCACTTCTCCTCCAGGCAAATGCCGGGATGGTACCTAACTTAACGCCATGGCCGCTTCCTTCCCTCTTCCTTGTCTATCCGTTCCAAACTTCCCATTCCCCCACAAGGCGCCTGCTCAACATAGCAGGTGACGCCGCTTGGGAGAGGTATTGGTCAACCTCTCCAGTTGTATCCCCCGACCCAGAGTCTGAAGCTCCAGGACACTGCCGTTGAGGCGATAGAGGTGGGAGGGAAAAACCGACCCTGGAGGGTAAACAGATTAAGAAGAAGAAGAAGAAGAAGAAGAAGAAGAGTATGAAAAATTTAAGGCTCAAATTAAGACTGAGCCGGGCTGAGTGGCTCAGACGGGGTGCTGGCCTTCTAACCCCAACTTGGCAGGTTCGATCCTGGCTCAATCCGGTGGTATTTGAAGGTGCTCAAATACGACAGCCTCGTGTCGGTAGATTTACTGGCACGTAAAAGAACTCCTGCGGGACTAAATTCCGGCACCTCGGCGTCTCGGAAGACCGTAAAAGTAGTTAGTGGGACGTAAAGCAAATAGCATTATTATTATTATAAATTAAGACTGAAACGTAAACTTAGTTTTGCTAAACCGAAATAATTACATTTACAGAGTTTTGGAAATCTACGGTGTTCGTTGGTCGGATGCACCCTGTAATGATACACGTTCAGCTGGTTGTCTGTGAGCCCAGCGCGAGCAGTGATATAGTTTTCCCGTTGACGACAGGTGACTCAAACATAAAAGAGTGCCATCAGAGCCGTCCGGCTCCATATCTAAATGGTTAGCGTGCTGGTCTTTGGTCACAGGGATCCCGTGTTCGATTCTCGGCAGGGTCGAGAATTTTAACCATCATTAATTAATTTCCCTGGCACGGGGGCTGGGTGTATGTGTTGTCTTCATCATCATTTCATCCTCATAACGACGCGCAGGTCGCCTACGGGTGTCAAATCAAAATACCTGTACCTGGCGAGCCGAACCCGTCCTGAAATCTCCCGGCACTAAAAGCCATACACCTTTTCATTTATCAGTGCCTTTTATGTGGTAGTACGCAACGGTATGCAGCTTTTCTCGAAACGAACAAAAAATGAATTGCATATTATTGACAATATTCCTATCACATTTCCTATCAAGTGTTCTATATATATATATATATAACGCGTACGACCACTTGACTGAAGGGCCCGATGACCTAGATGTTAGGCCCCTTTGAACAACAAGCATATCACATGGTTGAAATTTCTATAAACTGCCGTTCTAAAATTATTATCATCATCATCATCTGTTTACCCTCCAGGTTCGGTTTTTCCCTCGGACGTAGCGAGGGATCCCACCTCTACCGCCTCAAGGGCGGTGTCCTGGAGCTTCAGACTCTTGGTCGGGGGATACAACTGGGGAGTATGACCAGTACCTCGCCCAGGCGGCCTCACCTGCTATGCTGAACACGGGCCTTGTGGAGGGATGGGAAGATTGGAAGGGATAGGCAAGGAAGGGGGAAGGAAGCGGCCGTGGCCTTAAGTTAGGTACCATCCCGGCATTCGCCTGGAGGAGAAGTGGGAAACCACGGAAAACCACTTCCAGGATGGCTGAGGTGGGAATCGAACCCACTTCTACGCAGTTGACCTCCCGAGGCTGAGTGGACCCTGTTCCAGCCCTCGTACCACTTTTTCAAATTTCGTGGCAGAGCCGGGAATCGAACCCGGGCCTTCGGGGGTGGCAGCTAATCACGCTAACCACTACACCACAGAGGCGGACTTAATGTGAAAATAACATCGTAAATACCGATAGATTCATTGCATTTCCTGAGGGAAACAATTCTGACCATGACTGCTGGGCATTAACTGCGAAAAATAACTGCTTACAAAGACACGAATGGATTCACGTGAAAAACAAAATGCTAGGTTGTAATGTGTGCCAAGATTTTACAAGTTTAGGAGCAGAACAACAGATGGATATTGAAGTTTCTTCAGAGTGGGCCAGTAATAAAATCAATACCTTTGGAGGAGAATAGGACGGTATATGTATATATATATATATATATATATATATATATATATATATATATATATACGGTATATATCAACAAAGTTTATGAAGAAGTTCGGGTGAGTACCAGGGGCGGCTGTACCTTATTGTGTGGAGGTCTATTTGAAAAATAAATTACTTTAAAAATATTATCTACAATCAAATACAGTGCATTGATAAAAGGCGTCAGCCAAAGAATAGGAAATCATTCAACTCCCCTAACAACCAGGTGGCTAACTAGTCGTGCGCTCCACGCCGGGGGCTGTGCAGATCACCGCTCAGCGAGAATTTCTAAGTTTTCTTGCCAGAAAGCAGGAACTCTGCCTTTTGCGCATGCGTGCCCAACTTCTCCGATGTGCTGTGGAAACAACAGCCAAGACATCACTTCACAGCAATTCTTCGCTAGACCCCATAGAACCAGCACTGTTCACACCAGCATTTCGACCGAAATGAGAACGTGACAGGTGACACCCCTCTTGACTCAGCGATAGTATTTAAGAAGAGATCGCTCAGAGCGAACAGGAAAACAAAATACTGTATAGGGAGCCATCAGCTGTTAGCGCCAGGTTCTTTAATACTCCCAACTTGCCTATTCCATAGCCACGTTTGTAAATCGATGAACTAAAAGAATGTGCTTTTTATGTTGTCAAAATAAGGACATGATATTGTGATTTTCTTTAGTTATAAAATGTCTTGTTTATAAATTTCACTACAACGACATAACATGTAATTTTTCATTACGAAGTTGCTGGTTTTATTTCATTGATTTTGGTAACATTGAGAAGTTCTATTTTTGCGCGCTGATAAAAATTATTTCTGAGTTCGTGAATGTTTTGTCATTGCAGGTTTTACTGTGTGTTTAATTAGTTTTGTATGAAGAATGTGTTGGGGTTGTTTGCGTTTTTGTTCAGCATTGAAAACTCAGTGGAGAGCCTCTTAAAAAACACATAAGTTTCTAAATATTTTTATTTTTTAGAGGGGGGTTACAGCAGACAACTGATTTTCTCCACCAGCCGCCACTGCTGAGTACCAGTAACCAGATCTATGACTGTCTACAGTCACCTCTTCTATGACCAATAGTAGATGTCTCTTGACCAGTAGTATGCTTGCTTTATCGGTGGCAGTGCACGTGGACTACTTCAAAAGCGTGCCGGTCCTGGAGCCGATTCGTTTGTCAGGTCTCCACAGTTGCACGCAGTTCTGTCCAATCTCGCTGTTCGCTCTTAGAGGCTATATACAGACTGGTTGGAAACGACAAAACCGTGTATACTAGTGTTAGAGGTTTTGTCATAAAAATTTGAAAAATCTATATCCCACGCCATTCTCATTTTTCCAGCTCCTGACGTTATCCAATCAGATCGCTTCCCCGGCGAATTCAAAAGGGCTTTACGAGGCGATGTTGCTAAATCTATAGGTAGCTTAAGTCGGCTTGAGAGTCATACCGAGAAATCAGCATCAAACAAAAATCCACTATTCTAGAGCTTAGGCAAGCAACTCAATGTGGATTCACATCTGGAGAATATGTCGGCCACACTTCAACATTCATTTCTAAGTATTTCGATGATAGTGCACTGAAAGAGGTGAATCACCTAGAGAGTACAGCGCCGGCTTTCTGAGCTCAATTTGGTGGGTTTTATCCCAAGTTCAGAGGTAATAGAAGGTGCTCAAATGCGTGAGCATCGCGTTGGTAGATTACCCTTCAGGCTTCAACTCAGTGTTGAAAACATGCTAGGGATATGAGCTAAATAAAATATAATAAAGTATGAGAATATTTTCTTTCTTTATTCCTAAAAATTACAATTATTTTCTTAATCATCGTTATCCGGTCGATTAGATTAGCAGTTTGCCTTTTTCTACTACAACGAGCGCCAATGTGAGTCAGTGCATTGTTTCACTTAAGCCTTTACAACTACAGTGGAACCTCGATATCTCGAATCACATCGGAAGCTAAGTTTTATTTCGAGTAATCGAAATTTCGAGATATGGGGAATACCGCTTTTAAGCACGTATAGCACTTAACTGAATCATATGCATCTACGGGCTTATACTGAGTACATTATTTTAAACTATATTTAAAGATATAGAAACAAACTTCATTTTAAAGGCCCGCTCACACCTAGCGGAAGCGAGACGCGGCGCGAAGGCGGAAAATATTCCTTCACTGCGTATTAGATGCAGTGGCTCACACTTGCACAGACTGGAGAGGAAACGCGCGGCGCCGAAGACGAGGAAGTTGCTTAGCGAGAATATTTCTTCCGCTCCTCCCGCCGGAATATAACTTCGGTAACATTCGTAAAGTAGTCGGATGTTTTCGTCGAGTCCATGCGGTACACTGGCGGTACACAGCACAGTGCTTGCTTCCTCTACGGATATTCACATTCCTGAGAGACGCTTAAACTGTTAAGTTACTACTTTTAATAATAAATTACATTGTTATTCGTAATTATTTAAAATGATATGTATTAACAGAACTACTTGAGTACTAGTACATCGCTGATTTTAATATTTAATATATATTATCATGTAATTCTAGTTGCGTTTATTATATGTATGCCACTAGAGTTTTGTAATAAATGTAACATTAAGAACTATTAAAATATGCAACATAATTAACTCACCTTAAACATACAACCTGTCATAGGGTCGCTGATATAGGTTCACGAAATAACGTAAAATGCTTATTTAAATGTTCTTCAACAAGCTGAAATAGCTGTTGACATGTCTCAATGCTCATTCGAAAATACACTTTGAATTTCTCTTCTTCGCGCAACAGCGGTTGAAACAATGTACAAAATTTACCATTTAAATTTCTGGATAAATTTATGTCGTGAACCCAAAATCTTCGATTTTGCCTTTGTTCTTCCCTCTCAGCATCTTCAGCCAACAAGCGCTCCATTAGTTGCGATCGACTGAGACACGCTTCGTACACACTACTGTGACAGAATGATGATAACAGCTATCCAAATGGCGAGGCGCGCTTCCGGTAGGTATGAGTGCATACCACGGTTACTAGACTAGTCTAATAACCGTGAGTGCATACGAGAGAAATTCTTCTCGGAACTTCTTCTCTCCGCGTCTCCCTTCCGCTAGATGTGAGCGGGCCTTAAGACATCACTTTAATTATAACACTTATTATAGTAATTTTAAAATACAGTAGTGGAACAACAAACATACCTCCCTTAACACATTTCTTTTAAAAAATCCGTTATTCTCTTCTGTTTGTTACTGTTAACCATTTCTTCCTTCACGTTGAGACTTCTCGTCAATACCACGCAGCCGAGATTCGTAAATGGAGCTTGTCATCCGCAATTTCGGGGGTTGCTTTCGTACGTGACCGGTAATTAATTCACACCCGAGAAACAGCGAGGCTTCACCGATTATCCGATCATTAGAAGTTTTAGTTTTTTGGTTCCCGTCATATTAGCTCCCAGCATTACTGTAACACTTTCTGTTCCTCACAAACCAGAAATGCCATATTGCACAGTTAATGTTGCACAAAATTCTAGTTACAGAGAAATTTTTTTTTTTTTTTTTGCTTCAAGGAAGGAAATGTTTGCTCCGAAGGATTGAGAAATTCGTGTAACCGAATTTCGAGTAATAGAGAAATAAGTATCACTTACATGATGAATAGGACAAACAGCTGGGAAATTTAAGTTACTTTGAGATACTGAAAGTTTGAGTAATGGAGGTTCAAAATATAGGGGTTCGACTGTACGTTTTTCTAAAAATCAATAAAACGCATGAGGATATTGAACCAAGGAACACATTACAGAAATAATTATGTACATAAGTTAATGTGGCAAGGATTTCAATGAAAAAGAAAAGGAGTAGAGAAACAAGCGATATTAGACTTTTTTCCGGAACTGCATTTAGGCCGAGAGTGATTTACGAAATTTGTTTTTCTATTTTGATAGAGCTATGTTTAAGGTACAGAACTTTTTTCAACATCAAAACGGTACTGACTTAAAAAGACGCCTTGTAATACACGGATATGTCTCGTTGGAACCTCCGTATTCTCCGCTTTCTGATATGTCTGTGAGATCCGTACCGTGAAGACAATGGACAGAAAACGTCTCGAAATCTTTGAAATGTGGTACTGGCGTAGATGAGGAAAAGTGTGTGTCCATACATCAGGAATTGAGGATTCTAAAACTCCTTTTTTTTTGCATAAAATGAATTGCATTGCAAAATCCTTATAGTCGATAGTGTACTTTTAAAATATACAATCAGACATTTCACCTTCCCAATACTAAAAATTCGTGCTTATTTAGAATGGCTTTAACAAGTTTTGGGGCATGTTTCGTCCTTTTTTCTGACATCATCAGCCGAAAATTCTTATAAGATAAGTAAAATAGACAATGTGTATTAATTTGTGATCTTGTCTATTTTACGTTTTTAAGAATCTTTGCCTGATGATGTCCAAAAAGAAGGACGAAACATGTCCCTAAACTTGTTAATGTTATTCTCATAAAACACATATTTTTTGCATTGTAAAAGTGGAATCTTTGACTGTACTCTAAAGAGTAAGCCTTTTTTTTCTCCTATCAATGAAGCATGAGTTCTGTGGAGTCATTGCGAGACAACCTGATGAAAATCTAAAGAAGGTAGAACATGGAAGGGAAGTTTGAGGGCAGTAGACGACGGGGAAGTACTGGGAACTGGTGGATAAGACAAGTGGAGACAAAATCAGTGTGGTCAAGACGCTCAGAAATAAGTAAACTGATTAGTGATCATGAAGATGATGATGATGATGAGGAGGAGGAGGAGGAGAAGTAGAGAAAGGATTTTTAGTCACTAACAGGAGAGAATGCAAACACATTTAATCAAGGCGCAAGTGTTTTCTACTCGCATAACAGTTCTGCGTTGAGATTTGCTTTAAATATCAGCTATCAGAAGTATCAGAACCCCTGCATTTTATGCAATTCACCCTACATAACTGTAGAGCGGCTATGTTACACTTGCGCCTTGGTCAAATACTTTTGCATTCTAACCTATTAATGCATAAAAATCATTTCCCTAATGATGAGTAGTGGAAGATAAAGATGTCCTTAGTACATTATTTAGCAGCAAGTGTGATAGACTGGACTCCAGAAAGCTTTGTCCTCACGGAGTAGCGAGAGGTAAAGAATTCCACTGCAAGGTGATAGCATGGTCAATTCTATCTCCAACCGACTTTGTTCTCATGAATAGTGGAGGGTAAAGACCCTCACTACTTAAGGGGAACGATGACTGTAATTTCGTGATTTCCTTAAAAAATAATCGATTTCTAGAATTATTGTTAAAAGTAAGACCAATGCTTCTATTATCAGAATATTTCAAGTTCCGCCATTTTTAAAGGCCGTATGGACATTTTTATTGGGCTTCCATGTGGGTGCCTTTGTCATGCCCACCTCACACATTACTACATATTTGGCAGTATTTTGCCGTTTCCGTTTTAATTTGGTTCCAAGGATTGACAAATGACAGTGGTATGGTGTCAGCGCTTTACGATGTTCCACTGTTTGTCTCATAATCTTTAAAAGATAACAGGTGAATTCAAAACTTCAGATGCCTTTTTCTCACCTTTTATTTTCTCAGTGTTTTGCTTCCTGTAAGAATCTCCACGTGCTTTAATTATTGTCTGATTGATATGAAACTTTATGTAGTTATAGTAATATCTTCAACTAACCGAACATACTTATAAAGAATTTTATGCGTTCATTGGAAGCAACGTTACATACATTTGATTATGACAGAATATTATTTTTCTATAGAAAATAGCAAACCAGAAATTAAATAATGTCTAGTCTGATACACATTTGAGGAGACATACATTTTTAATTGAGATATGTTTATATATGTATGTAAACACCATTATCAAATTTTGAAGTTACAGAAACCAAAATTGTGTCTCAGGGAACTGTTTTCAGTAACTCATAACTAAATATCAAAAAACAATAATTGACGAGGATTGAATCAAGCCACTGCTTTGAAACTTGGTAAAATAGGTAATATTTACTTTATGAATGTGTTTACGAAACTTCATGCTGATATCTGAAAAATTATAGAAGTTGAAAATTTTAGTCATCGGTCCCCTTAACCTGGACGCTAAGACGTTAATACTTCTATGGACTCTTAATGCATGGGGCTGAAAATAATATTATTGCCTTAAGCTCCTCACACGGAACCAGACGTAAAGACACCGACCTGCAATACATCTTTCTGCCAGGTTTTATTTTGAAGTCAGATGTACTGCGGGTAGGTATTTGAAGTACCCCTCCCAAAGAGAAAACAAAAGAGGGAATCAGTGAGGCACAACGCCTGTATCTAACGTGCAAGGAGGATAAATGTTGATTCTATGTGTAGCATTTGCCTTCATTATCAGCTAAAAATCTTTCTATCCTAAGAACTATGTAAAGTTTACTGTCTTGTTTTCTTCGTTTGTATTGTAAATCGAGTTTCATTTCTTTTGACGCGGGTGAAATTTATCACGCCCAAAATACTTGTGATATTGCCCAGTTTAAGTTTAAGAAGTTAAATAATCAACAGAGGTGCACTTGAAAGAAATGCTCATTTATTGGTTCTAGGGCCTGCTTAGCCAAGGCGGAAGGTACAATACGTGTTCGGTTCAGCCAGAAGGACCCGGGTTCATTTCCCTGTCAGAAAGTCGAAAATTTAAAAGCGAGACATTCACTTCTGGAAAAGTACATCGCTCCGGGTTTTACCCAGCCTACAATAAAATAAACCGGTAACAGGTTCATTCCTGGAAACAAATTCGGCCGGACATAGATATAACCACCCTATTCCACTAACTGTGAAATATACGAATACACATCCTCCAAGAATCCTTTTACTCTGTTAATAGATTACTCTGATTTTCTGTTTATAGGATTCTGGGAAATATAACGACCATTTTCCAAAATCTTCCTCATTCATGTAGATCAGAAAGTTAATGTATAAACATAACTGAAGCACCGTCACACGATATTCTTCCAAATTTGATTGACAATTTTGTCATGGGGGATTGAAATTCCGGTCGTAGGTCAACTGGAAAGTTCTAATCCCATTGTCGGGTTAATAGTTCATAGTTGTGGTTCACTTTCTGATTCTGAATAAATAGTTTCTACTAATACCATCTACCTCATCATCATGATCATCTTCGATAATATCACACCATCTTGTATAAACAAAGAACAATACTAATACAGGCTTAAAGCCGTTAGTAAATAATTTTAATATTTTGAATAACTTGTTACATTATGAGAATATATAATTGAGTGTTTGTAATGCTATGATAATGAAGAGAGGTGTATTGCTATTTCATATATGACATTTTTACAAGGACTTTCATAGGAGATAGTGTAATTTTAAGTTGATATTTGGTTTTATTTAACGTAATAGTATATGTGCTTCACATCACTAGCCATATACCTGTCTGAAGCACAATAAATACATAAATAATCTATAAGCAGATTTCCATCATAATCGATTGAATTATTGCAAGTGCGTCCGATATACATCCAAATACCGTCTAAGCACTACCCTAGAACATAAACCTTATCATCTCACCTCCTGTCTAGATGAACCAACTTATTCTTCTGTGTACGTGCCCCTTGGGAGATATCGAAGATAGGATCTTATTGTCAGTTTCTTTCATAAGTGTGATTGGCAGAAGTGTATTGCGGCCAATGGTTATCACTTTGAGGAACGGCGTATTCAATCTGTGGACAGTAATTTATGAATGAATAAATTTAGATACTACATAAAAACGAAAACATATAAGATAATTATACTTGAAAAGGAAACGAATTAATTAAGAAATAGAATTACATGTTTCGTCCTTGGAAGGACATCATCAGATTAAATCAAATCGCCCTCGCAAATATTTAGAAATGTACAAATATTTATGTTTAAATACTTGAAATCATGACGTATGAGGTAATGAAAAGTTAACTGAATAAAAATCCATCTGGACTCACGCCAACGACAGAGTATTATGCCACCTTGCATTCTATGCTAGAGTGGAGAGAAGTGAGGAGTTCATTAACGTAAGCTACAAATTTCAAGTACATGAGGACTTACACAGAAGTTAGACACAAAGCCTTATACATTTTATTTGATACAGTGTGATGATATACTTCCAAGAACGAAAAAGTAATTCTATTCTTAATTAAGTTGTGCCTTTTTCATGTATAATTCTGTCATCATATGTTTTCTTTTTCAAGTAATTTATAAATTTATGTATTCAAAATTAGTCTCGACAGACAGAAGAATCTCACCATCAACATCCAGGTATTCTGCCTTATGACAGGTCTTGCCATGGGCTGAACCTTTTCCACTTTTGCCCGCCCTGCGCCAAGATTTTCATTTGATAACTATTCCTTCCTTTTCCTCGTTTGCCTTTCACTATTCCTTTTTGTTCCTTCTTTCAATAAACACAAACAGTCCCTCTTCAAACAACGTTCAATCCAGTTCATTTTTCTCCTTCTAATGATTTGCAACATACTTCGTTCATCTTCAGCTCTTCGTTATACCTCATCATTACTTACCCGGTCTTCCCATGTCACTTGCTCTGTTCTCATCCATACTCACATTTCTATTGTCTCCAATTTTCTCTCGTCATCCTTTCGCACTGTCAAATTCTCTGCGCCATACAGCGCTGTGCTCCAAATACAACACTTAGAAAGTCTTTTCCTCAAATCTTTGTTTAATGGCCCAAAAATTAATTTTTTCGATTTTCTCTTAAGGCCTTCTCCTGCCATGGCAATTATTTTCTGACAGCTATAAATCAATAAATTAATTGAATCTAAACTGAAAAGGAAAATCTTTAAATATCATAAAATATGAATTATAAATTAGTAAAGGAGTAAGCATTTAAAATATTCCACTTGCTTCCAGTTTCGTGTGGAGTAATGCTCTCCCTGACTGGTGGTGCTTCTGACCTCAGAGCTGCAACTCAGTGATACGAAAGGAATGAAATGTTTGAAAAAAGGATGGCGTTAGCAATTAGTTGCGCACACAATCTAGAGGAAGAATACATCCAATTCCCTCGGCTATCTCAGGCTAGCTTCTAATTTCATTTTCCCCGGACAGACAACTGTCAACATTAAGTATTCATGTGGTGTAACTGTGCGTGCAACTGCGTCCCTGTGGAAATCAGAGACGACTATTTACGAGAAAAATGCGAACTTACTTCTAATGGGTCAAAATCTCGAATGGGATTGTCATTAAAGACGATGTGATAGCCTTTACCCAATTGTTGTCCTTTCTGGATGGAGTTCTAAATTCAAGACTACCGAATTTCCTTTCTTCAGACTTTAATTACTTAATATTATAGTCACAATACACGATCTGGCTCTCCAGACACTCCAGGGCTTTTAATAATTTCAGTTAACATGCAATTTTAATGTAGTTATGTAAGTATATAGTTGTGAACAACTGTGTAAGCAGTGCATTAATCTGGTTAGATTTAACAGAAGACCATCTGGTCTTAATCTTTCCAGGATATATAGGTAATTAATTATTAATCGATCGATCAATCAATCAATCAATCAATCAATCAATCAATCAATCAATCAATCAATCAATCAATCAATCAATCACTACTTTTGTTTCGGTTTTACTTATTTTTATCCTGTACTCCTTCTCAAAGACTGTCCATACCATCCAGGAATTTTATCCAGATCTTCTGTAGACTCAGATAAAAGAACAAAATCACCGGCAAATCTCAGAGATTTGATTTCCTCTCTTGGATTATGATTGCCTTTTCCAAATTCTTTGTTTTTCTTTACCGCCTGATCTACATAAACATTATTCTTATTATTCTTATTATTAATATTATTATTATTATTATTATTATTATTATTATTATTATTATTATTATTATTATTATTATTATTATTATTATTATTATTATTATTGTACCGGGCGGTACACCGCCACGCCGCTAATTCAAAAGGTGCGCCAGTTGAAACTCCTCTGCTGGAGGAAGTCTGAACTTTATTGACGGTATTAATTTTCTACTTTCTCAGAAGATGTCACTACCGGTAAATTTTGGAGTTTTAGAACTGTGTCATTTTTGATGTGTTTTTGTTTTGCTTGAAGTAAGAAGTGTGAACTTTCTCTTCTAGAGGTCACTACTGAAGAACTACAATAGTGCACCCTAGTGCGAAGAAAAAGAACTGTTCTTTGGAGAAAATTTTATTTCAAAAGTTTGTTCTTTGTTAAATTTCTTTCAGTCATTGGTTAAGTTGGCAATATTACCCCTTTCTTTCCCCTTGTTTTAAATCTAGCCAATCCCGAATTTCTGAAATTAATTTTCCACCAATAATGTGTTTCTTCTTCATCTTGTGTAGGGGTTTCTCTTTATTCTCCAATAAAGTGATTGTGGGCGGGTGTTCTCATTCCCCTAACGCCTAGAACCTTCCGCGAGAGTATATAAACTGCTGATTTTAGGGTCTCTGCGCCACTTCTGTTCCATCTTTCAGTGTGTAAAGTACATAGCAGGGGGCGGGAAGCGCCTCTTTCTTCGGCAGCGGTCAACAACAAGGTAATGACCAATTAATAACTTCTTTCTTTGCTAGCTAAGCAGTTTAACTCTCGGGGCGGGTCCGAAGCTTTTTCCATTATGTAACCTTCCTTAAAAGGTAAAGAAACTTGTATCTATTTCATCTTTTAAACTGCATATCGGGATAGAGAGTGCTTAACCCTCTCGAGCTCCCAATCATATTGTTTTGAGGTGAACTTATTTTTCTCAACCTATTCTTCGTTAATATAATGCAAATTGTTCTTTTCTGAAGTCACCTCTGTAGTATGGGATTAGCCCTTGCATTAACGGCCTAGTGCCAAGTAGGTTTTAAATAAAGTGTGTTGGGAGTGCGGAGAGCCTCCTTTCAAGTTGGTATTTTAGAGGCCATATAATTAACCTTTTCTCACTTAATAGGCCTCAGTAGATTGGGTATTTTACCCCTGTGTTTATGTCCGTTGAGGACAGCTTGAAGGTGGAGTTTGGTGTGGCCTGGGAGAGGCTTAAATTTGAGAGCGAGTGGCTCTTTTCCGGAAACTGAGTCTTGTATGCCTCGAGGAGGCTTTACGGTGTAATTTGGAGCAAGTGCTCCAGGGTTTGATTGGGGTCTTCTGCCCCGTTGTTGAAATTTGTATATCGTAAAGTTGGGCTAGTTGCTCAAGAATTGTGTTTTCAGGGCTCGAAGCCCAAATCCTGTAAATACTGTAATTGTACTTTGTTGTCTTGCTACTCCGTACCTGCCATTCTTGTTATTTCTGAATTTTGGAAAGAAAATATAACCTTGTTAAATTTTACATTTAACTTTAATTCCGTAGTTGGAGACCTATTCACACCCGCACCTTCTTTCACCTCTACCTACCACGGAAATCTCCGTAACAATTATTACTATTATTATTATTATGCGGGAATGGTCACTTAGGACCACGCGTAATCAACATTTGTTGATCTTTCCTCCTTGCCCAATAGTTCTTCATTTTCATGGATTGTTGTAATTTCTCTTCCTCTGATGAAGTACGTCGTGTTGGTTTCTTCTCATCTTCCTCAAATCCCCTTGTGTGAACAATTTTCCTGATTACATTTTTATTCTGCAGATCTGGTCGTCCTATTTCATTAAGGTCTTTCTCTGCTTGCCTAGACCATTTTGATCTAGGACGTTTGTTTAGTAAATAATTGTGTATTGGATAAGTAAGTCTGTTGTTATTCGTTCTTTCCAAAAGGCTTATAAATTGAATTCATCGCAGTCTCATGTTAATCAGTATGTTTAGATATTTTAAAAGTATATTTCTGAGTTGAGTTTGAGGTGATGGATTCAATTTTTAATTCCTGCCTCTAAGATTTTTCTCATTATTTTCCTTTCTTTAATCTCTAATTGTTCCTTTAAGTTATTATTATTACTTGTTCGCATCGGCCAACGAACAATAAAGTTATCTCAGGTCTCTTCTCTGGGCTTTGATCTTTGCCCAGTGTTCCTTCATTCATTGCTGGTGTTCCTCTTTTCTTTCCTCCGTCCACGTCTTTCCCGTCTTCTACTTTGGCCTTTCTTGAAAACCCTGGTGGTCTTTTAGTTTCCTCATGATGGGTTGTGTTCTTGTATATCTTCATAAGTGATAGCCATCTCCTATAGGCTCTTTCCCACCTCCTTGAACCAAGTTGGCAGAGTCTTCTTGTCTTTAAAATAGGTAAAAATCTGGTTCGATAATCGTGAGAGTTTCAGTCTTAGCAAGTGGCCATCAAATGCAATCAGAGATCTTCTGAGCATCAGTGTACATCTCATGGCTATCCCGACGTCTATATTCATCTTTGTCTTCAAGTGGAGATATAATTTTCCTTAAGATCTTTCTTTAATTTCCAATTTTTCTATCAGGCCTTTCTTGTTCTTTACATAAAATTAATTCCATTGTGCTAAGATCGTATTGTCATAAGTATCACTTTAGCAAACCTTATCACGTATTCCACCTTTACAATACAGTCCGAGTTTTAACTGATAGACAACATTAAAATCGATACATGCTTCATCCCAACCAGGATCAGTCGACACATGAATAACAGACCTTATAAAAACTGTCACATGGATATTGGTACATATACACATTGAAAAATTCGTTCACTTTATAGATAAAAACGACGTGTGATATCTTGTCCTTAAAAAAAAATGTGAGTGCAACTTTGTGATAAAATCTAGTTCGTTGTAAGGTATTCCGCTGCATACAAAGCCGCTGGTCTTAACACGGTGCAATAATGTTTGAGTTTTGCGTTCAAGGATATGGACTTTTTGTTGTAATATTATTATTATTGTTATTATTCTTTCATCGTTATGCCGTTGTCTTTTTCTTCTCACAAAATCTTTTCATCTTCTCGCTGTGGCTATTCCTGCGATATTCTGACCACGTTTCGTCGGTGGTAGTGCTTCGACGATGTTTAAAGCGGTGATTGTTGACTAATTTTCTGAACTTAGATCTGTCTAACGCAATGTCATCCGCGATGTCTATTTCCTGAATATATTTCCCAACTTCGAGTAACCAATTGTTTTTTACTTTCATTAATAGGGGAAGTTCAAAATTCCTTTGGTCACTCTCTAATGTTTATAAAATTTCAACATGTTTTCCTAAATGTGTCTGAAATTTTCCGTCTGTGTTTATACAGGTCATGAGATTTCATTATCATCCAAAATCCCTTGTACAGATTGGTCCAAAAATTTCCTTAAAATATTTCTTTCTTGCTTTTCTACATATTTAATCAACGAACTACCCCTAATAATCAGTGTTTCATATGCACATATTGCTTCAAGCTTCATTACAGTGTTATAATGTCATAATTTTGTATTTCGAGATATAGATTTTTTATTATATCTGCTCCAAGTATGCTATTTTCATTTTGTACACCCCTTCCATGTTTGCTCCACGATTATTCTTATTCTTCTTCTTGATTTAGGACCTACTAGAGACCACGTTACAATTACATTTCTTCATCCTTTGTTGTTGTTCCTTCCTTTTCTTCCAATATTCCTTCATTGTTTCACTATGTTACTTTTTTCAAACCACTTTGCGCCGGTTTTCTTTGCCTCCCTCCCTTGGAATCCTTCCATCCTTAAAACCTTCTTCCTGAAAAATTCTCTTTTTATTACTTCTTCTTCTCTGATGTTGTTTCTTTCCAAGTCTCTTTTGATCTCTTGAATCCAACTGGTTGTCGACTTTTTCTTCTAAAGATACGTGAAGATCTTTTGGTTAGACTATTGTCGTCCGTTCTGTAATTATGGCCAAAAATTAGCAGTCACCTCTTCCGTACTCTTATATACATGTTTTCTATGCTCTGATAAATTTCGTTTCTACTTCCTAATTTCCAAAATTCTGTAGTTTTTAAAGGACCTAATATTTTTCTTATAATGTTTCTTTCTAGTACTTCCAATCTTCAAGTTTATAATTGAGTACTAAGCATTCACGATTATTATTATTATTATTATTATTATTATTATTATTATTATTATTATTATTATTATTATTATTTTCTTCGCCGTCATAGATAAATCCCACCAACTAAGAACACGGTGCTAATTATACTATTATCCAGCGAGGAACATGAAGGAAGAGCTACATTAATTAGCCAGCATGTTTCTACTCGTTGCGCCGGATTATACGGAGCTGAGCGACATTGCATCTGCTGAAGGGAGAGGCAAACAAAGAAGTGTCGTCAGTGAGGAGGGCGGGAGACGGGTCCAATGGCTATATAACACACAATCAATACTCCATGAGGGACCACCTGAGACTCTCTTCGACCACAGGTGGCGCCATCTTCCTTACGTAACAGGCCGACACTTAGCACCAGAACACAACTCTAATCAGAGGCAGGTAATTTTCTTCCGTAAGGGGAGGGGGGATGAGCACAATAACACTTTAACAAATTAATTTTCCTGCCATAGAGAAGAGATACATTTCTTCCGTTTCATTACCTACCTGTCGCTAGATGATGATGTTGAAATGCAGACTCCACCCCGCCTCATTTTTCGCTTCATATCTTACTTGCCTCGTTAAATGCAGCTGCTCTGAAACCGTTGGCTATTTTATGGCAGGAATGGGTGGATATCATTTTCTTAATTCGGAGCTTTTGGCCATAGAACTTTGCTTTCCCTTTTCTGTGATACACCAAAACATACAGTTCAAAAAACAGTTAAAAAGAAACCAATTTTTCCTCTGATAAATTCAAATGATCATAAATACGTTTCCGATCGTGGCCATCCATCAATGGCTGATAATTTCAGATGGCAACCAGCCATAAGACATAGCCTGCATGGTTGCTAGGTAACACTGTTTGAACATCCATCCATACCTTACATCACAGTCTGCACGGTTGGTAGGTAACACTGTTTGAACATCCATCCATACCTTACATCACAGTCTGAACGGTTGCCAGGTAACATTGTTTGAACATCCATCCATACCTTACATCACAGTCTGAACGGTTGCCAGGTAACATTGTTTGAACATCCATCCATACCTCATATCACTGCCTGCACGGTTGCTAGGTAACACTGTTTGAACATCCGTCCATACCTTACATCACTGTCTGCACGGTTGCTAGGTAACATTGTCCGGCCATCCATCCTTATCTTACATCACAGCCTGCACGGTTGCTAGGTAACATTGTCTGGCCATCCATCCATACCTCACATCACTGCCTGCACGGTTGCTAGGTAACATTGTCTGGCCTCCATCCCTACCTTACATCACTGCCTGCATTGTTGCTAGGTAACATTGTCTGGCTACCCATCCATACCTTACATCACAGCCTGCACGGTTGCTAGGTAACGTTGTCTGGAAAGCCATCCATTCCTTACACCATGACCTGCACGGTTGCCAGGTAACATTGTCTGGCCATCCATCCATACCTTACATCACTGCCTGAACGGTTGCTAGGTAACACTGTTTGAACATCCATCCATATCTTACATCACTGCCTGCACGGTTGCTAGGTAACAATGTCTGGCCATCCATCCTTGCCTTACATCACTGCCTGCACGGTTGCTAGGTAACATTGTCTGGCCTCCATCCCTATCTTACATCACTGCCTGCACTGTTGCTAGGTAACATTGTCTGGCTACCCATCCATACCTTACATCACAGCCTGCACGGTTGCTAGGTAACGTTGTCTGGAAAGCCATCCATTCCCTACACCACGACCTGCACGGTTGCCAGGTAACATTGTCTGGCCATCCATCCATATCTTAAATCACAGCCTGTACGGTTGATAGGTAACATTGTCTGGCCATCCATCCATCCATACCATACATCACTGTCTGCACGGTTGCTAGGTAACATTGTCTGGCTACCCATCCATACCTTACATCACTGCCTGCACGGTTGCTAGGTAACATTGTCTGGCTACCCATCCATACCTTACATCACTGCCTGCACTGTTGCTAGGTAACATTGTCTGGCTACCCATCCATACCTTACATCACTGTCTGCACGGTTGCTAGGTAACATTGTCTGGCCTCCATCCCTATCTTACATCACTGCCTGCACTGTTGCTAGGTAACATTGTCTGGCTACCCATCCATACCTTACATCACAGCCTGCACGGTTGCTAGGTAACGTTGTCTGGCCATCCATCCATACCTTACATCACGGCCTGCACGGTTGCTAGGTAACACTGTTTGAACATCCGTCCATACCTTACATCACTACCTGCACGGTTGCTAGGTAACACTGTTTGAACATCCATCCATACCTTACATCACGGCCTGCACGGTTGCTAGGTAACACTGTTTGAACATCCATCCCTATCTTACGTCACTGCCTGCACGGTTGCTATGTAACATTGTCTGGCCACCCATCATACCTTACATCACAGCCTGCACGGTTGCTAGATAACACTGTTTGAATATCCGTCCATACCTTACATCACAGCCTGCACTGTTGCTAGGTAACATTGTCTGGCAAACCATCCATACCTTACATCACGGCCTGAAAGGTTGCTAGGTAACACTATCTGAACATCCGTCCATACCTTACATCACGGCATGCACGGTTGCTAGGTAACACTGTTTGAACAACCATCCATACCTTACACCACAGCCTGCACGGTTGCTATGTAACATTGTCTGGCCATCCATCCATACCTTACACCACTGCCTGCACGGTTGCTATGTAACATTGTCTGGCCATCCATCCATACCTTACACCACAGCCTGCACGGTTGCTATGTAACATTGTCTGGCCACCCATCCATACCTTACATCACAGCCTGCACGGTTGCTAGGTAACACTGTTTGAACATCCATCCATACCTTACAT
This sequence comes from Anabrus simplex, assembly GCF_040414725.1. Taxonomy (NCBI): domain Eukaryota; kingdom Metazoa; phylum Arthropoda; class Insecta; order Orthoptera; family Tettigoniidae; genus Anabrus; species Anabrus simplex. Next base: position 66,628,607 of record NC_090278.1, on the reverse strand, counting down.
CACATCCTGCACGGTTGCTATGGTTACACTTCCGTCACACAGTTTGTCGGGTTGCATTACACAAATTTTCGGAAAACCCCCAGCCACAAGGCACGTACGCGGGCATGACCTTCTTAACTCGCTCCTTTAAGTTCAGAATCCTCCAACTTGTCATACAAGGAAGTATGTAGGAGACCAGGCAGACGAAGAACTCTGTATAGCAATTGAGGCTTTCACAGCCGGCGTTACAAATCATGTCAGTGTTTTCCGAGCTTGTAGGCTGTGGTCCAGGAGCTCTCAGCTGAGAGTTTCGCTACTGTCGAAGTCAGTCGGAATCCTTGACAATGCCGAACGCAGTCTTCGGTGAAACGTCGGGACATTCACACGTTCCTGGACCATAGCCCACAAGCTCGGAAAACACTGACATGAAGAACTCTGTACTGAGTTTTGTGGATTGTTACGGGCTGAACATAATGTTCATGTTCCGTGTCACTGTACTCAAAATTCAAGACCTCCAACATTCGCTAGAAGATGGTACATTAAGAAAACGAAGGTCAGACAAGAGTAAATATTGCTTCTGTTTAATTATAACCGAGTAAACATTCTCTAGAATGAGTTTCTTAATAAATTATACGTTGATTTAATCAGATAATCGTAAATGATTTTATGGGATAATCTGAGAATGCCAAAATGTTCGTATTTAGAGTCCGAGCTCCCTTGAACATAGAGTAGAGCACCCGAGTTTCAATCCGAAGGAGATATTAATTTCAACTACCCTACTTCGAAAATGTTATCGTTATAAAATACGTATTAGAGTCATTAAGTTCGTAGACTCGTCGTCCAGTGTCACTGGGTGTACTACAGCGGAGAGTTAGCACAGGATCTTGCTACGACTGTTTTTCGCTAGTTCCAGCAGGAGACAATTGCGTGCATACAGTATAAACAGAACTATGGTCTCTGTTGTGAAGGGCACTTGAATGTCAGCGGTGGAACTTGAGAATGTCGTAGTTTGAGCAACGAGGAAATTTCAAGTTTTGCGAACAATTAGGCAAATCCGCCAGCGATACATTTGAGATGATCAAGTCGAAATCGCCCGGATCACCACGACGGCAAAAAGACGCGAAAAGACAGGTCAAAATGTGTGTGATCCTTGAACTGTTAGCGCCAGTCCATTAACATATTGACTGTAGTACGTACACAGGTGTACACTGTGTTGCCTACACTGTAGGCGCTAGTCCAAGACATTACTGACTTTAGTACATGAGTGTACGACGTGTTGCCTACACTGTAAGCGCTAGTCCAAGACATTACTGACTTTAGTACATGAGTGTACGACGTGTTGCCTATACTGTAGGCGCCAGTCCATAAATTTATTGATTGTAGTAGTACAACCATACCACGAGCAATGAAACGCACATCAACCTCAAATAATTATAATAATTACGAATGAAGCAGTGCAGCAGCAAACACGGTCAAATCTATACGCAGTTAGAACTGCTATGCATGAAGCCCTGTACTACTGGTAATTAGTACTTAGTAATTAATCTCAACGTAACAAAATTAATGAAAACATAACTTTGAAAAAGTAACATTATTTAGTAATTTGTACGAACATCACATTGGTTACAAACAAGCTTTTGATTTATACTGAATTGACCAAATACCTATGTAATCCAAACTGTTGTTTTTGAAGGAACTTTAAATTATTTGTTTTTGTTTAAATGGCAATTTATCAGATTTAATACCAAGCCTACAAGAAATATTGTTCTAGGTATTAACAAAACGCTCACATTAATCACCTTATGTTATAATACTTGGAGATCTACATGGTAAAGTCTATCATCGGAACTGGCTTTCCGAATCATCGGCCACGACTTGATACTATTAAATTCAATCGAATCAGTCATCTGCAAAAATACACGGTCTACGTTTTTATGGAAGTGATTTACCAGTACCATAGCAAGTGCTATGGATAGGCACATCATTTCCAGATAAAACAAAACGAGTCAAAGCATTACGAGGCATTCTTAAAATACAATGAATTTGTGGTAGAACATACTGATCTAAGTCATCCTATAAAAATGTCAGTAAACTAACGTAAAATTCATTCATTATACTTTTTATCTATTCTCTCGAAACTTAATTTCTGTGAATCATGTGGATTCTATTGTGACATACTTAATATTTCTTTCTGTTTCACGTTTTTGTTCCTGGTGCCAAACAGTGCTTTTACACGAGGTGCTACCCAGAATTTTGGAAAACTTCAATTTCCAAAATAATACCATGAAATGCTCAGTCGTATGGATTTGTATGTAATCCAATGTAATATCTAAATGAAGTCAAATGATTAGTTTCAATATGATTTTAAAGGAAAATAACCGATGACACACTAGACCGTAAAATGTAATAATTGACACGGTAGCCATCCCTGCACTAGAGGGACAGAAACTGGAAAAAATTAAGTCATTCAGATATTTGCGGAGTTTGTTAACATCGAATAGAAGCTGTACAGAAGATGTAAGAAGCAGAATATCTATGCGAAAAGAAGCTTTCTGAAAGGTGAGAGGGCTTCTGCATCTAAGACAATCCCTTGTGGAGTGTGGTGTCATACGGAGTTGAAACATGGACATTAAGAAAGAAACAAAGTAGCCTATTTGGAAAGTTTTGAAATATGATTGTGCAGAAGAATGGAAAACGTGAAGTGGACAGATAAAAGTGTTAAGAAGAGTAGAAGACAATAGACACCTGATGAAAACGATAACGAAGAGGAAAAAATCCTGTTTGGGTCAGATACTACGTAGAAATGTCTTCAACAGAGGGTGACGGACGGAAAAATAGATGGAAGAAGACGGAGATGTCAGGCAAGGTGGAAGCTATGAACAACTGAAACAAGGCTCTCAGGACAGAAAATAATGGAGGATGTCAAGACAGAATCACAGAAAAAGAATACATTTTCAACGTAGTCAGCCAATAAGTGCAATTTATTGCCATAATCCGGACTGTTCATTGCGTTTTCACCTAGTTCAATACTACGCTACAATGACATGCTTTTCAGTTCGTGATTCATATAAGTAATGAACAGTGAGGGTGTCAGCTTACACCCTTGTGGAACCCTTGTTACTACTTTGAACAAAAACTTCATTGGGCCATCAATTTACTCTGCAGTCTGATTGCGAGCATAAATGCTTTTTATTGTCTGTAATAACCTACCCTTGACCCCATCATTCCTCAGTATGGCCTCGTCAAAAGGATTGTGTAGCAACCCAATCATCATTGTAGCGAGGACAAAGAACTTCACCGGCGAAGAGAACACAAAACCCCCACCACCACTTCCTCACCCCGCTGGTGGGCGCTAATGAAATGACGCCAATAGGCCATACTTCAGCTTCTGATCTGAGAGCGCTCTGGTGATAATGAGAGGAATCGATCGCTGTATACTTTTTTGACGCGTCAGCAGAAGCGTTTTACGAGCCGACCGAGGATAGAGAAAGAGAGGGGGGGAGAAGAGCTATTTTTAGAAAATTCAGTGTGTCTGTACCTATCGATCTGTGTAACTTTGACGTCAGTATAGGCTTTCTGATATAGTTGTGGGAATGAAACGGACACCGAGTTCAGTTTCCAAGTCGTGAAATTCCTCTCCCCACTAGGTATTAGAAGGCAGTAAAGCTTGCCCCGGAGTGTTTATATTGGTGAGAGTCACAATCCCCTATTTATGGACCCCTAAGAACGAATCTTGTGTTAATACATTCATATTCAGTTTATTTTTCAGTTGTGTTTATTACAAGAGGTTTGATCATTATTCCTACAACGAATCGTACGCCGTAATACTCAAAGCTGTTGACGCGAAAGAGCTGTCACTAAGAAGAAATTGTCAGAGTATGTATTTTCCTTCAAAAAGTAATAAATAACAAAAATTGATTACAGTAAATTCAGAGAACGAATTGACATTATTATTATTCTTATTCTTTCGTTTCACCCTCTTTGGGGTACGTTGGATCAATCATTTCCGTCTGTGTTGTTTTTCTTTACTTACTGTCCAGTCTTTCTGATCTTCGGTTCCTCTCATCTTCCGAGATAGTAGGTTTGGTCTTGGAACCTTATATCTCCGTCTTTAGTTATTATTAATGCCCGGATTTTTATGCAGTAACAGGTTAGATTGCAAACTAATTTGTTTAGTAGGAAGTGTCGGCCACCCGCTCTTCCATAATGTAGCAACAGTAACATAAATTATAGGGGTTCTGATGGGCCTTACCCCTAAAGTTTATGCAAACCCCATAGCATAATCGTTGTGGAGGTAGACTATACGTGCTTCTCGTTTCAGTAAGTTTGCATTCTAACCTATTAAAGCATAAAAATCCGGGTTCTAATTATTATTTTACCTGTTTCATCGAATAGCGAATTTTCTGTAATTTTTAATTCTACTAGGTTATTTTCAGTTTCTTTAAACCAGTTGGGTTTTGTTTTGCGGTTACGGAAGAAGTCAAAAGTTTGTTTGGTTAATCTATAGTTCATTCTGAGAAGACGACCGTAAAAATTCATCCTTCTTTTTCGCATAATATCTGAGAGTTTTTCAATTTTCTTGTAGAGTGTTTCATTCTTGATGTGTATTATTCTGTTATCCTGACATTTTGGTCCTATGAGTTTTCTTAAAATTTTCCTTTCTTTTAGCTCGAATTTCTCCATCTGGCGTTTGAAATTCATGTTTAATGTTTCTGCTGCGTATAATGCTTCTGGTTCTATCACTGTTTATAATGTTTATTTTTTGAACCCCATGGAAGGGATTTCTTGTTATATATATATCTCTTTTGTTAGTTGGAATAACACTTATACAAGTACTACTTTACTAACATACACAAAATAGTATTTTCAAAAGTCATACTTTCAACATTAATTAAACCAAATCTGCATAGGTATTGTACCGTTGGCCAGTTTCATGTTTAATCTGTGGAATTATTATTATTATTATTATTATTATTATTATTATTATTATTATTATTATTATTATTATTATTATTATTATTATTATTATTATTATTATTATTGTACCGCGAGGTACACCCGCCCCGTTCATTCAAATGAAGCGCCTTGAAGAATGCCATCTTCAATATAAAACTTGCAACAACTAGCGCAAGAAGTTTGGACTTTTCTCTACAGATGTCTTTACCCAAAAACTTATGTTATGCCCTCTAGTGTAAAGAGGAACTATTAAAAACATTAAGTATTCTTTGTAATTTTCAGGTTTACTACACTGAGTTGATTATCCTTTGTTTCGGTAAGTTAAAGTTGTCAATACTTAAATCTCATCCCGCCAACCTTGAATGCTGGCCAATAGAACTTTTTTATTTTTATTTTGTAACCAATCAAATCTGTCTTGTGGCTATTTAATTACCCGATGAAAATTGGGGGGGGGGGGTGTCGGGCTTTACCCCAGTGATCTCTAGAACCTTACTCTCGGGTATCAAAGCTGGCACATTTTTCGACTAGGTTGTCTTATTGATCGTCCAGGCTACTGAGTGTGTGTTAATAGAGGAGGCGGGGGCGTCTCGCCCATCATCGAGTTGTCCAGCTGATTAAGGTAATGGCAGCCACTTTATAACTATGTGATAGCCTCTGAAAGCTACCTCGAGGGGAATGTTTCCAATCTCTAATAATGTAACCTTAAATTTCCTATCTCCAATGATGTAATTTTCATTTTCTAGTGTAAAATTTCAAAACTAGCCTAAGAAACTCAGCCGTAATTCGGGAATAGAGAGTGTGACTCGCTCTCGAGTTCCCTATCGAATTTGAAGTGACTATGGTTATGTAAACGTTTTCTAGCTAATGTAATTTAAATTCTCTCCATCTAGTCACCTCAGTAGTATAGGCTTAGCCCCTGAAACTTCGGGCCTGAAGCCCAAATAGGGTTTTAATCTTTTAGTGCAAATTTCAAGGAGTACAAGTGTCCGCTTCTACATCATTCTGATTTGTGGGCCAGTAACTTTAACCTGTGTTTTGTTTTCCACAAAGGCCCGATAGAATGAGTATTCGATACCACTGTGAAATTCAATTTCATTCTTTTATGTTAAGAGGTTAGACTGTTGTGTGTCTAAGACAGTGAATATTGTTGGAATCGAAAAATGTAGGTTGTGCCTTTGATAGGCCTGGACATTTTGTTGAAAATGTAAAGACTCTCTGGGGGTTAAAGTAAACATTGAAAGATGCCTTTGGAAGGCTGTAATGGTGTAATGTTCGGAAAATAGTCTGCTAGACTCTTAGATAATTCTGTGGAGCAAAAGGTGCTCCTAAAACATTGTAAAAGAAATTGGGAAGTTCGTCTTCTTGACTGTTCTTTGAATGGAGCCGCGGCGCTCTTGGAGAATGTATGGGTAGGGAGGGTCAAGCTCAAGGTTATTAATCAATTTTTTAATTAATTGTTATTCGTCATTCCAAAATTGTTACCCTATCTTATGAACTTTTGTACCTGAATTTTGTAAAGTCTTATTTCCGAAAAAAGAAAAAAAAAGGAGAAAGAAATAGAACCATAAATTTTAAAGTTTTAAACTTTTGACTATCTTAGATAGACCCATTCATGCCAGGACCTTCTTTCACCTCTGTCCGCCAAGGTATCAATTATTATTATTATTATTATTATTATTATTATTATTATTATTATTATTATCATTATTATTATTATTATTATTATTATTATTATTATTATTATTATTATTATTATTATTATTATTACATGTCATATTTTATTTCATATCTTATTTCCATGGAAAATACAAGTTACATATGATTTCATGTACGGTGTCCCGCGGGGTGTGGTGCAGAAAGTGTATGGCTACGGGTCGCAGGATGTCATTCACGTAGGTCATAGACGGACCAACTGTGATTTGTGGTTGTACCCAACAGCACTCCACACCATAACACCTTGAGCTGGCACTGTATGTCTTGTGCGAATGCAGTCAATGTGATGCCTCTCTCACTGCGGCGAACCAAAATGCGGTCAACATTTTCAAACAAACAGAACCTGCATTGGTGCGAAAACACTATCTGCTGCATTCCTGTCCCCAGTGACGTCGTTCCATACACCATTGCAATCTAGCATGTTTATGCACATTAGTCACAGGTAGGCGGAGAAGTGGACGACGCAGCCGTAATAGACGGTGACGGAGTGTCACTCCTGATAGTGTGCGATGTGTTACACTGTTCCACTGTTGAGCCAGTGCCGAGGAGGACGCAGATCTGTCCTGCAATCTCATTCGGGTAAGGTGTCGATCTTCTCGGGGGGTGGTCTGGGTGGTGCGACCAGACCCATCTCGTCGCATTCTACCGCCTTCTGTGAACCGTTCTGTACACACTTCGTCGCACACAAGCAGCAATTTCACGTTCTCTCATGTCAATAATATCCCCTCTTTCAAACTCACTCATTTGACGAAACGGTTCTCGCATACGTCTGCGAGGCATCCTGCACGTCTGCTCAAGTCACACTGGTCCATTACCTTCGCTTTATAGCGACAACGAGAGCCGCAGGCACATTTTACCAGTCGGTTGTGGTGCGCCTCGATATCGAACCTGAGGGCCGACATGGTTCAGAACATACTAATGGACATGTCCTGTGAATAGGAACTTCCTGTATCTAGTCTTTCAAGGCGTTTTGGTGTTTATGAACATGAATGTAGAAACTGTTGTAAATTAACATGAACACCGGCATGGAAATATCACAAGGCAATATATATTTTAGTACTAAAAATGCACAATCGGTTCTGTATTTCCTTGGAAGTAAAATTAGGACAACGTTTGTTTTATCCGCCATTTTTGCTATCAGAAGTTAATAAAAGATCATCGATAGCCATCTCTTATCAGCAGTCACTGTTACTAAGTTTATATTTTACATTCTTCACCTTGGTTTAACTTAGGCAGGACATAGTAAACCTCAACCTTGGTTTAACTTAGAGAGGACATTGTACGACTCAACCTTGGTTTAACTTAGACAGGACATTGTAAGACACAACGTTGGTTTAACTTCGATAGGACATTGTAGGACTCAACCTTGGTTTAACTTAGATAGGACATAGTAAGGATCAACAATGGTTTAACTTAGACAGGACATTGTAAGACTCAACCTTGGTTTAACTTAGAACATTGTAAGACTCAACCTTGGTTTAACTTGACAGGGCATTGTAAGACTCAACCTTGGTTTAACTTGACAGGGCACTGTAAGACTCAACCTTGGTTTAACTTAGGCAGGACATTGTAAGACTCAACCTTGGTTTAATTTAGACAAGACATTGTAAGGCTCAACTTTGATTTAAGTTAGACAGGACATTGTAAGACTCGAACTTGGTTTAACTTAGACAAGACATTGTAAGACTCAGCCTTGGTTTAATTTAGACAAGACATTGTAAGACTCAGCCTTGGTTTAATTTAGACAAGACATTGTAAGGCTCAACTTTGATTTAAGTTAGACAGGACATTGTAAGACTCGAACTTGGTTTAACTTAGGCAGGACATTGTAAGACTCAGCCTTGGTTTAATTTAGACAAGGCATTGTAAGGCTCAACTTTGATTTAAGTTAGACAGGACATTGTAAGACTCGAACTTGGTTTAAATTAGACAAGACATTGTAAGACTCAACCTTGGATTAGCTTCGACAGGACATTGTACGACTCAACCTCGGTTTAACTTTGACAGGACATTGTAAGACTCAACCTTGGCTTAACTTAGACAGTACAATGTAAGACTCAACTTTGATTTAACTTAGACAGGACATTGTAAGACTCGAACTTGGTTTAACTTGACACGGCATTGTAAGACTCAACCTCGGTTTAACTTAGACAGGACATTGTACGACTCAACCTTGGTTTAACTTAAAGATGACATTGTAAGACTCAGCTTTGGTTTAAACTCTAGTTACAGTTTAGCTCAATCTTCAGTTTAAACCTTTATTATAATACCGGCCATGAAACAGATGTAAAAATTGCTGGTTAAGGTTAACTTCCTGATATTTGAGGTGAGTGGGTGTCTCTTATGGCGACGATGGAGGAGTGAGAATCACTGGATATTTGAGCACTATAACTGAATATTATGAATTAGAAAGGGTCTAAGTACCAACATTGAAAATTTCAACTTTGAAAGTTAGAAGAAGATTTCTTTTAACACCATAAAGGTGGAGCTAGTTGTATCAGCAGAAGAATGTGTGATAAAAAAGTGTCTAATTTCCAATTTTCTTCAGCCGATTTCACTATGATCAGATAATTTCGTAAATATTTCAGTTCATTATTACTGGAATGCGGAAAAATATTCGTGCCGAAAGACTCAAAACTTTTAATCATACGTACTTAATCATACAAAAATGTCTTTATGTTGTTGTAAATATGATGTAAACTGATTTCAAGGGTTATTCTAAAGCTGCAGATCACTGTGTGAATACTTCCTGGATTAAAATCATAAAGCAAAATCGTTGAGTTGCTTGTAAAGAGGTCATTTAATAATGTTTCTTACTCGATCATCGGCAACATTACAAAAACTAGAAGACGATGGCGAGATCACACAGCTACGGAGAAGTATAAACTTGTGTGCATCGGAAGTGATAAGAAAAGGGACTTGAGAATACAAGATGTCTTACTTGCCAGCAGAAGAACTCAAACAGTGTAATTAAACAATCTTACGATAAAGGGTTGCATTTTTGTGTGCACTAAAATTGTGACTGTCAAATTTACAAATATAATATTTCTGATAAGGAAAGGTGAGACATTTATTAGTTATAAGATCATGGTACACAGATTCCTTCTTAGTTTTTAATTTCCATTCATGTGTTTTGTACTGAAGTATTTCTTTCTTTGCAAATGTATTTGTTTGTATCTGCATTTTTTAAAATCTTTTGAAACGTTAACGTGCAATAAAACATGTTTTTATGCTTTTCTCTGAAAATACATTTTGGCACTTACAGCCTTTTTAAAGTATAGTATTCTATTACTTTGTAATCACCATCCTAGTGTCCTCCTTATAGCAAAGAGTTCTGGTTGAAAAATGGTGATAGAAGGTGCTAACCTTTATCCCCTATTCAAATATTCTTAATTATTAATATACACAACGAATGAGTGCATAGGTCATTTTCAAGTTTGGGGCAGTCATTCGAGACCCGTCAGTTTCCTGAATTTTATTTAGCTATCTCAATCGGAAGCCATATTTTTGGTCATGTTAGCCCGGAAAGGCATAAATAGCAAGTGGAGATGCAATTCTCCCCCAGTACGTCGGCACTGTATTGTGCTTATTACATGTATAGCTTGCGGTGGTGTGCTGTGTAGTCTGTGGTGTGGACCCCAGCATAACTCCAGCTATCATCATCTAGGACCTTCGCCGGACAGGGATTCCCGTGCAACGCGTCTTCCGGATATTCAAAACGAGGATGGTCCAACCTATCTAATACAGCTTCATCTCCCTACGCTGGAAGACACAGAACGCCTTATTGCCAACGGAATCAACCTCCATGGTCGACACCATAGAATCGAACCCTCCCGCACACCTCCTCGCACTTCACCCCATCCCACACCACATCGTAGTCGTGCCCGGCCTGCCACACCTGCCTCCCCACCTCGTTTTTCATTTCCCCCATATCCATCCCCACCTATCCCTAGTTTCTTCACACCCCCACCGTCCTTTGACACCCTTCGCTTCATCCTTACTTCCCTGATTCACTTCTCCTCCTTTTACCATACCATGGCCCTTCACCTCTTTCCCTCTAACTTAGACTAAAACCATTATGCTTATTGTCATTGCTATGTGTAGTTATGTCTTGTTATTCTTAATAAAGCATTTCATATTAATTAGCCCAGAGGTCGCACTCACTTCCTCCCCCCCCCCCGCCACTTCTCCTTATTTCAACACAGCTTCACCTCTCTCCTTCCTTGAACGCTTCTCCTCACCCCCGTCACCACTTCTGGCCAGAGAGAGGGCGCAACCCTCTAGGTGGCTCGCCCCACCCCTTCAGGTTGGGGAATGAAAACTTTTCGCACGCACACGGTGGTGTGGTCGGTAGATGCAGAGTGGGTCTCGGCCGATAGGTAGCTACGGGTGGTGCGTGATCCAACAGCTCTGCAGTCTGACCGGCCAACCGAGCAGAGGAGAGGTGGCCACGGCTCTACCGTGGCTGTACGCCTCTGCATTCAGGAGACGGGACAGGCCTGGACCTCACGGCTGGCCACAACCGTTCGCTGTCCTTAGAATGGTTTGCCGTGGTTTTCCATTCTCCTGCACTAGAGGTGTGACAAACAGTTATTTTTATGTAACTGCTACATCTGTCACTGCTACAATAAAGTAACTGTTAAAAATAACGTCCAGCGTTACTCACCTTTTATTGGTCACGGTCTGGTCACGGCTTCAAGCTTATCTGTGTTGCGAAGTCCCATTCGTTCACTCGCACATGCGCGCACGTATCACTACGCTGTTGAAAGTCGGTGCAGCAAAACACGCATTCACATTTGATATAAAGTTAACGAGAGGCAGACAACGGATGAAATGAGAAGACAACATAGCGTCTTTTCTGAAATCTAGAGAAGTAATTATTGACAATGCCCCGATCAAGGATAGAAGACAAGAAAACATGATGATCTGTCTGCCAAACCTCGACACAAACCGGTACAAGAGGATCGATTAAGTAAAATGAAGTAATGTTATGTTATCTATAATATCAATATGGAAAGTTAGCATACTAATTTATTTATGGTACAAGAAAAATTGTACGGGTGAAACTTATAATAATATTATAATGTAGGTAGCCTGAGTCAACGATTACCGCTGAGCAGTTGAATATGTCATAACAGTTTATACTTTAGTTACCAGATGACAGCAGCAACTTAAACAAATACACTATACAGTATAGTCTACACTATAGTGTATTTGACTTAAAGAAATCTCCTACAAAAGCGCTCATAGTTTTTTGTAGTGGCATCTGTTGCAGAAAGTCCAAACTTCTGATAAATGGTAAACAAAACGCGTAGAATTTTATACAGTACTGGAAACTTCACAATCACAAAGTTAAAGAGGTGACATCTTCTAAGGAGAATTTTAAGTAGATCCAGGCCCTAGTTCCAAGTTCTATGTTTCTCCTGTAGAGCAGTTCTAATTGGCGCAAAATTTAAATGTGCGGCGTAGAGGTGAACCGCCGTACTATCTGAACTCTGAAGGTCACATTCTGTGTCTGTATGCTGCTACTAGCGACAGTTCCCACTTCCCAGTTACTGTTTTCACTAGTACGTTATTCTGTTGTCGTTACTCGGTAACCTGTTATTGTTTGTCGTCGTTACATTTGTAACAGTGACAGACATGTAACTGTGACAAAGTAACTGCTACGTTATTTTTCAGCCATCTCTACTAGTTTAGACCACTGCAGCCAACCCCTTGACCTTCACCGTAACAAATCTCCCGACCTGAGAGACGGCGTCACCGTCTAAGAGGCCCGCCTCCCCCTTCAGGGGAGGAATGAAGACATTTCAGTAGTAGCAGTGCTGGCGAAACACTGGTAAATTTTTGACGATTGAGTTCCCTGAATTTTATTTAAAATAAAGCATTTGTTCATATAATGTTGTCCCTTTAGAATGACCCATAATACCACCTCTTAACGTATGGTCCTTTCCGCCCGGGACATTTTGTATAAACATTTATGGAAATCCCTTCGAATATGCCGCCCCAGACAGCTGCCTAGTTCACAATTACAAAAAGAGCTAATCCTTTTAACCACGGATAACATAACAGCTAGTAGATGCTGTTTCTCTGAGTTATTGGCTGGGTAGTGAGCTCGCCAGCTGAGAGCAGTATATTTGTCAGTCACTCTGTCAGAGGGAATGCGATGTTCTTGAGATGGTCTCGCGATACGCGGCCTGGGGCCCAACGCAATCAATATGCAACGTCTCTTTCGGTCTGGCTCGCTCGTTACAGTAAACAGGAGAACAGGATGCTCTAAACAACAGGCGGCACGGCCTCCTGCTAATAATGTCTATAGCGGGACTCGCTGTACGACTCCAACAAGAGACTATCATCTCTGACATTAATTCAACGAGAAATCGATGTAGATGTGAGTCGATATCACACTTTATTAATCCTCCCTAAACTTTATTTATTATTATTATTATTATTATTATTATTATTATTATTATTATTATTATTATTATTATTATTATTATTATTATTATTATTATTATTATTATTATTATTATACGTAAATGGTCCCTTTTGGAACACACGAAGCTTCATTTATGATTTCGTTTGCGGAGGATCCAGGATGCTTTCATCTGTTGACTAAAGATCATTTTCCGTTCTTCCGTCCACTTGGTACCTGCTCTTTTTGGTACTTCATTCTCTGGAGTAACTTCCCACTTGTCAATTTTCTTTCTATATATATTTCGATTCAAAATGTCTTCAGGTTGAATTTGTGCGTTCTTCATCTCCACTTTTCTTTGTTGTATCCAAGGGAAATTCTTCAGTTTATCAACTCTTTCAAGAACTTGGTGGGTTAGTCTATTTTCTGGAAGCCTCTTAACATGTCCATAAAATTTCAGCCTTCTTTTCCTGAGGTCTGCCGCAATATTAGATAATTTTTCTGTGGTTTTCCGGGTTTGGAGGCGGTACCCTTCTCCCGTGTGTCTTGGTCCTAAAATTTTCCTCATGAGTTTTCGCTCTTCTTTTAGGATATTTTCCAGCTCGCCCTTTATTTATTTATTTATTTATTTATTTATTTATTTATTTATTTATTTATTTATTTATTCTGCACCAATAAAAGAGACCAAGCACGACTAAGTGGTATGTTCCGAGCTGTCAGTGGAGAGATGGCGTGGAATGACATCAGTAGACGAATAAGTTTGAATAGTGTTTTCAAAAGTAGGAAAGCTCACAATATGAAGATAAAGTTGGAATTAAAGAGGACAAATTGAGACAAATATTCCTTCACAGGAAGAGGAGTTACGGGTTGGAATAATTTACCAAGACATATTTCCGAGTTCTTCTAAACGATATATCCCTCGTGGGCTGCATTAGTACATTTTCCATTTTCCTTCTCAAAAATTACGAAATCGTATTTTAGCATTGTCCTTGAATTTGTTTCATTATTATACGCCACAAACTGCCAAGATAGTCCAAATTAATTGTACTTTTTTAAATTGCAGCAATAGTGACACATTTCAAATCATCTAGGTCATGGCTTCGGAAAGGGGTATGAAGCAGCAATTTGTTTCATTTTCATTAACTGAACTCCTATAGTGCCTTTTAGTAGTGTATGATATCAATCAGGGGCTGTCTGGCCTAGGCGGTAAAGGCGGAAGGACGTGGGTTCGAATTCCCGTCAGGAAGTCGTAAAATTTAAGAAACGAGATTTCCACTTCCGGAGGTGCATATGGCTCTGAGGTTCACTCAGCCTACACCAAATATGAGTACCAGGTTAATTCCTGGGGGCAAAGGCCATCACGTGCCGAGGTTAACAATGGTGGAAGCCTTTACCTTCCACTCCTGCAAGGGCCTTCATGGCCTTTATGGAGGTGATGACTTTGCTTTGCTTTGCTTTGCTTATGATATCAATCACCACGCGCCGCATGCACGATACTTAAGATATGGCTTGAGTTATCTTCCCCTGGGCATATTTACATATACAGGAATAACAACGCAGAAGTTGTACAACCATATGGTCAGACAAGAATATCAAGCTCCCTAACATCATGAAGACGGCGCTGATTTTCAACTGGTACCGTGTGTGGAGGAATACATCGAATTTTGCGGTTCCCGAAACACCTCGGGACACCTGGTACAGGGTAATACACGATAAAATACCCACAAATAGTAAGCTAAGCCGCATCCCTATGAAAGAAAACTATGTGTACCCGTTATGTAAGAACTGTACTGATACCATACATCACAGACTTGCTCAGTGTAAAGTCATCCAACAGATAAGGAGAAAAGTTGAGGGGCTATTAAAAACTCTTATAAATCAGCAGACATTGAATCTGACTGCTATTAGGGTGTTATGTATTTATTGAGCATTGAACATTACAGGCAGTTCGCCCCGATACATTTTCACAGTGTTAGAATACAGGGAACAGAAAGAACCATAAATAAACTAAACTAAACAATTGGGAACATGCATCATTTTCAAAAATATTTTTTTTGAAAAGTACACCAATGAAATAGTACGTAAACGTATTACATTGTGGTATGTTGCCTTGTTTTCTACCATTAAAAAAATATTTAATAGTGCCTTTCCGCAAGGCGAGTGAAACGGCCTCTGACGTAAGCGGCGCGCTGTGACGTCACGATCCAGTATCGCATGGAGCTCTGCCAGCCGTTGTGCATCAGCCGTTGCTAAAAGCCGATTGTTTATTATTCATGATCGCGAATATCTTCGAAATGACAGAAGAAAGGTTCAAAACAGCACAGTCAGACAATCTACCATGTGTAGATGTCATCATTCTTGAAAAATGTGACTTTTGTGGCCGCAGAAATTAGCGGATAACAAGCAAGTTTGTAAGTGGCGTTCTTTATATACGTGCAATGTACTGTAAACCATAGTATTAGGATAACAACGAACCTGGATAGATTTCACATCACTTTTAACATTTCCTTCTAGACTGATTCCCCTATTAAAGAATAACATTACATTTTCGGGCTTTCAGCATTAGTAAAGTAAGAAATCGGATTTCAGCACTAACATAAACATATAGGTAGCATTATAGTACTAGTCCGCTTCTGTGGTGTTGGGGCAACTGGCCTACCCATTTCCGGGGCCCATGAAAGATAATTAAATATCTTTGTGGAGGGAAAAAGTTAAACATGATAAAGATAAATATGACTTCATCTAGTTTTCACAAGTTGGGCTGAGTGGTTCAGACGGTTGAGGTGCTGGCCTTCTGACCCCAACTTGGCAGGTTCGATCCTGGTTCAGTCCGGTGGTAGTTGAAGGTGCTCAAATACGTCAGCCTCGTGTCGGTAGATTTACTGGCACGTAAAAGAACTCCTGCAGGACTAAATTCCTGCACATCGGCGTCTCCGAAAATCGTAGAAGTAGTTAGCGGGGCGTGAAGCCAATAACATTAATTACATTTGGCTTTTAACAAGCTGAGCATATCAGGAAAGAAAAGTGTCCTGGTGACATTTTAGTCGCTCAATACAGGAATGTCTCTGGGTGCTGTGACTTTTATTTATTTTTTTTAATTTATTTTTTTTTGCTTTACGTCACACCGTCACATATAGGTCTTATGGCGACGATGGGACAGGAAAGGCCTAGGAATGGGAACAAAGCGGCCGTGGCCTTAGGTACAGCCTCAGCATTTGCCTGGTGTGAAAATCGGAAACCACGGAAAACCATCTTCAGGGCTGCCGGCAGTGGGGTTCAAAACCTTCTATCTCCCGGATGCGAGCTCACAGCTGCGCGCTCCTAACCGCACGGCCAACTCGCGCGGTATTTTTACCCTTCGGTTTATTGACTTGGCTTGTATAACCTGAAACTTAGGCAAAGTTGGATAATATTTTAAACACCTACATCACTATTTTCACCTGTGTGCAATTATGTTATTTATTTCATTAATATTATGATAATTATTATAACTGAGCATTGTTAACTTATAAGACCCCAACAGACAAGCATTGGTTTTGTGTAGAGTTATACATTTGTTAAATTCACGTTGTTTCCTTTCATGATGTACACGCCTATTCTTTGCTACATTATAGAGTATTTAGATATGGCCTAAATTTCTTTACCAATTAAGCTCTTCAATAAAGACATACATAACTGTCCCATGCCAAGATATATTGGTAGAATTAGAGCTGTCAAAATGGTTCATAACCCCTTTGATTTATTATCTTGACATGGATCACCCAAAACATAGGTTAGGTTTGGAGAATACTTTAATAATCAGCATTATTTAATGTACTGTTTATTACTTTCATATTCCAAGATGTAATTGAAGCATTTAAATAAAGCATCATACATTAAAATTTAAAGTTTTACCGCTAGAACAGCTGACATGGAAAAGTGATTTGAAAATTCAAACAAATTCATCATACGTTAAAATCTTCAAAAAATAAAGTGTAGACTTTTCCGATATATCACCAGCATTTCTCCGGCTCGCCAAAATCCATTTCTCCCTAGTTTTAGCGTCTTTGGAACATGTATAAACAATTTTTGGTATGGTATGCGATGTGCTATTGCACATCGGAACTCTACACCATTTACAAGTTTTCTGCCTCACTGTCTGCGCAGGATTCATTTTAAGTCTAAAATATACCACTCAGATTATTATCCAATGTATAGACCTCGAATTTAACCATACTAGACACTAACGTAAAGTAGAAATACGCGAAGTGTATCCTGCTTCTCACAGCACACTATGTGTTATTTCGTCTGCTAATTCAGTCAACCTGTACGATGACGTCAGACCAATGAGATCGCGTACTTGCGTGACGTGACATTTTCGTAGATTTTTATCATGTTTGGAGTTATTATTTGTACATTCTGATCACATTTTTGAATTCTGCATGAAATTTTGAATCAGATTAGCATATTTTTAATTAAAACCCCGGATCATGCATGTTCCCTATTATAGGCAGTTCTATAAGCACGCCAACTAGTCTACTGAGCTGTCCCCTACATGGGCGGATGACCAGTCCACATGTAAGGGTCAACCCTGCAATCCTGTCAACTAACTTGGTGGTCCCTCACACGAGCGGTATACCAGTCTCCATGTAAGGCACCACCCTAGACTAATTCTACTAATAACAAAAGAGACCAATAAATAAACAAAAGGATAAAACCAGTATAAGCATAACTATACCAACTAAATCTACTGACGGCCTCTTACATGGGCGGATGACCATAGCACATGAAAGTGCCAACCTATTAGGGTGTTATGTGCACAGCGTGTTACACACTAAAAGTCCTGGAAGTGAAGAAGATATCTTCTCGGATATGAGTGTCTGGGTAAGGAAAGCTCTTACTTGTCCGAAGGAAAGGAAGTGCCTCGGGAAATATCCCAGTAAGCTAGGTGGAAGTGCGACTTCACAAAACGAGTGCTCCGGTATTACAGTGTGAACGTGAAAAAGAAATTGAAGAAAGGAACAGTGGTTCTATTGAATCTGGTTACTTAATTTGAAATTAGTGTGGAACTTTTAAAGAAAGTTTTGATATTTTGGGTTGTACCCGTTATTGTTCAATTACTAATTTTTTGTTTGCAAGTATGAAGAATGAGATTTCCACCTAATCAATACTTTATTACAAAATGTTTAAAGTTATCTACACTGAAACAGTACCGGTTTCGACCTGTGAAAAGGTCATCATCAGCTGTTGGTAAACCTGCTCAATAGCGATTGTACGTAAAACATTACTAAAACTAATTTAACAAGAATGCCTTATTCTAATATAATATTACTATTAAGATATATACATATGGTACAATATGGGGCTTAGACTCGTTGGAGTTCGATTCAAAAATCGGTGCTGTTGCCAACATTATGTCAAACAATATACATATATACATATGGTGCAATAAAGGGCTGATAGATTATAGTAATTTAGATAGATTATAGTAGTAATTTTTTGTTTGTCAAAAAATGGCTTTAAAATGTACGACTTGCTCTTTATTCCATAGATTACTCGTAAGATGTCTTCATTTCACTACTAAGGGGGAGTTCGTAATAATTTAACTCAGAACTTGATTCTTTGGAGTTGTGCCACTAATACATCCCATGAACGATATGTACAAGGGGCGTACTATATTGTTTTACACTTTTTTGTACGTCCGGGTCTGGTTCACGTTTAACTTTTGAAGGTGGTGACGTGTAACTAGTGTCTTGTTCCACCGTTTGGTAGCAGCACACGCACAGGGACCAACGAATGCACTCGTCATAGCCATTTCATAACAACAATGTCAGCGTACGAGCAGACAACATGGAAAGCAACTGTCAGGGGCAGCGCTATACGACTTGGTTCCTATGGAAAGAAGGCAGGCGTGACCACTGCAGAAATTAATCTGCGCTTGGTGGCAATCTGTGGAGAACATGCGCCGTCACGGAAAACAGTTCACAACTGGGTGGAAGGTTGGAAAACAGGACGCACATCGGTGGACAAGGGAACCAGTTCTGGAAGGAATGTGACAGTGTCAACACCAGCCAACATTGCCCGGGTCGAACAGGCCATCCAGGAAAACAAATGCATCACATTTACGGAAATGGAGGCAGCCACGGGAATTAGCCGAAACACCCTCCAGCGGATCGTGCACGGCCACTTACAGTTGGGGAAGGTGTCATCCACGTGGGTTCCTACACTCTTGTCTGCAGAGGCGTATGGATGTGTTCAGAGAACGTTTGCGACGCCATGATCAAGATCCAGCCAACTTCATGGCTAGGCTTGTGACTGGTGATGAGACATGGCTGCCATTGATCAAATGGGATTCACGGAGCTGCCACACCCACCATAGTCTCCCGACTTGGCACCAAGTGATTATCACCTGTTCGGGAACATGAAGGAACCTCTGCGTGGTTCCCGTTTTACGGATTCTTCGGAACTGGGCACAGATGTCAAGGCATGGGTATGCAGCAATCCGAAAGAATGGTATCGTACACCCGTTATGTGACCTCCATTCAGACTGATCCTGATAGTGCCGTCAGCTTCCGCTTAGGATGCCAGCGCTGCATCGCGTACAGTGAGCCATCTGGTGACGAATGAACGTACCACATACACTTCTATTACTAACATCTAAATTCAAATTTTTATTATTGTGGAAGTCTTCCTGGTAAACAGTCGAGATTTTCTTCTGAAGACGCAGAGCAAAGTTCTCGACAAAACGTAAAGAATTTCGCCTTATTTTCTTGACATGGCAGAAGCCCAATAAGCCTATATCATGTCTACAAAAATCATAGTATTATTTCATCCTATTTTTGAACTATTAGGTTTATTTCTAGAAGAAAAATGCAATTTTATGTTATTTCTTACAAAATCCAGAAGATTCTTTTGAGCTTTTCCAGCTTGAGAATTTCTCTTTCGCTGTACTGTCTAATTAAGAGAAAAGTGGAATATAAAGAAGTATAATACCGGTAACAAATAAACTGATTTGAATGGGGTGATCTGATCTTCAGCTTTTTCTGACACTGTACAATACTTCAGGTATGTGATTCGACATGATGGAACTGGAAAGGTAAACAACTTTATGAGAGAGGCAGAAGATCAGCTACAATGAAGAGGGATGGTCATAATATAAGGTAATTGCCTTCTTCTCGTACTCAAAAAGGTAAGGAAAATGACACTTTACCGTACTGTAATTATCTGGTGGGGCATAAGTCCGTTCGCATTGTAATCCATAAAAGAGCCTGGAGAGGCCACAACCCGCTCTACAGTAGCGATACACAGGTGTCGTTGCACTGGAATGGCTAGGGGTTAATCTGGCAACTTGTCTGTCCACGCCGTTAAGTGGCGATGCATACCTTCCAGACGTTCTAAATGGTGATACGAACGGATTTTTATCCCCACCAGATAATTTTATTAGAAATCGTCTGTGATCATAGGATCGCGATTCCTCTGCTATGCAGATAAATAGTCAGACGAGGAACAAGAAGAAGAATCTAGGTTAACTACAGACATATTAGATGGGATTGAAAGGTTTAAACATTCCCCATATTGCACTCTTAAAACTTGACAACCCTAGGCATTTATCACTAGGCAAGTACAGGACATAACGATTCATTTCGAACGTGTGAAGGCCTGTGGGTAGAAAACCGGGCGGTAATTAATTGCGTTGTAAATAAGGAAGAGGAAATGAGGATTGATCGGTCACTCGCCAAGAGGGCGCGTTTGAGAAGAGGCAGTGATTGTTTTAAGGGCGAACGCTCCGTGATTGTCAAGCCCTCGTGATATCAATTGTACGGGAAGATATCCAGGATAAAGAAGTCGGACTACACAGGAAAATAAAAGATTCCAGGATACTACCATCATAATATGAAGCGAGTAAGGGAAAAAGGGAGATCTCTGGATGTCAGACGCCTCACATAAATCGTGATATCTGTGCGGATTATTTATTTATTTATTTATTTATTTATTTATTTATTTATTTATTTATTTATTTTTTTCATATTATGACGTAATGCAAGCATGTGTATTATTTCCTTTGTTGTTTAATCTGTACTCTGATCGGATTTTCTGAGCTGCTCTTCAAGAAGTGGAATATGGAGTAAAAGTTAAGGATAGGCTGATCAACAATGTGAGGTACGCAGATAACGCTGCCATATCCATGCAGTTAGAGGCGCGCGGCTGTGTGCTTGCATCCGGGAGATAGCGGGTTCGAATCCCACTGTCCGCAGCTCTGAAGATGGTTTTCCTTGGTTTCCCATTTTGACACCAGGCAAATGCTGGGGCTGTACCTTAATTAAGGCCACGGCCGCTTCCTTCCAACTCCTTGGCCTGTCCTATCCCATCGTCTCCATAAGACTTATCTGTGTCGGTGCGACGTAAAGCCACTAGCAAAAAAAGACGCTGCCATATTGGCTGACAGTATTGAAGGTCTTCAGCGTCTGATAGAATCGTAGAAAGAAAAGGGGATAAACTTGGTATCAAAATTAACACCGACAAGACCAAGGTGATGCCATTTCCAGAACACGAATCAGGCACATTCTTATGACCAGTTATACGGAACCAGCTGAACAAGTGCGGAAGCTGGATTATTGAGTACTTAGACCGGATTTAGAGATCCGTGTACAAATAGAAATGGCTCGTGAATATACTGAGTGACAAAAGCCTCAGCTTGGAGACACGTCACAACTTCGTCAGATGCTATGTACATTCAGTGCTTCTGTACGGCGCTGAAACATGAACTCTGAAGAGTAACACCAGTAAGAGAATAAATGCCTTCGAGATGTGGGTGTTCCGAAGGCTCTTGCTGGTCTCGCGGACTGACCACGTATCCAATGCTGCCGTACTCAAACGTATGACAAGAGAAAGAATGTTGAGGTGTACAATCAAGGAAAGAAAGTCAGCCTACCTTGGGCATATTATGAAGAATTAAAAGTACAACCTTTCTAAATCGATAATGCAGGATAAAATTGATGGAAGTAGGGATCGCGGTCGAAGAAAACGCTCTTGTGTGAGGAACTTACGGGATTGGATATGACTAGATTCTAGTAAGCTGATGAGGAGAGACTTCGTTGTGATTATGTCCAACCTTCAGTAATGGAGAAGGCACAACAAGAAGATGACGTAATTGCATTCTTCCCGTACTCAAATGAGTACGGAAAATTATACCTTCCCGTACTGTAATTATTTGGTCCGTTCGCATTGCAATCCAAACAAGAAGAATATTCATCCTGGGGAGGCAACAACCCGCTCTACAGCAGCGATAACACAGGTGTCCTTTCATTGGAACGGCTAGGGGTTAAGTAGGCAACTTATACGTCCACGCCGTTAAGTAGCTATGCATACCTTCCAGGCGTTCCAAATGGCAATACGAAAGGACTTTTATTGATTGTTGATTATTGATTGATTTGTTCAACTCCACTTCACAGTAACGTAGACACAGATAGTCAGAGAGATTATGAATCAGCGAACGCCTAACTTAAATTTATTGAATTGTTTCTTCGCCTGATTACACCACTATGATTCCATACTCATCTACGCCAAAAATGTGTCCTCTGAATATTCCTAGTCCAAGTAATCTGCCGCCATCACAATACTTAGTAATGTATAGGATAAACCATTCCCGACAGATAAATATCACATATATCACAGTATACCATATAGTTCATATCCAGGAACAGAGGACGTTTACGACTCTGGTAGCTTAGTGAACTGTTCGACACTTCAAATAACATTGAGTTTTAATTTTTGTTACAACATAAACCCATAGAAAGACACGAACAACAAAACTAAAAAACACGAACGATCTGCATCGCACTGAATCAAAATTATTAAATTTTAAATAAGTGAATCCACCACAGAATGAAATAAAATATTATACACAACAGTCACTAAAGTGATAATTTCACGTTAGCCCTGGGGAGGCGACAACCCGCTCTACAGCAGCGATAACACAGGTGTCATTTCACTGGAACGGCTAGGGGTTAAGTAGGCAACTTGTACGTCCCCTGGTAAACATCTCACTCATAATGTAAAAGATCGCTTTCCGTAGCTGTTGCGTAATTATCGTATGGCTACATTATGAACAAATATTTATGTTGCCATCTGACAATATTTTTAAATGTAAAGTTTTCAACAACAAAATTCAACAAAGCAAACTAAAAATTCCGATTATCCACCATTGATAAGAAAAATACGTAGGCCATCCAGAAATTAAGTTTCCTTATTTTTAAAAGACAAAACGTTCTTGTCACCGGATAAAGCAATGTTGAAGCTGACATAATCACCACCAGAACTGAGACACTTGTCATATCGTGGGATCAACATTTGTATGCCAGTGTCGTAGAATTCTGCAGCCTGGGAATGTGACCAGTGTGTGACATTCGTCTTCAGCTCTTCGTCCGTGTGAAAATGCTGACAGGTGGGGAATTCCTTGAGGTGCAAGATCAGGACTGTATGGTGGAAGACCAAATACCTTCACTGAGCATTCCACGCCTCTTGTTTTGAATAGCCCATCGCAATTTTCGTAGAAACTTTATCGCAGACCGAACCTCGGAGGCAGCGGGAGAAAGAATTTGAGCCGCCACTGCTACTGACACCAGGCGGGACTTGTCCGCCCGGTATATAATTGTTACGTCATAGCTCTGTTGCGCAATATTCTTTTCTCTAGTTGTTTTACGTCGCACCTACACAGATAGGTCTTATGGCGACGATGGGACAGGGAAGGGCTAGTAGTGGAAAAGAAGTGGCCGGGGCCTTAATTAAGGTATTATTAATAATAATAATAATAATAATAATAATAATATTTGTTGTACGTCCCACTAACTACTCTTTTACGGTTTTCGTAGACGCCGAGGTGCCGAGATTTAGTCCCGCAGGAGTTCTTTTACGTGCCAGTAAATCTACCGACACGAGGTTGACGTGTTTGAGCACCTTCAAATACCATCGGACTGAGCCAGGATCGAACCTGCCAAGTTGGGGTCAGAAGGCCAGCGCCTGAACCGTCTGAGCCACTCAGCCCGGCAATTAAGGTATTAAGCATTTGCCTGGTGTGAAAATGGGAAACCACGGAAAATCATTTTCAGGGCTGCCGACAGTGAGGTTCGAACCTACTGTCTCCCGAATACTGGACGCTGGCCACACTTAAGCGACTGCAGCAATCGAGCTCGGTCAATATTATATTTCCCGGCTAAATACATTTACTTTACAAGAAAAGAAATAGAGAATTTTAATTTCTGGGTGGTACGTAAATTCCGTACAAAATTAGACCAAAAACAACTCTGCAGGATGTAAATCAAGTACGCAGCGATCGAAAGAAGTATAAATTTAACATTTGCTAGAAAAATTCCCGCAGTCACTAAACGTTATGTAGCATATTTCTTATATCATTGCCCTGTGTTTAATAAAAAGTAAAATTACATGAGCAAACGTTTGTTGAAATAATGTAAATTAAAATAAAGGAATAACAAATGAATGCGTTTAGAAATAAAGAAAATATCAATGTATGATACTTGATAGGTAAAGTAGGTGTTGTTATTCCTATATTTTGTAGACCGGGCGAGTTGGCCGTGCGCGTAGAGGCGCGCGGCTGTGAGCTTGCATCCGGGAGATAGTAGGTTCGAATCCCAGTATCGGCAGCCCTGAAAATGGTTTTCCGTGGTTTCCCATTTTCACACCAGGCAAATGCTCGTGCTGTACCTTAATTAAGGCCACGGCCGCTTCCTTCCAACTCCTAGGCCTTTCCTATCCCATCGTCGCCATAAGACCTATCTGTGTCGGCGCGACGTAAAGACCCCAGCAAAAAAAAATATTTTGTAGATAAGGCTTTCTTCAAGATGTACATTGTATATAAACAAAATGTTATTATTAGAGATATCTTTTAGATATAAAGTATCTAAGTTAACATTTTGAGAATACTATAGGGATGTTATAATTGTATACGGTAGGGGGCCAAATTCCGTCCCCGCACCTAAATTTTGTCTCCCTACGGATTTTCAGTTTGCACGGTTGTTACCTAATATTTAGCCGCGCGCACAGGCGTAGCCTCATCCCACTGTCTCGTTGTGAGAGTTGGTTGTGTCCACAACGTTTGGTTTCCGTGTACAAGGAGGATTAATTTTTCATGCTGAACTGAGTTAGTGCAGCATTCAAATTAGGAGCCTGTTATTCCTAGAGTAAGCACTGATATGTGACTACATTTCAGTCGCGTGGTGTAGTTCTTGGCGTGTAATAGCTGCAGTGAGTTACTGTAGCGGCCATTGCAATAAATCTGGGAATGTTCGTAATTTCGTCCCCCCTCATTTTATTAGTTATTTTCAGATTATAGAACGCAAGCAGTGGTATGAGTCTGTGAAAAAGTCTATTAAGGCAGTGAGAGACAAGATAATGGGTTGAAAACGTGCATGTAGAGCGAGCAACGCTGACAGACTATGTTAAAAATAATACCAAGATATCATTCTTCATAAATGGCCTTCAAGTAATTCATTACAGCGAAAGGGTTTGGTAAGGTTAGAAAGGAAAAAATATATTAAAATTAATTGTAATTTTCATAAATTTTGTGGGGGACGAAATTACGAACACATTTCTGGTACTTTAGTTTTTGTAGTGTTTATGTCAAATATTGACTACCTTACGTTGTAACAGTTTCATTAGTACTTGGAGAACATATTCAGTAATATACATACCAATTTCTAGCCTTGTCCATAATATTTCTGAATATCTACAAGTCTAAATCTTCTAAGGGGACGAGATACGGTCCCCCTACCTTAATATATTTTGATACTGATCCTTCCATACAAGAATTCGTTCAGTATTCGTGTCAGGAAATGTAGCCTGTAATAAGTCAAAGACGGATTCAGCTGTACAATTTCCATATTGAAGGAGATGTACGTTAAATCAGGGCAGCCACGTATAATGTAATGCTGGTGGTATCAGAAGGGAGCGTGTACTGTATACCAGATAGCGAATATGTAACGACCGACCATCTCATTACATTCTCGTCTTCTCGCCAGATGGCCTTCTTCTCCTCTCTCTTCTTCTCTTGCCATCCCTTCTCTTCCCTTAGTGATAACCCGCGTAACATTTTCTGCTTGAGGTACAATCGATATGTCTCTCTCTCCTTCGAGAATAATGAGGCCATGTGGACCAATAGAGGTTTAGTTAGCGTGATAAGACACTTACTACCCTAGCGGAAAACATCGGACAGTCAATGAAACCAATATTGTTATTATTATTTTTATTATTATAATATCTTTCTTCATTATGCCCAATTAAACAGTGCGTTTGAACTTCTTAGCGTGATCTGACGGCTTATTCTTATTCTTGTTCTTCTCATCCCAAAATCTCTTCATGAATTCCCTGTGATTTTCCCCTGTTCTTTTCTCCACTGTTTTCCAGTGGACTTCTTTATTTTTTTCCACGTATGTGTGCTTTATTTATTTATTTATTTATTTATTTATTTACCCCCCATTGATGGATTTATCCCGGGACTCAACGAGGGATCCCACCTCTATCCCCTCAAGGGCAGTGTCCTGGAGCGTGATATATTTTGTCGGGAATAGAACTGGCCAGGAGGACCAGTACCTCGTCCAGGTGGCCTCACCTGCTATGCTGAACGGGCCCCTTGTGGGGGAATGAGAAGTCTGGAAGGGATTGACAAGGAAGAGGGAAGGAAGCGGTCGTGGACTTAAGTGAGGCAACCATCCCGGCATTTGCCTGGAGGGGAAGTGAAAAGCCACGGATCGAGATGGCTGAGGTGGGCATCGAACACGCATGTACTCAGTTGACCTCCCGAAGCTGAGTGGACCCCGTTCCCAACCTCGTACCACTTTTCAAATTTCGCGGCAAAGCCGGGAATGGAACCCGGCACCCTCTGAACCGAAGGCCACTACTCTGAGCATTCAGCCAACGAGTCGGACACTTACATGATAATGTAATAGGAGAAGGGCTCCTTTTTTTTAACTCGTTAGCCTCACAACACATAGTGGAGGGTACGAGCCCTCGCGAAACAAAACCTAGCCAAATTACAAAGTTCAAGAAGAAGAAAGTTCCCTGTTATTCATAATGCCGGCCTAGTACCAGGTAATTCTGGGAACACGACAATATCATCTTAAATTTAGGATATCCTGAGGAATGAACACGAATCGTAGAAACAGCAACTACAAGCACAACGCTTACACGCCCGAAGGGCTTATTAAAAACATTTAAGTTCTATAAAATTGCACTGGCACCTTACATTCTTCATACAAAATAATAGTAGGAAGGGTCTCCAGCCTTTTCCAAGTGATTATTAAGGAGACTTCAAGAGTCAATATATTTCGAACAATTTAAGATAACCTAAAATAATATTTACAAGTGTCTGTCCCCATTCAATAAAGGCAATTAATATAGAGATCACAGCAATCTGTTTTACCATGACTAGAATATGGACATAGTTTTAACTTTCAACAACCAACGGAGGCAAAGTTGTAGGGCTACACACACACAACCCTATATGCCCTCAAAACAAGTTGGCTTTCAACCACCTTGATCCTCCCTTCATCCACTACCCACACCAAAAATCTTACAATCTTACTTCCATGCCCGAGAGTGGAAAATGCTCATTGCGGCACAATTTTAATTTTTTAGGGCTATACTTCGGCAGGCTTGTCAAAAATACTCAAATATTTAAGAACAACTGCGGATTGTTAGTCAGGTAGAAACTATTGGCGGATTGCATTACACTTCCTAAACTGTGTAAAATACGGGCTCAACTCATAAGGTATATACCTATTATAATGTAAGTCAGATGGATGGAGAAATCTCCATCTCTCTAATTTTTTAAGCGACCTGATTAATTGTATGTGGCGTCTATTCGCAGTTCCATCGTCGGTCTGACGTTACAGCCATTTATCTTGTCCTCTAGAAGAAGCGAAGTCTAATTGGTCTCCGCACTCTCTGTCTTCTGGAACACATCAGCTGTCATACTTGCGGGAGAGTGACGCCTCTTTTATCTTCCGTCATAGGACCGGCCTCGAGATATCCAGACTCGCAAATTATTAGCAAGGGTAGGCCAGGAATAATTCTCGCACTTCTACAAGCCATCAGTGCTGCCTACTTATAGCAATAGATTAAGAGTTATGAAGACATAATCAAAGCAATCAATCAATCAATCAATCAATCAATCAAGGAATCAACTACCACTTATTTAGAGCGTACGCCCAGGTTGCAGATTCTCTATCAAAAATCCACAGTTTTATGCCCTTCAAGCAAGCAACTCAATGTTGAAAACATCCTAGGGATATGAGCTACGAATTTTAGGTAAATAAAATAAAATAACGTGTGAGAATATATTCTTTAATAATGTTTCCGATAAATTACAATCCTTTTCTTAATCATCGTTATCCGGTCGATTACGTTAGCAATTTACCAATTTTCTACCACTACGAGCGCTAATGTGAGTCAATGCAGAGTTTCACTTAAACTCTTATGACTTCATTCGGTGGGGACATTTTTCAAAAAATTAAAATAATGTATCAGCGTATTGAACCAAGGAACACATTACAGAAATAATTATGTAAATAAGTTAATTTGGCTAGGATTTGAATAAAAAAGAAAACGAGTAAATAACGAGGGATTTTAGGCAGTTTTCCGGGACTGCATTTAAGCTGGGAGTGATTTTACGATATTTGTTTCTTTAGTTTGAGTCCGCCTCTTTGGTGTAGTGGTTAGCGTGATTAGCTGCCACCCCCGGAGGTCCGGGTTCGATTCCCGGCTCTGCCACGAAAATTTGAAAAGTGGTACGAGGGCTGGAACGGGGTCCACTCAGCCTCGGGAGGTCAACTGAGTAGAGGTGGGTTCGATTCCCACCTCAGCCATCCTGGAAGTGGTTTTCCGTGGTTTCCCACTTCTCCTCCAGGCGAATGCCGGGATGGTACCTAACTTAAGGCCACGGCCGCTTCCTTCTCTCTTCCTTGCCTATCCCTTCCAATCTTCCCATCCCTCCAGAAGGCCCCTGTTCAGCATAGCAGGTGAGGCCGCCTGGGCGAGGTACTGGTCATACTCCCCAGTTGTATCCCCGACCAAGAGTCTGAAGCTCCAGGACACTGCTCTTGAGGCGGTAGAGGTGGGATCCCTCGCTAAGTCCGAGGGAAAAACCGAACCTGGAGGGAAAACAGATGATGATGATGATGATGATGAAGTTTGATAGAGCTATCCAACGCTCAAAATTTCAAAACTTTACAGGACCTTTATACCTTCAACTTTCGGCACAAATGAGGAAATTGCTTAAGGGTACGTTTATGCTGCAGCTTCGCTGCTGGCACATCGATACTCGCCCTAGCACCTCGCTGCTGGCACATCGATACTCGCCCTAGCACCTCGCTGCTGGCACATCGATACTCGCCCTAGCACCTCGCTGCTGGCACATCGATACTCGCCCTAGCACCTCGCTGCTGGCACATCGATACTCGCCCTAGCACCTCGCTGCTCGCACATCGATACTCGCCCTAGCACCTCGCTGCTGGCACATCGATACTCGCCCTAGCACCTTGCTGCTGGCACATCGATACTCGCCCTAGCACCTCGCTGCTGGCACATCGATACTCGCCCTAGCACCTCGCTGCTCGCACATCGATACTCGCCCTAGCACCTCGCTGCTGGCACATCGATACTCGCCCTAGCACCTCGCTGCTCGCACATCGATACTCGCCCTAGCACCTCGCTGCTGGCACATCGATACTCGCCCTAGCACCTCGCTGCTCGCACATCGATACTCGCCCTAGCACCTCGCTGCTCGCACATCGATACTCGCCCTAGCACCTCGCTGCTCGCACATCGATACTCGCCCTAGCACCTCGCTGCTGGCACATCGATACTCGCCCTAGCACCTCGTTGCTGGCACATCGATACTCGCCCTAGCACCTCGCTGCTCGCACATCGATACTCGCCCTAGCACCTCGCTGCTGGCACATCGATACTCGCCCTAGCACCTCGTTGCTGGCACATCGATACTCGCCCTAGCACCTCGCTGCTCGCACATCGATACTCGCCCTAGCACCTCACTGCTGGCACATCGATACTCGCCCTAGCACCTCGCTGCTCGCACATCGATACTCGCCCTAGCACCTCGCTGCTCGCACATCGATACTCGCCCTAGCACCTCGCTGCTCGCACATCGATACTCGCCCTAGCACCTCGCTGCTCGCCATGGACCTTTTACCCCGCAGCAGTCCCGCGCGTACGCTGCTGGCAGCTCTCAGGTGTAGTCGAAAATTCAAAACAGCGGAACTGATAGTTAAGGCTGTTTGTATTCTGCATAATGTAATTATAGAGAGGCTATAGAGGGGCTGAACACTTAAGACTACGAAGACGTACTCCCAAGAGCTACCTCGTCGAGGAGAAACAACGAGCTCCAGCTGAAGCTTTTGAAGTCATCATCATCATCATCATCTGTTTACCCTCCAGGTTCGGTTTTTCCCTCGGACTCAGCGAGTGATCCCACCTCTACCGCCTCAAGGGCAGTGTCCTGGAGCTTCAGACTCTTGGTCGTGGGATACAACTGGGGAGTATGACCAGTACCTCGCCCAGGCGGCCTCACCTGCTATGGTGCACAGGGGCCTTGTAGGGGGATGGGAAGATTGGAAGGGATAGGCAAGGATGAGGGAAGGAAGCGGCCGTAGCCTTAAGTTAGTGACCATCCCGGCATTCGCCTGGAGGTGAAGTGGGAAACCACGGAAAACCACTTCGAGGATGGCTGAGGTGAGAATCGAACCCACCTCTACTCAGTTGACCTCCCGAGGCTGAGTGGACCCCGTTCCAGCCCTCGTACCACTTTTCAAATTTCGTGGCAGAGCCGGGAATCGAACCCGGACCTCCGGGGGTGGCAGCTAATCACGCTAACCACTACACCACAGAGGCGGCCTAGCTTTTGAAGTAAGGAATAAATTCAGAGATTTTTTAACGAGTGAGTCGCAGTTCTGTTGGCGAGTGTGTATCCTATAATAATTTGGTGTACTGAATGTGTGATAAAAAGTGTAAAATGCCTCGCCTGGATTTTTCAGTGCATTTCAACTGCGGGAGTTGATTGAAGAATGAACTTACAAATGCTTCATTTCGTAATTTAACAGTGTACTTTTGAATAAAGTAAAATAAGGGGTTGTGAAGTATACCATGCCGGCCCCGTGGTGTAGGGGTAGCGTGCCTGCCTCTTACCCGGAGGCTCCGGGTTCGATTCCCGGCCAGGTCAGAAATTTTTACCTGGACCTGAGGGCTGGTTCGAGGTCCACTCAGCCTACTTGATTAGAATTGAGAAGCTATCTGACGGTGAGATGGCGGCCCCGGTCTCGAAAGCCCAGAATAACGGTCGAGAGGATGCGTCGTGCTAACCACACGACACTTCGTAATCAACAGGCCTTCGAGCTGAGCAGCGGTCGCTTGGTAGGCCAAGGCCCTTCAAGGGCTGTAGTGCCATGGGGTTTGGTTTGGTTTGGTTTGACTTTAATTAATTCTCCTAAACAAAATGTACCGGTACTTACAGTTTAAAAAATAACTCTCGAACTTTCCATGAAAAACGAGGCAAAAAGCAGAGTCTCCTCGGTACAGGCCATGAAGGCCCTTGGAGGAGTGGAAGGTAAAGGCTTCCACTATTCGTAACCTCGGCACGTGATGGGGTAGAGTGGTTAGCTCTACGCCCGGCCGCCTTTGCCCCCAGGATTTAACCTGGTACTCATTTTTGATGTAGGCTGAGTGAACCTCAGGACCATATGCACCTCCGGAAGTGGAAATCTGGTTTCTTAAATTTTACGACTTCCTGACGGGGATTCGAACCCACGTCCTTCCGGGCGAACCGAGCACGCCTTTACCGCCTCGGCCAGGCAGTCCATGAAAAACGAGGTACTACATATAAATCGCCTGCTGGTAATGATAAGAGTTCCCCTAAATAGCAAGAATAAAAGAACAAAGTTGACATAATCGTTCCGCATTCTTTTGCCACTTCATTCGATAGCTTGATGATGATGATGATGATGATGATGATGATGATGATGATGATGATGATGATGTTTAAAGCGGGCTAACATGTCGGTTATCGGCACCTGATGGTACGAGATGAAAGGGAATGGATTAAAAGTTATAATTAAACCACTAACAAGGATTAGAAAAATGATGATCATGATGATGATGAAGAGGAGGAGGAAGAGGAGGAAAATGATTATGAATTTAAAATAATCAGTGGATCTAATTCGCAATGCCTCATTTTTCTCTAAAATTAAGTAATATATTTAATTCAAATTAAAAATACACAAAGATAGATAGATAGATAGATAGATAGATAGATAGATAGATAGATAGATAGATAGATAGATAGATAGATAGATAGATAGATAGATAAACACACAGTCAACAGAATAAAAAGTAATTAACAATAAGTCCGCCTCTGTGGTGTAGTGGTTAGTGTGATTAGCTGCCACCTCCGGAGGTCCCGACTCTGGCACGAAAATTTGAGAAGTGATACGAGGGCTAGAACGCGATCCACTCAGCCTCGGAAGGTCAACTGAGTAGAGGTGGGTTCAATCCCCAGCTCAGCCATCCTCGAAGTGATTTTCTGTGGTTTCCCACTTCTCGTCCAGGCAAATGCCGGAATGATACCTAACTTAAGGCCATGGCCGCTTCCTTCCCTCTTCCTTGCCTATCCCCTCCAATCTTCCCATCCCCCACCAAGGCCCCTGTTCAGCATAGCAGGTGGGGCCACCTGGGCGAGGTACTAGTCATCCTCCCTAGTTGTATCCATGACCCAGAGTCTGAAGCTCCAGGACACTGCCCTTGAGGCGGTAGAGATGGGATCTCTCGCTGAGTCCGAGGGAAAACAAACCCTGGGGGGAGAACAGATTAAGAAAGAAAGAGAAAGAAGTTAACAATAAAAGAAAAAAATCAACAGAAACTTTACTTTTATTAAACACGATAAAACAGGAGAACGAGGTCTATTGGCTGCTCGTCATCTCGTCACTCCTTTTATCCCATATAAACCTCTTATGACGATCCGCATGCCGCTGGTTCCAAATCGCATTGTTTTCGAAGTCAGGTTCAGATAGCAAGTGAGCAAGTGATCAGTGTGCGTACAGAGGAAGAGTGGGAGAGAGAGTGACCTGGAAAGAACCAATCACAGTCCAAGTTACAGGATTGCCGGCGATGTGCCAGGCTCGAAAAATCAAACGTGTTTGAGACCATGGATGTGGCGAGGATAGCAGCCGGCAGCGCAGCTATAAGCCGGGGTCCAGGGTAAAAGCACCGATTGATATCCATTGGTTTGTTTCATCATCGCCTAACATCGAGCAACGAGGCTTGGCGATGTGCCAGCAGCGAGGCTTGTCGATATGCCAGCAGCGAGGATTGGCGATGTGCCAGCAGCAAGGCTTGGCGATGTGCCAGCAGCGAGGATTGGCGATGTGCCAGCAGCGAGGCTTGGCGATGTGCCAGCAGCGAGGCTTGGCGATGTGCCAGCAGCAAGGCTTGGCGATGTGCCAGCAGCGAGGCTTGGCGATGTGCCAGCAGCGAGGCTTGTCGATGTGCCAGCAGCGAGGCTTGGCAATCTGCCAGCAACGAGGCTTGGCGATGTGCCAGCAGCGAGGATTGGCGATCTGCCAGCAGCGAGGATTGGCGATGTGCCAGCAGCAAGGCTTGGCGATGTGCCAGCAGCGAGGATTGGCGATGTGCCAGCAGCGAGGCTTGTCGATGTGCCAGCAGCGAGGCTTGGCAATCTGCCAGCAGCGAGGCTTGGCGATCTGCCAGCAGCGAGGCTTGTCGATGTGCCAGCAGCGAGGATTGGCGATGTGCAAGCAGCGAGGCTTGGCGATCTGCCAGCAGCGAGGCTTGGCGATCTGGCAGCAGCGAGGATTGGCGATGTGCAAGCAGCGAGGCTTGGCGATGTGCAAGCAGCGAGGCTTGGCGATGAGCAAGCAGCGAGGCTTGGCGATGTGCAAGCAGCGAGGCTTGGCGATCTGCCAGCAGCGAGGCTTGGCGATGTGCAAGCAGCGAGGCTTGGCGATGTGCAAGCAGCGAGGCTTGGCGATCTGCCAGCAGCGAGACTTGTCGATGTGCCAGCAGCGAGGCTTGGCGATGTGCAAGCAGCGAGGATTGGCGATGTGCAAGCAGCGAGGCTTGGCGATCTGCCAGCAGCGAGGCTTGTCGATGTGCCAGCAGCGAGGATTGGCGATGTGCAAGCAGCGAGGCTTGGCGATCTGCCAGCAGCGAGGCTTGGCGATCTGCCAGCAGCGAGGCTTGTCGATGTGCCAGCAGCGAGGATTGGCGATCTGCCAGCAGCGAGGCTTGGCGATCTGCCAGCAGCGAGGATTGGCGATGTGCCAGCAGCGAGGATTGGCGATGTGCCAGCAGCGAGGATTGGCGATGTGCCAGCAGCGAAGCTGTAGCATAAACGTACCCTAATTTTACGTTTCTCTTCGTATGGGGACCCCTACTTTGTCTGGTAAGAACTGTTTTCAACATTAATACTATTTTAGAATAAAAGTAAACAAACAATATGCCATGCGTTCTTGCAGGCTGTGATGTGAAGTATTGATGGATGGTCATGACTCAGAGACATATTATCAAAGAGGGGCGTTAGCGTACAGATGATCGAAGTGATCTAGCAGGCTGTGATGTGGTGTATTAATAGATGGCCATGACAGAGATACATATTATCAAAGAGGGGCGTTAGAGTACAGATGATCCATGTTATCGTGCAGACCGTGATGTGAATTATTGATGGATGATCATGACTGAGAGACATATTATCAAAGAGGGGCGTTAGAGTACCGATGATCGATGTTATCGTGCAGGTTGTGATGTGAATTATGGATGAATGGCCATGACAGACAGATATATTATCAAAGAGGGGCGCTAGAGTACAGATGATCGATGTTATCGTGCAGGTTGTGATGTGAATTATTGATGGATGGCCATAACAGAGAGATATATTATCAAAGAGGGGCGCTAGAGTACAGATGATCGATGTAATCTTGCATGTTGTGATGTGAAGTATTGATAGATGACCATGAAGGAGAGACATATTATCAAAGAGGGGCGCTAGAGTACAGATGATCGATGTAATCTTGCATGTTGTGATGTAAAGTATTGATAGATGACCATGAAGGAGAGACATATTACCAAAGAGGGGCGTTAGAGTACAGATGATCGATGTGATCTTGCATGTTGTGATGTGAAGTATTGATGGATGGCCATAACTGAGACACATATTATCAAAGAGAGGCGTTAAAGTTCAGATGGTGATATGATCTTGCAGGCTGTGATGTGAGGTACTGATGGATGGTCGTGACTGAGAGACATATTATCAATGAGGGGCGTTAGAGTACATATGGTCGAGGTGGCAGGTTAAGTCTCAATCCTGATAATATTATCACAACTAGATGAATCTTAATACGTGATTTTAAAGGGATGAATCATTCCGTCAACAGCCTTCTTAAATCGGAATATTCCATACATCAATGGGCTTCCTTACGAGATATGAATGGATTCGCCAGTAATGGCGCGTTCCAACCTAATATAATCAAAGCCGAAAAGCAAAGCCTCCTGCAGAAAGCAAGAGGCCCTTGACGTCACACAGAGTTAACACATGAAATGCCGTAACCATAGCAACTTGTAATTACAGGTCATTTGAGAACCGGGTGTATCTCTCCGAGAGACACAGCAGAGCTACAAAGATTCCGTTTTCCGGTGTTCCTTCTTTCTCTTTTCTTTGTGCATCTGACTATCTTTCTTCCACCCCTGCTCTCCACACTGCTTTGCTTACTCGGTCGTAACTATTACTGAGGAATTATTACTTGCGTGGGATCTTGTGCGCGCGCCATGACATCGGTGCTGAACACATCCTGAATCTTATAGAACAGGCCTGCACAAACCTCGCGCTCTACGAGCGGACAGACCGGTCTATGAGCTCGTGAACGGGGAGTGGGGGGAGTCTTCTTGTTGAAGGATAAATTAAATAATAATAATATTTTTTTGCAACAGGAAGTGCTTATCTAAAAATCTTAAGGTAAGGCACTAAAATACAGTGGTGAAACCAGAATGTCTTTACGCAAGTGGTTGTCTAGTTTCGAGCTATACGAAGGTTGGAACGTAAATAGTGGCAACTATTTATTTACAACAGATACAAAAGAGCAACCTTTACTGTCCTTCAATGTAGTCACCAGCGATGTGGAAGTCGTAGTTTACCTTTAGCAGAGCCTGTTCTGTTGATGGTGCGAATGGAGCAGTGTACTGCCTGTCGAATCTCTGCAACAGTTCTGAAGCGAATGCCACGAAGTGGTCCCTTCATCTTCGGAAACAAATCAATCAATCAATCAATCAATCAATCAATCAATCAATCAATACTGATCTGCATTTAGGGCAGTCGTCCAGGTGGCAGATTCCCTATCTGTTGCTTTCCTAGCCTTTTCCTAAATGATTTCAAAGAAATTGGAAATTTATTGAACATCTCCCTTGGTAAGTTATTCCAATCCCTAACTCCCCTTCCTATAAATGAATATTTGCCCCAGTTTGTCCTCTTGAATTCCAACTTTATCTTCATATTGTGATCTTTCCTACTTTTATAAACGCCATTCAAACTTATTCGTCTACTAATGTCATTCCAAGCCATCTCTCCACTGACAGCTCGGAACATACCACTTAGTCGAGCAGCTCTACTTCTTTCTCTCAATTCTTCCCAACCCAAACATTGCAACATTTTTGTAACGCTACTCTTTTGTCGGAAATCACCAAGAACAAATCGAGCTGCTTTTCTTTGGATTTTTTCCAGTTCTTGAATCAGGTAATCCTGGTGAGGGTCCCATACACTGGAACCATACTCTAGTTGGGGTCTTACCAGAGACTTATATGCACTCTCCTTTACATCCTTACTACAACCCCTAAACACCCTCATAACCATGTGCAGAGATCTGTACCCTTTATTTACAATCCCATTTATGTGATTACCCCAATGAAGATCTTTCCTTATATTAACACCTAGATACTTACAATGAGCCCCAAAAGGAACTTTCACCCCATCAACGCAGTAATTAAAACTGAGAGGACTTTTCCTATTTGTGAAACTCACAACCTGACTTTTAACCCCATTTATCAACATACCATTGCCTGCTGTCCATCTCACAACATTTTCGAGGTCACGTTGCAGTTGCTCACAATCTTGTAACTTATTTATCACTCTATAGAGAATAACATCATCCGCAAAAAGCCTTACCTCCGATTCCACTCCTTTACTCATATCATTTATATATATAAGAAAACATAAATGTCCGATAATACTGCCTTGAGGAATTCCCCTCTTAATTATTACAGGGTCAGATAAAGCTTCACCTACTCTAATTCTCTGAGATCTATTTTCTAGAAATATAGCAAGCCATTCAGTCACTCTTTGTCTAGTCCAATTGCACTCATTTTTGCCAGCAGTCTCCCATGATCCACTCTATCAAATGCTTTAGACAGGTCAATCGCGATACAGTCCATTTGACCTCCAGAATCCAAGATATCTGCTATATCTTGCTGGAATCCTACAAGTTGAGCTTCAGTGGAATAACCTTTCCTAAAACCGAATTGCCTTCTATCGAACCAGTTATTAATTTCACAAACATGTCTAATATAATCAGAAAGAATGCCTTCCCAAAGCTTACATACAATGCATGTCAAACTTACTGGCCTGGCCTGTACAAGGACTTAAGTCCGGAGAGTATGGTAGATGGTACAGTACTTCCCAGTCCCATTGACCGAACAAAATCGACCACAGCTTGCACTGTATGCGCCCGAGCATTGTCGTGCAAAATGATGGGTGGATTCCGCAAAAAGTGTTGCCGCTTCTTTTTCAAAGCTGATCGCAGGTGGTGCTCCAAAAACGAACAGTAATACTGTGCACTGACGGATAACACCAGCACAGTGGTACAAGAGGATCACCATAACTCTCACCGTACTGGGGCTCTGACGAACTTTTGACTTTCATGGTGACCCATAATGACGCCATTCGTTCGATTGGCGCTTCAGTTTTGGCTCGTACGATTTGGCCCAAGGGTTATGATACGGCGTAAGAAAGTCTCTCCTTCGCGCTCATAGCGATTCAAGCGCGTCTTACCAGCGTCGTAACGCAACCATTTGTGCATTTCCGTCAATTCATGCGGAATCCATCGTGATGCAATTTTTCGCATGCACAGGCGTTCCTCCGTGATCTGAAGCACAGTCGTATGCGCTAATGTGGTTTCTTGGGCGAGCTCGCGAATCGTCTGGTTTCGATCATTATCCAGTAATGCGGCAAGAGCGTGCACTTCTTCTTCACTCGTAGGACGACCTGCCCGATGAATGTCCGCCACAGTTTGCCGACCATCGTTTAGGCTTTTACCCAACGTGCCACTGTTTCTGTAGGGCAATGCAGATTCCCCGCAAGCCTCTTGAAGACCCTGATGACACTGTCGTGCTGTACGACCTCTGGCACATTCAATCTTGATCCAGCTCCGTTGTTCCTGTTTGGAAAACATAGTGACAGCGTTACATTAGACCGGTAGCTCACAAGTGACTGTGTTTCTCTCGCTTGTGCGCACGCAGGTGATGTGGGAAGGGCGAGTCCATTTGCTCTGAGGTAAGGTAGGTAGGTAACCAACATGTGCTATCAGCGACAATATTAGATTCCGTTGGATAGCATCTCCACAGCAGTGTTGCCACTATTTAAGTTCACCCTCGTAGTTTAAATAAGCTGGAAGTAATAAAAAGAAGAATTATGAGTAAAATATTAGGACCAATGAAATGAAATGTCGTATGGCTTTTAGTGCCGGGATATCCCAGAGCGGGTTCGGCTCGCCAGGTGCAGGTCTTTCTATTTGACGCCTTAGGCGACCTGCGCGTCGTGATGAGGATGAAATGATGATGAAGACAACACATACACCCATCCCCCGGGCCATTGGAATTAACCAATTAAGGTTAAAATCCCCTACCCGGCCGGGAATCGAACCCGGGACCCTCTGAACCGAAGGCCAGTACGCTGACCGCTCAGCCAACGAGTCAGACTAGGACCAATGAAAACAACAGAATTAAAAAATGAGAATTACTGACGAAATAAGCAATTTTTTTTAAAAAAAAGTAAGGACAACCAGCCCTAAAACTGTGGCTAAATCCGTACACATTACCATTATTATTATTATTATTATTATTATTATTATTATTATTATTATTATTATTATTATTATTATTATTTCGAATGGGCCACCAGAGGACCACGTGCCAATTTCAATTCCTTCTTCTTTGTTATTTCCTTTTCTTCCAGTACGCTTTCATCTGTTCACTGTGTTTCTTCATTCTGTCTTCAGACCACTTTGAACCAGTCTTTTTTACTTTCCTACCTTGGAATCCTTCTATTTTCAATACTTTTTCCCGAAAGCCTTCTCTATTATTTATTTCTTCTGTTGTTATATTGTTTTTTTCTAAATCCTTTCTTACTTCATTGACCCAGCTTGTCGTTGATTTCTTACCCCACAAATATCTGAAAATCTTACTGGTTAATCTACCATCTTGCATTCGATATAAATCTCCAAAAAACATAAGTCTCCTTTTCCTCATTACATGTGATATATTTTCTATTTTTTTTATATATTTCAGCATTACTTCGTAATTTCCAACCTTCTGCTGTGTTTTGTGGGCCTAATATTTTCCTCATGATTCGCCTTTCTAGTATTTCTAGTTTATCTAAATTATAGTTTAATGCCAGACATTCGCTTGCATATAGGCATTTATTATTATTATTATTATTATTATTATTATTATTATTATTATTATTATTATTATTATTATTATTATTATGAGGTTGTCAGTCTATAGACTGGTTTGATGCAGTCCTCCACTCCACCCTATCCTATGCTAGCATTTTCATCTCTACGTAACTACTACATCCTACATTTGCTCTAATTTGTTTGTCATATTCATAATTTGGTCTCTCCCTACAGTTCTTACCTCCTACACTTCACTGAACAAGTCCTGGGTGTCTTTAGATGTGCCCTATCATTCTGTTCTTTTTCTGGTCAAATTTCACCAAATCGTTCTACTCTCACCAATTCGATTCAATAGTGATTCAAACTATCCATCTCACCTTCAGCATTCTTCTATAACACCACATTTAAAAAGCTTATATTCTCTTTCTTTCTGAGCTTGTTACCGTTCATCTTTCGCTTCAATACAGAGCAACGTTTCAAATGAAAGTCTTCAAAAACATAATATTTCTGATTCCTACATCAATGTTTGAAGCGAGCAAATTTATTTTCTTAAGGAAGGCCTTGTCCGCCTCTGTGGTGTAGTGGTTTTTTTTCGTGTGGCTATTATTAGCCGAGTGCAGCCCTTGTACGGCAGACCCTCCATGTGTAGGTAACTGCGTGTTATTGTTGTGGAGGATAGTGTTATGTGTGGTGTGTGAGTTGCAGGGATGTTGGGGACAGCACAAACATCCAACCCCCCGGGCCATTGGAATTAACCAATGAAGGCTAAAATCCCCGACCCGGCCGGGAATCGAACCCGGGACCCTCTTAACCGAAGGCCAGTACGCTGACCGTTCAGCTAACGAGTCGGACGGTGTAGTGGTTAGTGTGATTATCTGCCAAGTCCGGAGGCCCAGGTTCGATTCCCGGCTCTGCCACGAAATTTGAAAAGTTGTATCAGGGCTGGAACAGGGTCCACTCAGCCTCGGGAGGTCAACTGAGTAGACGTGATTTCGATTCCCACCTCAGCTATCCTGGAAGTGGTTTTCCGTGGTTTCCCACTTCTCCTCCAGGCAAATGCCGGGATGGTACCTAACTTGTCTATCCCTTCCAATCTTCCCATCCCCCCGCAATGCCCTTGCTCAGCACAGCAAGTACTGGTCATCCTCCCCAGTTGTATCCCCTGACCCAGAGTCAGAAGCTCCAGGACACTGTCCTTGGGGCGGTAGAGGTAGGATCCCTCGCTGAGTCCGAGGGAAAAGCGACCTTGGAGGATAAACAAATAAAAAAGAAGAAAAAAGGCCTTCCTTGCTTGTGGTAGTCTTCATTTTATGACCTCCTTACTTCTCACAATACTTACAATAAGATAATAGGAGATTGGTATTTTTTATGTATCTATATAAAGGATGATAACAGAGTGATAAAACAGATACTGAAGTACCTTTGAAAAAAAGTCACGAGGTCAAGAAAGATTTAGAAAGGAATTAAATAAGAGAAGAAAAAACTACGGAAAGAGAGATTTTCGAATGTTTTAAGAATGGAAGGATTCCAAGGAATTAAAAGGTCCAAAGTGGTCTGAGGAGAGAAAAATAAAGCATAATGCAATGATGAAGGAATGAAAAATGAAATGAAATGGCGTGTGGCTTTTAGTGCCGGGAGTGTCCGAGGACATGTTCGGCTCACCAGATGCAGGTCTTTTGATTTGACTCCTGCACTTCGTGATGAGGATGAAATGATGATGAAGACGAGACATACAACCAGCCCCCGTGCCAGCGAAATTAACAAATGATGTTTAAAGTTCCCGACCCTGCCGAGAATCGAACCCGGGGCCCCTCTGGCCAAAGGCCAGCAGGCTAACCATTTAGCCATGGAGCCGGACATGATGAAGGAATAATGGGAAGAACAGAAGAGGAAACCACAAGAAAGGATGAATTGAAATTGACACGTGGTGCCTGTACCGCTTTTCACGAGAGTTTAATCCTGATGTAAACAAATAGGCGGAGCACCTTGCCTATGCACGTGGACATAGACGTAGTTGATTGGAGAAGCGACCGTCGCACTCACTCGACTGTATTTGAGCTCGAAGAATAGTAAGTCGCATTAATTTTATTTTATTTTAGTTTATTATATTTATAGAATTTGGAAGACTATGTAATCAAATTAAAATATGGTTCTCATATATATATCGGTATATATATAGGGTTTTGTTTTAATAAAATACTGATTAAATAACGAGAAATGGAGGGACAAGGCGTGATGTAATACAAGAAGTCCCAAGCTGTACAGCGTGGATATAAGGTGGAGCTTCTTGCAGTTGTCAGTGAGTCCGTATTCATAGTGAGAGAAATGGAGCAAGAGGTAGGACCTTCGTGTGTAGTAAAACACAAAAGAGGAAAACCGCTCAGAAGTGACCATAGGCAGTGTATTGTGGATGTGTTCAATAAACTAAGTGAACAGAATTCAGGTTTATTCAGAAGTTCAGATCTTCGCACTGTTGTCGTATGCGATG
Organism: Anabrus simplex; assembly: GCF_040414725.1. Lineage (NCBI taxonomy): Eukaryota > Metazoa > Arthropoda > Insecta > Orthoptera > Tettigoniidae > Anabrus > Anabrus simplex. The sequence continues at coordinate 66,586,324 of NC_090278.1, read as the reverse complement.
CGCAGCCCTGTACGTCTGAACACGAGACGTTGACGGGATGGAGGTCGGTACTATACAACTCTTTCGTTGGCGCAAACGTGGGCATACAATGTTTACATCGGGATTAAACTCTCATGAAAAGACGTATAGCAGGCCTTATCATAAAGGCAGTCAATACTTAATGCTGTAACTGCACTGACACATTCATTTAGCATTCTAGATTGGTCTCAAACAGGACTAGAAAACGTCAATCGCACAATAAGGACAATGTTGTATGTTTATTCCTCAGCCCGAAGGCTGGTTGGATCCTCAACAGCTCCGCCATCAGCTGTTATAGATGGCCTAGGCATCACTGAAGAGGCGTAGGCCTACTAGGGAAATGAGGAGTGAGGTAGTTTCCCATTGCTTTCCTCACAAGGACATAAAAAGAGTTACAATGCCGAGAAGAGAGGGAGGTGGAGGAATTCCTGATGTTATAGCTCTACACAACCATCAATAATAGACCTGAGGAAAATCATTGCCGGACAGATAACAACATTGTACATAGAGCTGTGGTAGAAGTAGATCTAAACTACACCCCTTTGAATTTATATGAACGGCATAAAAGATACGAACATCCTGCAAAGGGAGAAGACATCACAAGGCAATAAGCTGATTGGTTGATCATGACATTTGTGGCAAGTTAGAAACAAAATACACTTACCCAGTATGGGCCACCCTAATACAGAAACAAATCTCACCCAAGTCAACACAGTAGTTGTGACATCCTTGTAATACACCAGTAAACTCTGTCGAAAGAGTAGAGTTCATCTAGTCTCCGTGGGATTTCACCACTTTCAGTCGTTATAGGGTTTGTCTGTTGCCTGCAACTAGGGAGAGACCGTACATCCGTATTATTATTATTATTATTATTATTATTATTATTATTATTATTATTATTATTATTATTATTATTATTACGGAGATTCCGTGGTTTACATAGGTGTAACAAGGTGCCAGGTTGAATGGGTGGACAGAGAAAAGATCAAAGCATAATTTACAACACTAACTTTTGAAATTGTACTTCTTTCCTTTCTTTTTTTTTCTTCTGACTTTACACCTCGATAGACGATCTGAATCAGCAACAACAAGTAACAGTTAAAGAGCTCGCCAGCTCTGATAACAGTGAATCAGCAACAACAAGTAACAGTTCAAGAGCTCGTCAGCTCTGATAACAGTGAATCAGCAACTTCAAAACAGTGTTTCTTTTCAGCTCGACCGTCAATAACTAATGACACTTTAAACAGGAGCAATAAGTGCCCATTCTACATGGCCTTAGTGTACAAAAGAAAATGTTTAAGAGATCGGCCATGAACAAAATGCTAGGGGGCAAGACACTTGCACTCCTTTTGAAATAAACTTAAAACCCTACTTGGGCCTATGGCCCGAAGTTACAGAGCCTAAGCCTATACTACAGAGGGGTCACTAGATGCGAAATATTAAGTTCCAAAATGGTTTGAAGAATTTTGGGTTTTAGAAAATAATACTCACCCCAGTACCAAATTGAATGGGAAGTAATAGAGGGTGAACATACATATTTCCCAGCAAGGATTTGGGTAGTGTCCTTAGATTTACCTGCAAATTTACAATCAAAAGATGATACATTAACAAAGGAATTTAAAACCTTCCCTTCAAGTTAACTGTCTGGAGCTATCACATATTTTAAAAGATGTCTGACATTACCTTGAGCTGTTGGAATTTCCGACGACGGCAAGGCTGCCTCTGCCCCAAACTATGCCGTAGATTACAAAACGGCCCAAAAGCGCCCAGAACTCTCTTGAGCTAGGCAGAATGCCTGTACACACCCCCAATTTTAATTGGCTACGACCGAGCTCGATAGCTGCAGTCGTTTAAGTGCGGCCGGTATCCAGTATTCGGGAGATAGTAGGTTCGAATCCCACTGTCGGCAGCCCTGAAAATGGTTTTCCGTGGTTTCCCATTTTCACACCAGGCAAATGCTGGGGCTGTACCTTAATTAAGGCCACGGCCGCTTCCTTCCCACTCCTAGCCCTTCCCTGTCCCATCGTCGCTATAAGACCTATCTGTGTCGGTGCGAAGTAAAGCAACTAGCAAATAATAAAAAAAAAATTGGCTACGAAAATATATACCAAAATTTCTGATTGGTCCATAACATAAGGAAGAAGGCTGCCGTAGTACTGCTGACAACCTCAGCACACAAGAAAAACACTTTACAAGCTCTTAAGATTTACCAACTTAGAAAACAGCAAATTCCCTTTTAAAAAATTAATTGTCGGTCCTCCCGCCACAGAGGGGGTGCATGAGCCGATGGTATAGACATATAAAGACGAAAGTTCCAAATATCTTCAGATACATAATTTATGATTCACACTACAAATGGCATTTTAGAAGTCGCGCAGTTCAATTGGACGGAGAAGGTGTACCTCCGGTACAATTTATTAATATTATTATTATTATTATTCATTAGGGCCACTAAGGAGCGTGTTTGTCTTCTTGCGAACCCACAAAGTTTCCATCTTTTCGGAGTGTTCTTGCTTCCATGCATCAGGATGGGCATGGTTCAGTCGAGTTGGAACTTCTTCTTGGTGAACCTGTCTAAGTTTGTGTTTGAATGATGCTCTGAGTTCAATGTCTGTTTCTGAGATTCCATCCTCTAAAATAACTTTATCGATCTCCACCAACCAAGGAGGAATCGTGTTGAGACTTCTGAAATAGGATAACAAACGCTTACAGATTATTTTAGCTGGCAATCTGAAGAGGTCCTATCATGAACGCAACACAAGATCTGGCTCCTCTCTTGCCATACCTGTAAACCGCACTGCTGTTTACAACCGCTCCTTCATAATCGCTGTGTCTAGGTCATGGAATTCGCTACCTGCGAACATCAGAGACAATTTAAAGTGGCTTGCCGCGAGCATTTGCTGGATGGATCCCGCTGACATGCTGGATAATTGTTGAGTGAATGAAGGAATGAATGAGATTAATGAATGGATTACTATAGTTACATCATTTAAGTGTACTTTATATTCTGTATTTTAAAATTAAGGATTCTTTCATTATTATTATTATTATTATTATTATTATTATTATTATTATTATTATTATTATTATTATTATTATTACAGCTATTGTTATTAATATTATGTGTTTCATTTGTATTCGAAATTATAAGTTATGTTAATGTATACTCATCTAGTGGTCAAGTGTAAGAGAAGGCCTTGAGTCCTAACTTCGCCACCAATAAAGTCATTATCTATATATCTAAAACATAACCCCTAGCTACACATTTCTTTCCTGGCTGAAACCCGAGAGGCGACGGAAATTCCATGTACTTACGTTGATATATCGAACTCAGAAGGAAAATCTACACAAATACATCTCTTCAAAATTCCATTTATTATCCTCATTCCATAATTGTAACACTAGATCTGACACTTCCCTCGCTATTCCCGTCAACCACTCTTCAATATATAACAGATCCTTCGTTGTGGCTGGGTCACGACCTTGGAATTCACTCCCAGCTGCTGTCAGGAACTCAAACTCAATATCGAAATTTAAGATTGCATGCAGAGATTACCTGTTGCTATTCGTTCTACGTCGCACCGACACAGATAGGTCTTATGGCGACGATGGGACGGGAGAGGGTTGGAAGTGGGAAGGAAGCAGCCGTGGCCTTAATTAAGGTACAGCCCCAGCATTTGCCTGGTGTGAAAATGGGAAACCACGGAAAACCATCTTCAGGGCTGCCGACAGTGGGGTTCGAATCTACTATCTCCCGAATACTGGATACTGGCCGCACTTAAGCGACTGCAGCTATCGAGCTCGGTATTACCTGTTGAATACCGTTGATTGTTTCGGGTGTATGATTACGTATGATAGGTTGTGTGATTCTGATTAATATTATTATTATTATTATTATTATTATTATTATTATTATTATTATTATTATTATTATTATTATTATTATTATTATAGTGAAATGTACATAATATTTAGCTTCTTACTCATGTACATAGATCACTTTTATGGCCGTACTTATATTTCCATTTACCTTATTACTTATTGTGTTCTCTTTATGCATTGTTTATTTTTTTCCAGTTTGTATCTTACTTTCTCATTATGACTTTGTCTCTTTCTCATTATACCGAGCTCGATAGCTGCAGTCGCTTAAGTGCGGCCAGTATCCAGTAATCGGGAGAAAGTGGGTTCGAGCCTCACTGTCGGCTGCCCTGAAGATGGTTTTCCGTGGTTTCCTATTTTCACACCAGGCAAATGCCGTGGCTGTACCTTAATTAAGGCCACGGCCGCTTCCTTCCACTTCCTAGGCCTTTCGTATCCCATCGTCGCCAAAGACCTATCTGTGTCGGTGCGACGTAAAGCAAATAGCCAAAAAAAAAAAAGAAAAAAAAGAATACTTTCTCATTATCTATACGCCCCGAATTTTATTCTATTTTATTTGTTGAACTCTGCTTTCTTTCTTCATTATATGTTGTCCAAATCTGTAATTTTTAGCTTATGTTTGATTTTATGATAGAATAGTACATTTCTGTAGATTAATTATGTGGTTAAGTGGAAGAGAGGGCCACGAGCCCTAACTTCGCCACTGCTAAAGTCAATAAATAAAATAAATAAATAAATAAATAAATAAATAAATAAATAAATAAATAAAATCATTCTTTTCCGGATTACGCTTGATATATTTTCAGTGTGGGTGTGTATTCCAAAGTAGCTCTGTAGTCTGTAAACAACATCTTTCAGATTGGGACCAAGAATTTTTCGGATAATCCTCCTTTCATTAATTGCCAATTTTTCAAGCAGGCTAAACATTCTGCTGAATATAATGCTTGAGGTCTAATTAATATTAATAATGTTATTTGCTTTACGTCCCACTAACTACTTTTTAAGGTCTTCGGAGACGCCGAGGTGCCGGAATTTAGTCCCGCAGGAGTTCTTTTACGTGCCAGTAAATCTACCGACACGGGGCTGTCGTATTTGAGCACCTTCAAATACCACCGGACTGAGCCACGATCGAACCTGCCAAGTTGGGGTTTGAAGGCCAGCGCCTTAACCGTCTGAGCCACTCAGCCCGGCTTGAGGTCTAATTACAGTTTCATCATTGCCGAATTTTTGCATTTAGAGAGCTGGACTTTTTGTTATATATGTTTTGAGTCGGATGGCTGTTTAGACGCTTACGGCCATTAGAGACCGCAATAAGCAACATCTACACTTTTTTAGAAGCCTTCTTTGCAGGCCAGTATCGTTGCATTTTCTCTCTCTCTCTCGCAGCCTGTCTCCTTTCTGCTTTCCAACCGTTGTTGTGCTGTTTTCCTTCACGAAAGCCCTTGAAGGTTATTATTATTATTATTATTATTATTATTATTATTATTATTATTATTATTATTATTATTATTATTATTATTATTATTATTGCTACCATCCACTGTATGATACCCTTTCCTTGATCTCCACGTATCAGGGATGGATTCCGGCGTCGGTAGATGCAGAGTGGGTTGTTGTACCTTAAGCTCTGTATTCTGACCGGCCAACCGAGCAGAAGAAAGTTTGCCACCGCTCTACCGTGGCTCTACGCCTCTGCATTCGGGAGACGGGCCTGGGGACAGTGCCGGACTTCACGCCTGGTCCCAACCGTCGGCTGTCCTGAGAATGGTTTTCCGTGGTTTTCCATTCTCCTGCACTAAGGCGAATGCCGGGACAGTTCGTAGTATAGGCCACGGTCGCCACCCCCTCACCTTCACCGTAACAAATCTCCCGACCTGAGAGACGGCGTCACCGTCTAAGAGGCCCGCCTCCCCCTTCAGTAGTAGCAGTAGTGGGTGGGTGTGCATCACATACTCAGCAGGCCATGGAGCAGGCGAATATTGGTAAACAAACCAAAACCCATGGCGCAACAGCCATGGCCCAGCAAGCGACCACTGCTCAGCCCGAAGGCCTGCAGATTACGAGGTATCGTATGGTCAGCACGACTAATCCTCTCGGCCGTTATTGTTGGCTTTCTTGACCGGGAACTCCATTCCACCGTCAGATAGCTCCTAAATTCTATAGCCTGAGTGGACCTCGAACCAGTCCACAGATTCAGGTAAAAATCGCTGAACTGGCCGGGAATCGAACGCGGGGCCTCCGGGTAAGTGGCAGGCACGTTACCCCTACATTACAGGGCCGGCCAAATAGTGGTATACTGAATTATTTTCTTAGTTATTACTAGGGCTCGCAAGTTGAAGAGAAGTCTTTCTTTCCTCGAGGCCCAACATATTACACTAGCGGAAATGGAAAATGTTACACTATGAACACTTTGACCGAATGCCACCAAACTAATACTCCAGTATTCCCATACCTGTGAGATATGTTGATTCAAATTTCTTCCTCACGCGACCTAATGTTACTACAGGAAGAGGCCATTCCTAAAAATGGTGGCTGATGTGTGTACATGATGGCTGTTCGGTGTGTCTAACGTTACTGTCTCTTTTCAAGTAGAGATTGCAACACAGCATGCCTAGAAGACATGCAACGGCGGATTATCGCCATCTTTCGGACTTTTTGAAAGGTCGAGACATTGGCATAAGGCATAAGGGAGCGTCATACAGACAGATTGCGCAGACAGTTGGCTGTAGTGCAATCACTGAGGAACGAGTAGTGACGAAGTGGACTCAGAACAACAGTGTGGCACGAAGAGCAGGCACGGGTCCTTCTAGAAGGACTACACCGACAGAAGATCATAGGATTCATCGGCTGGCTCTGACGAATAGATGGATGACAACAGCTGAAATCCGGGCAGAGGTTAGGCAGAGTGTCACCACCTAGAGGGAAAAATATCCTGGACGTGGTGCTGGTAAAACCAGATGAGCTCTATAGAGAAACCGAAGTAATAGATGGTATTAGTGATCATGAAGATGTTTTTGTCGTAGTTAAAAATGAATGTGAAAGAAAGGAAGGTCTTAAAAGTAGGACTATTAGGCAGTACCATATGGCTGATAAAGGAGGCATGAGGCAGTTTAAAAAAAATAACTATGATCGGTGTAAAACAGTAAATAAATATGTAAACAGACTGTGGGATGGGTTTAAAGCAATTGTTGAGGAATATGAAAACAGGTTTGTACCTTTAAAGGTGATAAGGAATGGTAAAGACCCACCTTATTATAATAGAGAAATAAAGAGACTAAAAAGGAGGTGCAGATTGGAAAGAAATAGAGTTAGAAATGGCTGTGGAAGTAAGGAGAAATTGAAGGAACTTACTCGGAAATTAAATCTAGCAAGGAAGGCAGCTAAGGATAACATGATGGCAAGCATAATTGACAGTCATATAAATTTCAGTGAAAAATGGAAGGGTACGTATAGGTGCTTTAAGACAGAAACAGGTTCCAAGAAGGACATTCCAGGAATAATTGATGAACAAGGGGAGTGTGTATGTGAGGATCTTCAAAAGGCAGAAGTATTCAGTTTGCAGTATGTAAAGATTGTCGGTTACAAGGATAAAGTCCAGATAGAGGAGGTGACTAATACTAAAGAAGTATTACAATTTGCAGATGATAACAATGACATTTACAATAAGATTCAAAAGTTGAAAACTAGAAAAGCGGCTGGAATTGATAATATTTCTGGGGATATACTAAAGACAATGGGTTGGGATATAGTACCATATCTGAAGTACTTATTTGATTATTGTTTGGTTGAAGGAGCTCTACCAAATGAATGTAGAGTTGCTATAATAGCCCCTGTGTATAACGGAAAGGGTGATAGACATAAAGGTGAAAATAACAGGCCAGTAAGTTTGACATGCGTTGCATGTAAGCTTTGGGAAGGCATTCTTTCTGATTATATTAGACATGTTTCTGATAACCGTCGGGAACAGATTACTGAAGATGGGTTCGGATCTCGAGTTGTGTACCGCTGACACCAAACCACAGACGACGGAGACTTGCATGGTGTGGAGCCAGAGACAGCTGGGACATTGAGTGGCATTCTGTGGTATTCAGCGATAAGTTTCGCTTCTATTTGTTGAGGTCAGGTTAAAGATCACACAAAGCAGCGATCATCGAGGCACATACATATCTAACTCCTGGAATCATGGTGTGGGGAGCAGTTGGAAAGGACAACAGGCTGGATTTGGTACTTGTTGAAGGGAGACTAACTGCTCGCTAGTATGTGTCAAGATTGGTAAACCCTGTTGTCATGCCCTTCATGACGAGGGTAACAAATGGCATATTCCAGCAGGATAATGGAAGAGCCCACATTGCAGCTCACACCAGAAACGCCTTGAGGAATGCACGGTTCCTTGACTGGCCAGGCCGGTCCCCTGATTAGTCACCCATAGAGCATGTCTGGGATGTGGTGGGAGGACGCATACGGTCATACCAGCCTCCAGCCGGCAATCTTGATGAACTGACAGAGCACGTGTTTCAGGCATGGTAAGAAATCCCTCAAGATGACATTCGGAGACTGTTTGCTCCATGGACGTCATACCTCATACTCATGATGATGATGATGATGATGATGATGGACAGTTCCGAATGGACTGAAAGTTTAATCATTCAACACCTGTTACATAGTGAAATTCTCCACAAAGTTGGATAAATATTGGAGTGGTACTTCATGGTGTAACACTTTCCATTTCCACTATTGTATTTCGTCATTCTGGCTCATTGTAGGCCAGAAAATGGTAGGTTTTATTTGTCCTTGTTTGCCTTTTTTTACTGGTATGTCCTTTTCAGCCTTAGTTTAGTTCTTAACGGCTTTTCTTGCAAATTCACCTTTTTTTTTTTGCTAGTGGCTTTACGTCGCAGGGAAACAGATAGGTCTTATAGTGACTATAGGATAGGAAAGGCCTAGGAGTTGGAAGGAAGCAGGCGTGGCCTTAATTAAGGTACAGCCCCAGCATTTGCCTGGTGTAAAAATGGGAAACCACGGAAAATCATCTTCAGGGCTGCCGACAGTGGGGATTCGAACCCACTCTCTTTCGGATGCAAGCTCACAGCCGCACGGCCAACTCGCCCGGTGGAGCGACATAATATTTGGTGTAGGCTGAGTACTGTAATATTACGAGTACAAGTAAGATCAATAAATGAATTGCCCAATGTGCTGAGTTGCTCGCTCTGAGCGCGCGACTCAGCACAGCGCCATCTTATAACAGAGTATGCATGTGACGTCACATTTTTGTCATCTCCGTACAGGCCATTAAGCCTCTTGGAAGGGTGGAAGGTAAAGGCTTC